>NW_028187985.1:0-590004 GCF_964204655.1 Triturus cristatus | reverse complement strand
ACTGGCGGTCGCCAGTAGGTAGTTATAGTTAGGACCACGTTTCCATAGGAAAACCTCAACATTCTATTTTGAATAACTTTGGCGCCGGTCGATGAATCCTCCCAAATTTCTCAAAATAGGTGGGGCGCTACGCTCCGCTCCTACCCTGAAAGTCTCGGGGGGATTCGTCAAGCGGGGGCTGAGATAAAAGGGGGGTCCCAAAACGCGTTTTTCCCATGCATTTTTCCATAGGACCTTTAGAACGAGCTACAGCCCGAACGGCTGAACAGAATTACTCAAAATTTGGCAGAGAGGTAGTCCCTAGGTCAAGGAAGTGCCTTTTGTAGGTTTTGGTGTAAATCTGTTCAGTAGATTCTGAGAAAATAGCCTTTAAATCAATATATATATCTGAGCCAGCTTACGGTACGCTTACCGTACGCTTACGGTAAGCGTACGGTGGCGTGCGCGAGCGCGATTCTGATTGGCTCTTAGATCTTAGTAAACATTCGAATCGGCCGAAACCAGGAAGCGGCGGCCGCCATTTTGTGTATTTCACTCTGAAAAAAAAGAGTGAAAACAAGGAAAGGGGGCAATGAGGAGAGTTACAGACCCCCTAACAATTGTAAGGGGGTCAAAGAAGGACAGAAAAGTACAAAAAAACATTTATTGATTTTAAAAAAAATCACGGGGTACGCGTACGGTAAGCTTACGGTAAGCGTACGGTAAAAAAATAAAAATAAATAAAAGAAAAGCAGATTTAAGAGTTTAGATATTAGGGAGCTCTAAAAAGAGCTGTTGTGTTTATGGAGTCATTTTTTTAGTGGTACCTACAAGTAAGTACCGATGCAGAGTCTAAGGTTCAAGAGGAAGACTCTGTTCCCTTCATCATTGAAGTGCACACCATCTCCTCTATAAATGTCTTGCATGTCGTAACGCAAGTTGTTGTGGTAAATGGCACCCATACCATAGTCACGGAGGAAAGCAGAAACAGATTTGTTGACGTGCTTTCTTGCTTTGTCAATCTGTGGACAGAAATGATTGGACCAGTTCCATTTTTGCCTTTGGCATATGTTGGAAAACACAAAGGCAGTTTTAGGGAAAAGTGTAAACAGTTGTGCAAAGGTGTCCTTCATAAGCATTTCCAGACCTACCCCAGTCAAAGTGCCTAGGTCATTGCCACCACAGTGCACTATTATGAGGTCAGGGTGTTGGATTTGAATGAAGGATTTCACCAATGGCATCAATTGGTGCCACTTTAACCCTCTCTGACCAATCCATTTAATGTCTACATTTGGCAAAGCAAGGTCTCTCACCATATCTGTTTTCTCTGCAAACTTTTCACTCCAGAAGACATAGCTGTGCCCTACAATCCACACTGTGAACATCTTCAAAGGAGAACTGGATGCACTTAGGAGGTGTCTTTCAGTAGAATGGCAATATGAAAAGAAAGACAGTTTGGAAATGGAGGCATACATATTTTTTACAAAACAAAAAGAACTGATTGGCTGTTTCATACCATTCTAGAAAAAAAACTAGGCTGTATGTGAAAATTAATAGAAGCATGTTTTGTATTGGTACAAAACAATGTGTAACCAAAGAACAGTACTATGGATTTGCTGTTAGGTTTGAAAAGTCAAGCACTCTTGCTCTGTGGAATTGATACATTGTGTGTCGAACTTCTGACCTAACTGCACACAGCAGTGTTCCATGAGCTGTTGCTATGGTAGCAGGCAGAAGTCAAGTTGGGGGAAGGGTACTAGGCAGAAGTCAAGTTGGGGGAAGGGTACTTTTGGAAAAGGGTTGGTTTTCAACCAATAGAAATGTGTCATTACATTTGAAAAAAAGGGGGAAGCACTGAGATTTGAAACTTACATGTATATGTGTGGAAAAATAGAGGGAAAGTTTGCCATTATCTGGTTCTGCTGAGAGGAGAGAGGTGAACACAACAGAGATCCTGGCTCTGATAATCTGCTGTTTGAGTGTCACATTTCTTTCACAACTAACTAATTTTAAAGGTGAGTTTACAGATTGAGAGGGGATGTATGTGGTAACTTAAGAAATGAATAATAGAAATGGGAATTGTTTTTGTTGTAGTTACACATGGTGGTTTCATAATGTGTCAGTCTGTAAAAGTGATTTTCACTTGGCCCGAAAAAAAAAGAGCAGTAAGTGTGCTTTCAAATTGGCAAAGAAATTTCGTTTTGGCACTAATGTGAAAACATGACTCTGTGTGCATAGAAGAATTATAGGCAGAGATTTATTGCGTCTTGCTCTGGTGATTTCACAGTTGCAGTAGATGGAAAAGAGGAGCGAATTTTTGGGGGAAGAAGCAGAGGCTTAGCACACACCCATGTGCTTGCCATGTATAGTCATGCACAATAATTAGAAGCGAGTGGGGTTTTCAGGTTTAAGTCTGTAATGCAAATACATTCAGCATCACTAAGGCTGGTTGCCCTTGCTGGAGTGTAGGCAGTCACAGAGAATACACACGGTGGTGGTCTGAAAAAAAAACAGCTTGGACATGTGCATTTAAATAAATTTAAAAAAAAGGTTTCAGAATGTGTCAGTCTGTAAAAGTGATTTCAAATTGTAAAAAGAGATTTTCACTTGGCCCGAAAAAAAAAGAGCAGTAAGTGTGCTTTCAAATTGGCAAAGAAATTTCGTTTTGGGACTAATGTGAAAACATGACTCTGTGTGCATAGAAGAATTATAGGCAGAGATTTATTGCGTCTTGCTCTGGTGATTTCACAGTTGCAGTAGATGGAAAGGGGGAGCGAATTTTTGGGGGAAGAAGCAGAGGCTTAGCACACACCCATGTGCTTGCCATGTATAGTCATGCACAGTAATTAGAAGCGAGTGGGGTTTTCAGGTTTAAGTCTGTAATGCAAATACATTCAGCATCACTAAGGCTGGTTGCCCCTGCTGGAGTGTAGGCAGTCACAGAGAATACACACGGTGGTGGTCTGAAAAAAAAACAGCTTGGACATGTGCATTTAAATAAATTTAAAAAAAAGGTTTCAGAATGTGTCAGTCTGTAAAAGTGATTTCAAATTGTAAAAAGAGATTTTCACTTGGCCCGAAAAAAAAAGAGCAGTAAGTGTGCTTTCAAATTGGCAAAGAAATTTCGTTTTGGGACTAATGTGAAAACATGACTCTGTGTGCATAGAAGAATTAAAGGCAGAGATTTATTGCGTCTTGCTCTGGTGATTTCACAGTTGCAGTAGATGGAAAGGGGGAGCGAATTTTTGGGGGAAGAAGCAGAGGCTTAGCACACACCCATGTGCTTGCCATGTATAGTCATGCACAGTAATTAGAAGCGAGTGGGGTTTTCAGGTTTAAGTCTGTAATGCAAATACATTCAGCATCACTAAGGCTGGTTGCCCCTGCTGGAGTGTAGGCAGTCACAGAGAATACACACGGTGGTGGTCTGAAAAAAAAACAGCTTGGACATGTGCATTTAAATAAATTTAAAAAAAAGGTTTCAGAATGTGTCAGTCTGTAAAAGTGATTTCAAATTGTAAAAAGAGATTTTCACTTGGCCCGAAAAAAAAAGAGCAGTAAGTGTGCTTTCAAATTGGCAAAGAAATTTCGTTTTGGGACTAATGTGAAAACATGACTCTGTGTGCATAGAAGAATTAAAGGCAGAGATTTATTGCGTCTTGCTCTGGTGATTTCACAGTTGCAGTAGATGGAAAGGGGGAGCGAATTTTTGGGGGAAGAAGCAGAGGCTTAGCACACACCCATGTGCTTGCCATGTATAGTCATGCACAGTAATTAGAAGCGAGTGGGGTTTTCAGGTTTAAGTCTGTAATGCAAATACATTCAGCATCACTAAGGCTGGTTGCCCCTGCTGGAGTGTAGGCAGTCACAGAGAATACACATGGTGGTGGTCTGAAAAAAAAACAGCTTGGACATGTGCATTTAAATAAATTTAAAAAAAAGGTTTCAGAATGTGTCAGTCTGTAAAAGTGATTTCAAATTGTAAAAAGAGATTTTCACTTGGCCCGAAAAAAAAAGAGCAGTAAGTGTGCTTTCAAATTGGCAAAGAAATTTCGTTTTGGGACTAATGTGAAAACATGACTCTGTGTGCATAGAAGAATTATAGGCAGAGATTTATTGCGTCTTGCTCTGGTGATTTCACAGTTGCAGTAGATGGAAAGGGGGAGCGAATTTTTGGGGGAAGAAGCAGAGGCTTAGCACACACCCATGTGCTTGCCATGTATAGTCATGCACAGTAATTAGAAGCGAGTGGGGTTTTCAGGTTTAATTCTGTAATGCAAATACATTCAGCATCACTAAGGCTGGTTGCCCTTGCTGGAGTGTAGGCAGTCACAGAGAATACACATGGTGGTGGTCTGAAAAAACAGCTTGGTTTCATAATGTGACAGTTTGTAAAAGAGATTTTCACTTGCCCAAAAAAAAGAGCAGTTTGTGTGCATTCAAATTGGCAAAGAAATTTCGTTTTGTGACTATTGTGAAAAGAAATGTAGTAATATATTTAAATACAATAAAGGATTTTTTTTTTAGTTTTTTTCAGGTATTGCTGAAGAACAGTGAACAAAATTTAAGATGCCTACAAAATCTCGAGTTCAAAAAACGCTAAAAAAAAAACTATATTTGAAGACAACTGGAGGACCAAAGTTAGTAGAAGATGCTGATGTTGGGAAAAAGAAAAAATCTTCTGGTAAGCAAAAAAAACAATTTCTAAACAAAATATTCAAAACAAAGAAAAATGTACAAAATGTCTGTTCTCGGAAAAATGTAACAAAACATAGAGAACAGCAAAAAATTGAGAATTTAGTTAATGCAAATATACCTTCTGCAATTGAAAAGTTTAACATAAACAGAAAAACAGCATTTAAAGAGATACGTAGAAAAATGTTTCAGAGAAGAGTTATGTCCAATTTGATAAAGGATATAAAGAAATATAAGCAAAAGGCTAAATATTACAAGAGAAAAAAAGAAATTGAAGCCATTGCAGCAAAAGCATTAGAATTAAAAAGGAAACTATTCATATTAATTTTGAATAGGATGCGTACATTAGATAAAATGGTTAATGTACTGAAATCACAAAGCAAAAGCAAAAGAGTAGTGAACAGAACAAACTTTTGTAAAGTGTTTTTTGGAAAGTGGATGCATAGTTCAAGTAGTGAACCTTTTTTTAATGAAGAGAGCTATTTTCAAAGTAATAGTTTGCTGCATGCAGTTGACACCAGAGGTCGTTCATACGAAGTAAAAAATGGTTGCATAATGGAGAAGGAGATAATGGTTCCAAGAGATGAGGTACAAGTGATGGCAGATGAGGCAATGGGGAGACGTCCTAAAGCCCCAGTGTACACTTGGAATTGTAGTAGTATTTGCACTGTGCGTCAGGAATCTATTGACAGATTTCGAGAGTTTCTAAGAGAATATAGTAAAAAAAGTGTAAAACAAAAGATTAAGGTGCTTCAAAGTCTGGATCCATGCAGAGTGAGAGAGAATACTGGTTTGCAGGGTCATTCTCTTGCTTGTCTATCTAGAAAAGTGTGCAATAGTGTTTTCCATCATTTTAGGATGCTGGCTGTTCATCATACTGAAATGAGAAAGTTTGTGAGACGGTTGTATTTTGCCAAAAGTCCAGCAATAAAGTTAAATGAATTGAATAGGGCTCTGTTCCGAGGAACGGTATCAGATGTAGAGAAGGTTGTTGATGAAATTCAGTTTTGTTACTTTGGTCCTGAACCAAACAGTGCAGAGAAGGACACAGTAAATGAGGCAGAAGTGGAAGAGAATGTAGAACCTTGTGTAAGTAAGACATTTAATGATCACATAACAAAATTTGCAATAGTCTCTAATGAAAGACCAAATGTTACTTGTATTTGTTGCCGCAGAACTCATTATAGAAAACAAACTAGGAATGTTGATCTCTACAGAAAGAGTGAAAATGAAGATAATTATAAGTGGATGGATTTTGCCACATATATATTTCTTGAAAATTGTTTTGAATTGGGTGAAGATCAGCGTATTTGTAAATACTGCTACAACAAGTTAGAGGAAAATAGAATGCCGACCAGAGCTGTACATAATAATTTAGAATTGGATGCTATTCCTGCTGAACTTTCTGAATTAAATACATATGAGTCTATACTCATTCAATGTGTTCATCCGTTCCAGACCATAGTACGTATGGAGCCCAAAACTGGTAAATTACCTCCTTCAGATTTACTGAGAGGTTTAAAAGGTAGAGTGGTGTATTTGCCCTTGGATTTGAAAAAAAATATGGAAACTATTGATGCGGATACTTTGGAAACTGAACCATTAATTATTCTGGTTAATGGTGTACCTACAAAGAATAAGAAGATTTGGCAGGAGCTGGTAGATGTGCGGAAAGTACAAAGAGCAAATTTGTATTTGAAAAAAAATAACAAATGGTATGAATCAATTTATATAGAAGAAGAAGAAGAAGAAGAAGATTTACAAGGAGACACAGAAACACCAACTGGACAAATTGAAAAAGTGGACAAGTCAAAGGAAGAAGAAATTTATGAACATTTTAGCATACATCCTCTCCATTCGAAAGAAGTTATGGGAGACAATATTGATCTCTTTCAGATGAAGAAAGCAAAAGGAAATCCCGTGAGTGTATGGGAGGAGAGCTTGGAAGCTCGATGTTTTCCCCAGCTGTTTCCTAAAGGAAAAGGAGGACGATACGATGAACGTCCAGAACAGATTCCAGCTTCAGAGTATCGAACTACAAGACTATATGCTGAAGATCCCAGATTTCGACAAAGTATTCCTTATTTGTTCCATCTTTTATTTGAAAGCGACTTGTCTGCACTGTCTTATGCAGTAAATCACATTTTAAAAAGTGGAGTACATTTACAAAATGTGTCTGCTAAGGATTTTATGGAGAAAGTGCAGCACCGAGATGATCATTTGGAAACACAACTGATCAATCTGATGGCTTGTCAGCGTGGGACAAATGAATATTGGTACCGACGCCATGGTGAACTAAAATGCATGTTACGCAATTTAGGAACACCAACATGGTTCCTTACCCTAAGCTGTGCCGAGTACGCTTGGGATGATTTACTGGATTTTCTACGAGAGGCCAATTCAAACATTAAAAACATTGAATACAAGACAGCAGGAGAACTGTGCTCATTGGATCCGGTTAATGTTTGCAGATATTTCAATCATAGATTTGAGGCTATGATATCCTTCATCTGCAATAAAAAAAATCCACCCCTTGGAGAAGTAGTGGATTTCTTTTGGAGAAAAGAGTACCAGGCAAGAGGTGCTCCTCATATTCATATGCTGCTGTGGATCAAGGAAGCCCCAAAGTTTGGAACAGATACTGATGAAGCAGTGTTATCTTACATTGAAGAATATGCAACATGTGCTATACCTAAAAGCACAGAAGAGAACAAGTTAAAGGAGCAAGTTCTACGTTTCCAAAGTCATCGGTGTGGAAAATACTGTCGACGGAAATACAAGAGCAAAGAAAAATACTACACTAAATGTCGATTTGGATTTCCTAGACCTGTTCTTACAAATGGAAGAGTCAACAGTTTTATGTCAGCTGTGAGACATACTATCACAAGAAAATCACCTAAGAATACCTACAACCTTAAAAGAAAAGAAGAATCAAAAAATATAAATGACTACAACCCAGTCATTTTATCCATGTGGAACGCTAACATGGATATACAGTATGTTGCTGACAATTCCATTGCTGTTGCTCGATATGTAACGTCTTACATTACGAAATCAGAAAAAACAGAATTGAAGGAAATGTGGGAAGAGATTTCTCACGAGAAGACTGTCAGTAAGAAGCTGTACAGTTTCAGTTTGAAGATGTTATCGCATCGAGAAATTGGATCCTACGAATGTTCAGATAGGTTATCTTCTGCAAGTCTCTACTCGAAGTCAAGAAGAATAATTTGGGCAAGTTTAGGCCTTGCAACAATGAGAAATCGGGTACTGAAATCTGTTGGAGAAATTGAATATTTGGCTGAGAATGACCCAGAAAGTACAGACATATTGAAAACAAACATGTTGGACACATATTATCCCAAGAGAAGTCATCATCTGGAGAACATGTGTCTCTATGAAGTGTTACAGAACTACATTTATTCACGGAAAGCTGCAGAAGACATCAACAGTGGAAAATATAAAGTTGTTGGTGAAGAAGGATGTTTGGTGAAGCAAACCAAAGGAAGTTTGATAAATCACCGGAAGCTGAGTTGCGACACTACCGACAAGAAAGAATTTTACTACTTGGCTCTTTTACAGTTGTTTAAACCATGGCGTACAGAGGATGAACTACTGGGAGAATTCCAGAGCTATGAAGATTCTTTTAATGCTTGCAAAGACAGCATACAATGCAGTACATTCTCAACTTATCTGCAAATGTTAAATGAAGAAATTGAACAGGAAAGTACAATTGCAGCAGAAATAGCTAGAGACAGTTCTCAGGACAGCCAAAGTTCAGGAACATACAGTCAAGATCCCCTAGGACAACCAATCGTTGAAAATGAAGCATCAATAGCCATGAATGAAGTGGAAACAGCTATGAATCAAGCTCAAGAAGAATTTATAGACTTAGAAAATTTGGAAAGACAACTGAATCAAGAGCAGCAACAAATTTATGAAGAGATCAAAAACAAAATTGATCACGGATTTCTACATATCAAAAAAGAGTGCTCATGCACATCATTTCATCCAATCAGGATGTATGTAAGTGGACAAGCTGGCACTGGAAAAAGTTTCCTAATTAAAGTCATCAGAAGCTACCTAAAGCAAAAAACGGATTCTACTTTGTCTTGTGTGGTTACTGCTCCAACTGGGTTAGCAGCATATAACATAAAAGGAATCACCTTACATCGTTTGCTAATGTTACCAGTGGAGCATGAGAACAAAATACAATTCAACAAGCTAACTGGAGAAGCATCCTTGGAAGTTTCAAGAGTATTGAAGAAGATGCAAGTTCTCATTATTGATGAGGTGAGCATGGTATCAAACTTAATGCTTGCCTTTGTGCATTTAAGAATGCAGCAAATTTTGAAGACAGACTATGACGTGTTATTTGGTGGAAAACACGTCATAGTTTTTGGGGATCTTTTGCAACTTACTCCAGTTAAAGGACAACCAGTGTTTAATACTGTGACACATGAAGACACGAAGAAGTCATTGGGAAGCATTGGAAATACAAATATTTGGTCCTTCTTTGAGTACAAGGAACTTACAACTAATATGAGGCAAGCAAACGATGAAGAATATGGAAGTATTCTGAAAGATATCAGGATTGGACTACTCACAGAAGTTGGGAAAAAAGCATTACAGAGTCGGCTGCTACATAATTTATTTCCAAAGGAAGAAATAGTTGCAGAGAAAATATACAAGAATATTGCAGAAAACAAAAGTGTCATCTGCTTAATGCCAACTCTACGTGAATGCTCAATATTTAATGAGGAGCTTTTGAAATTGGAAAAGGAAGACATCAGGAAATTGGAAGCAGTGGACAAAATTGAGGATGGAAGAATTACTGTCACAGTAACAGGCAAACTGAAAAATAAATTGGACTCACTAGAGAAGAACATCTCCAAAACAGCAGGATTAGAAAAAAATCTATATGTTTGCATGAACTGTAGAGTGTTTTTAAGGAGAAATTTGGATGTTGAGAAAGGCTTAGTGAATGGAGCGATGGGAAGAGTTGTGGGTTTTATTAATTATCAGAAAAAAGATGGAATTGAATGTTTAAAAATAAAATTTGATCAGATAGAAGAAGTTAAAGACATTTGTCGTTGTTCAGTTCGTTTCATGCTTGTGAAAGACTTATATGTACGTAGGAAGCAGTTTCCGTTTTCACTAGCATATGCTGTAACTATCCACAAGTCTCAAGGATTGACTGTAGATTGTGCATTTGTGAACATTGGTTCAACTGTGTTCAAAGAAGGTATGGCATATGTAGCTTTGTCACGAGTCAAAACATTATCAGGTTTATTCATGATAGACTTTGATGACTCAAAAGTTAGTGCTGATACAAACTGTGTAAAGGAGTATAATAGATTAAGAAGAAGCTATGCTCCTCATTTAGGTCAGTATCCTGTGTTGGAGAAACGTGTAGTTTCTCGTAAAAGGAGAAATGAGAATATCTGTAATGAAGATGTAGAGAGGAGGAAAAAAAAGAGGAGTGATGTAATTGCAAGCAAAAAGAATAAGGAAAATGAAGAACAGGTTGTAGGATGTCATTTTGAAAATAGCTCTGGTGTCAACTGCTACGCTAATGTAGTGCTGAATGTTGTATTTTATCTGGAAAGTTTGCAAGAGCAGATAATAGTAAATCAGGGAAAAAGATTCTGTTCAGAGCTCAGTCTCCTTTTTCAAAAGCTGAGTAAAGATAAAACACAAATAGAAAGTGCTACTGATATTAGAAAACTTTTAGATGTATGTTCAGGACGAACACAGTTTTCTCAAAATGAACAGCAAGATGCACACGAATTTTTGATGTATTTTCTTCAGGTAGTAGAAGAAGAAGGAGTTCCCATTGACATTTTTTTTGGTCTCTCTTATAAATGGGAACATAGTTGTGATAATTGTTATAATATATGTGGCTCTATTGTTGATAATGAAAGGTTTATTTATTTGACATTGCCAGAGAGTAAAACAGTCACTTTTGCAAAATTAGTTAAAGATGCTAATCATAGCATGAAATGTGGTGAGTGTAATTCTGACATGTTATCAACATTAATTTTAAGGGAATACGGACAGTATGTAATTTTAATGATGCAACGATGTAGAGCTGATGGATCAAAATTGGATACTTTAATAAAGAAGTTTACAGGACAGCAATTATCAATTTCAGGAAAAACTTTTGTAACTGTTGCAATAATTTTCCATGATGGACCTACTGTTAGTTCTGGACATTACACAGTTTATCTAAAATGTGAAAAAGGCTGGACACTGTGTAATGATTCCCAATTGATTTTCAAACAACGTTTGCCTTTTGATTTAGCAAATTCCTATCTAATCTTCCTGAAACCTAAATTTTAGAGAGACTTGGCAAGATCTGGACAAAATAATTTTACCATTTTACTGGATTACCATTGCAATTTTGTAGAAAAAATATTTTTAAAATTATCATTTGGCCTAAAGGAAAGATAACCAATTGTAATGTGGACTTTTTGAATTTTTAATGCAATTTTGAAAAACCAATAATTTAAAGATAATCGGTAACTTCTGCACATTTTAAATTTTGGAATGCTATTGGACTGCCATTGGAAATTTTTTCAAAAATGATTTTAAAAATTACTATTTGGCCATGTGGAAAAGTAAGCAATTCTATTGTGGACTAAATAAATTATTCCAAAAATTTTCGTGAACCAAAATGTTACAGAGAATCGGTGAGATCTGGACAGATTAAACTTTAGAATTTTAATGGATTTCCCTTGGAAATTTATTCCAGGAAAAAAAAAAAAATACTATTTGGCCTAAAGGAAATAAAATCAGATGTATTTTGGAGTTATTTGAGATATAATATTGTGATTATACTTCTGAAACAAACATATCAGACGGTATTTTAAAGAAAAAAGTATTGTTTTTAGATGATATTTTTTTAGAATAATATGCATTTCTGTAATGATAAGTTTAAGTGAGAAGAGATTCTGGGCTTTTTTAATACAATCTTTGAGATTGTTATTTTTTTTTGCCCGCTGTAAAATGATGAATGCAATTGCTTTCACAATTTATAGTGAAATGCAATATATTCTGAAAACAGCAAAAATAAGGCAAAAATATTTTTTGGAAAAAAATGTAAATATGTGTACTGTATTATAAAATGGTTCAAAAATATTAATACTTTTTTCTTTTTTTTCAGATTGATTTAGTAAATTTTCGGAAACTACAACCATTTTAAAAGTATTTTTTTAAAAAACAAATGAATAAATACTTTTTTTGAGTGAGTATGGTAAGTCAATAATAATATTTGTAGTCTCTCAAGGACCTTGTAATGTGATAAATGATTTTTAGTGTTTTTTTTAAAAAATAAAAAAAAGGTACGCTTACCGTACGCGTACGGTAAAAAAAAATAAAAAAAAGTTTTTAAAAACATATGTAAAAAAAAGATGAAAGATAAGGTTGGCTCTTAAAAGAACCGTTGTGTTCATGCAGGGACAGAGGAAAGAAAGATTGGGAATATTAGACGGTACGACAAGTGTGCTGATCTATTTTACTGTTCACCAGGGAAACACTGGTCTCCCTATAAGTAATTAGATCGTGACAAGTGGCGCACCGTACTTCAACCCTCGCAAACCGAGGGTTAATTTCCAGAGGGCCAGCAAAAGGAGATTCTCCCCCCACAGATGAAGGGCTCACCTGACCTGCAGAAGAAGGAGTCAGCCCTGCAGATGATGGTCCAGGCTGAGCTGCTGTGGATGTACTGGCTCGTCTTTCTGAAGAGTTACCTCCAAAAAGATGACCATGTGTCCTTCTGTGTACATCCTGGAGGTGTCTCTTCATGGTGTGATTCCCAAAGGAATACTTCCTGTCAGGATTACCTCTAGAAAGTACACGCTTACACAGCTTACAAGTAACTAAGGGTGCATTCACCTTTTGCTGGCCTTCTGGAAAAGTAAAATAATCCCAAACATAAGAGGGCTTTACTTTCCTCGCTCTCTGCCTCAAGACAGTGCTGCTAGTGCTAGCCTCACTCTCAGAAGAGCTCTGCTGTTCTGCCATCGTATCCCAAAGACAAACCAGCTCCTTCTCCCAAGGGATCACAAGCAGAAATGAGGGGAATGGGTGTGGTGTAGGAGAGTTCTAGAACTGAAAGTAGTTTCAACCAATCAAAAGTTGTGTTTCATGATCACATGACCTACCGTGCGCTTACGGTACGCTTACGGTACGCTTACGGCAAAAAGTACGCATGCGCGTAAAAAAGACACGCGCTTCCGCGCATGCGCATAACAGTCACTCCCCGGCACTTCCGCGTAACGTGCGCGTGTTGCGTAAGCGCGCACGCGTCCCACGCGCAGTACGCGCGGCTACGCAAAGTACGTAACTATACGCAAGCAGCGTAGATAGATTACGGACGTTGCGTAAAACGTACGCTTACCGTGAGCTTACGGTACGCGTACTATAAAAAAAAAAAAAAAATCTGAAAAAATTTTTTACATGTTAATTTTAAAAAATATATATAAAAAAAAATATTTAAGGATTTTAAAAATGTAAGCATAGTCTTTATAAAAGGTAAGAAAATTAAATTAAAAATATGTTTGAAAAAAATGAAGAATAAAAAAAAAAAATAGCATTTAAAAAACCTTGCAAATTCACTGAAAAAACCATGGGTTTCACACACGTTATAGTTAGGAATTAGCATTTAAAAAACCTTGCAAATTCACTGAAAAAACCATGGGTTTCACACACGTTATAGTTAGGAATTAGCATTTAAAAAACCTTAGAAATTCACTGAAAAAACCATAGGTTTCACACACGTTATAGTTAGGAATTAGCATTTAAAAAACCTTAGAAATTCAGTGAAAAAACCATAGGTTTCACACATGTTATAGTTAGCTGGACATTTTACTCGTAAAAAACCAATGAAATTGCCCCGTTATAGTTAGTTCAGCTAACTATAACTCGCGCGCCCGCAATGCACTGCTGATGACGTCACATATTACATCACTCATGACATGGTCAGTGACATCACTCATGACATCACTGATGACATCTCAAATGACATCACTGATGACATCACTGATGACATCATCCTTGTGATAGAGTGGCAGACCTCCTCTCACCTTAATATAAGCTTTGATACACACATTCAAAAATAGAGACTAAAAATTTCAAAACAATGGACATACCAATAACAGTTACAACAACCTCTTCAGTAATTCTAAGATCCACATACACATCCACTCATTCACCAACAGTCCTATACAGTCACTCATACATGTACTCACTCATCATATGTACTCATACACCTATACATCCTGTTACATAATGCCACTCATCCATAGAGTTACTCACACACATAGTCACTCATGCTAATAAAGAATCAAACATACATTCACCTGCATATACAGTTATACACACACCACCACACTTACTTCTACGGAAACTTACACATACTTAGTCTTTAAAACAATCACTTATAGAAACACATACTTATTCATACAGGAACTCTTTCAATCTCTCCCTCTCACATATACTCACATATATACACCAATAGTCACATATACTAGTTTAAAACATATGTAGTTACTCCTGAAGACACTATTGAGACAGTCATTCACTCACTAACACACCCATACACACACTCATCCACCCATACAGTCCTGCACACATGCTGTCTTCAACACATACAAACAGTGAGTCACTCATTCATGCACCTATGCACTACGTAATACCCCCCACCGAACCATACAGACACTCAGACTGATACTCAAAAAAACAACTAATAACCTATATAGACACCCATGTAGCTACTCACCAACCCATGCAGCCACTTATACACAAAGTGAGAGATACACTTAATCAGTCAGTTACACAATCAATTTTTCAAAAACAAATCATCCATTTAGACACTTATATACCCATTTATTCTTCCATCGACCTTGAGATATACATATATAAAACATATTTAATTTTCAGAAAAACACACATTCACTGGATGATGTCATCAGTGATGTCATCAGTGATGTCATTTGAGATGTCATCAGTGATGTCATGAGTGATGTCACTGACCATGTCATGAGTGATGTAATATGTGACGTCATCAGCAGTGCATTGCGGGCGCGCGAGTTATAGTTAGCTGAACTAACTATAACGGGGCAATTTCATTGGTTTTTTACGAGTAAAATGTCCAGCTAACTATAACATGTGTGAAACCTATGGTTTTTTCACTGAATTTCTAAGGTTTTTTAAATGCTAATTCCTAACTATAACATGTGTGAAACCTATGGTTTTTTCAGTGAATATATATATATATATATATATATATATATATATATATATATATATATATATATATATATATATATATTACCTACTGGCAGTCGCCAGTAGGTAGTTATAGTTAGGACCCTGTTTCCATAGGAAAACCGCAACATTCTATTTTGAATAACTTTGGCGCCGGTCGACGAGTCCTCGCGAAATTTTCAAAATAGGTGGGGCGCTACGCTCCGCTCCTACCCTGAAAGTCTCGGGGGGATTCGTCAAGCGGGGGCTGAGATAAAACGGGGGTCCCAAAACGCGTTTTTCCCATGCATTTTTCCATAGGACCTTTAGACACAGCTACAGCCCGAACGGCTGAACAGAGTTCCTTGAAATTTGGCAGAGAGGTAGTCTACAGGTCAAGGAAGTGCCTTTTGTAGGTTTGGTGTAAATCTGTTCAGTAGATTCTGAGAAAAAAGCCTTTAAATCAATATATATATCTGAGCCAGCTTACGGTGCGCTTACGGTGCGCTTACCGTACGCGTACGGTGACGTGCGCGAGCGCGATTCTGATTGGCTGTTAGATCTTAGTAAACATTCGAATCGGTCGAAACCAGGAAGCGGCGGCCGCCATTTTCTCTCTCGGACTATGAGGGGGGGATGAAAAACAAAGAGAAAAAACAAGTAAAGGGACTGTTTAGACAGCTCCCAACCACCTAGGCTTGCTATATGTATCCCCAAAGAACCCCCAAGGCCAAAAATTCATTTTTATTTTTTTACGAAAATTCGCCGATTACGCTTACCGTACGCGTACGGTAATAAATATAAAAAAAAAAAAATATCCACACTCTCCCCACCCCGTGTGCAAACGGTGCCCGAATGGCACCATTTGTGCATGGCAAATTTTCCAAATAAACTGAATATAAATGCTTATCTTTCACAACTAAGCGCATAATATGTCCTCCACGTGTGCACGGTGCGCGAAGCGCATCGAGCGTACATGGCCCATCCACGGCACTAACTGCGTAAAGTGGGCGCGCGGTGCGCGAAGCGCACCGCGCGCTCACTGTGCGCGCACGGTGCGCGAAGCTCACTGTGCGCGCACGGTGCGCGAAGCGCACCGTGCGCGCACGGAACGAACTGCGTTAAGTGGGCGCGCACGCCACGAATGGCGTAAAGTAACTTAGCATTTAAAAAACCGTACAAATTCACTGAAAAAACCATAGGTTTCACACACGTTATAGTTAGGAATTAGCATTTAAAAAACCTTGCAAATTCACTTAAAAAACCATAGGTTTCACACATGTTATAGTTAGCTGGACATTTTACTGATAAAAAACCAATGAAATTCCCCCGTTATAGTTAGTGAAGGCAACTATAACTCACGCGACCGCAATCCTCTGCTGATGACATATGTGTCTTTATGAAAAAAAAATATTTGTAATATATGTATAGCTAAAATTTAATGGAAGAAGACATGGGCAAATAAGTGTCTAAATACAGTATTAGCATCAGCAGAGGATTGCGGTCGCGTGAGTTATAGTTGCCTGCACTAACTATAACGGGGGAATTTCATTGGTTTTTTATCAGTAAAATGTCCAGCTAACTATAACATGTGTGAAACCTATGGTTTTTTAAGTGAATATATATATATATATATTCACTGAAAAAACCATAGGTTTCAGGCACGTTATAGTTAAGAATTAGCATTTAAAAACCTTAGAAATTCACTGAAAAAAACATATGTTTCAGGGGCGTTATAGTTAGCTGGACTTTTCACTCGTACAAAACCATTGAAATTCCACCGTTATAGGTAGTTCAGCTAATTATAACTCGCGCACCCGCAATGCACTGCTTATGACGTCACATATTATATCACTCACGACATGGTCAGTGACATTACTCATGACATCACTGATGACATCCTCAAGTGAATGTGTGTTTTTCTGAAAATTACATATGTTTTATATATGTACATCTAAAGGTTGGTGGAAGAATAAATTGGTATATAAGTGTCTAAATGAATGATTTGTTTTTGAAAAATTGATTGTATAACTGACTGATTAAGTGTATATTAGTGAATACATGGCTTAGTGAGTAATGTTTAAATATGTATATATCTGTATTAGTCTCTCACTTTGTGTATAAGTGGCTGCATGGGTTGGTGAGTAGCTACATGAGTGTCTATATAGGTTATTAGTTGGTTTTTTGAGTATCAGTATGAGTGTCTGAGTGTCTTTATGGTTCGGTGGGGGGAATTACATAGTGCATAGGTGCATGAATGAGTGTCTCACTGTTTGTATGTGATGAAGACAGCATGTGTGCAGGACTGTATGGGTGGATGAATGTGTGCATGGGTGTGCTAGTGAGTGAATGACTGTCTCAATAGTGTCTTTATGAGTAACTACATATGTTTTAAACTAGTATATGTGACTATTGGTGTATATAAGTGAGTATATGTGAGAGTGAGAGATTGGAAGAGTTCCTGTATGAATAAGTATGTGTTTCTATAAGTGATTGTTTAAAAGACTAAGTATGTGTAAGTTTCAGTGGAACTAAGTGTGGTGGTGTGTGTATAACTGTATATGCAAGTAAATGGATGTTTGATTCTTTATTAGCATGAGTGACTATGTCTGTGAGTAACTCTATGGATGAGTGGCTTTGTGTAACAGGATGTATATGTGTATGACTACATATGATGAGTGAGTACATGTATGAGTGACTGCATAGGACTGTTGGTGAATGAGTGGATGTGTATGCGGATCTTAGAATTACTGAATAGGTTGTTGTAACTGGTATTGGTATGTCCATTGTTTTGAAAATTTTAGTTTCTATTTTTGAAAGTGTGTATCAAAGGTTATATTAGGGGGAGAGGAGGTCTGCCACTCTATCACAAGGATGATGTCATCAGTAATGTCATCAGTAATGTCATTTGAGATGTCATCAGTGATGTCATGAGTGATGTCACTGACCATGTCATGAGTGATGTAACATGTGACGTCATCAGCAGTGCATTGCGGGCGCGCGAGTTATAGTTAGCTGAACTAACTATACCAGGGGAATTTCAATGGTTTTGTACGAGTGAAAAGTCCAGCTAACTATAACGCCCCTGAAACCTATGGTTTTTTCAGTGAATTTCTAAGGTTTTTTAAATGCTAATTCCTAACTATAACGTGCCTCAAACCTATGGTTTTTTCAGTGAATTTCAAAGGTTTTTTAAATGCTCATTTCTAACTATGCCTACAGAGATAGGACATGTGAAGAAAGAAGAAAAAACGAACAGAAAGAAAAAAAAGAAATGCAGAAAGAAGCAACAGAATTCCTCAAAGACGAAGAAAAGTGCAGGAATAAGGATAACGTGCAGAAAGAACAAACAGAAGAGCAGAATGAAGCCTTGTTGAAAAATAATCCTGTACCCTCAACTTTTTCAGACGGATACTGGTGGTAACTGAGTCTGACTAACCAGTACTAGAGCAAGTGCTATGTTAAAAGACATTCAGAATACAGTGAAAACACCTACATACACTAGGGAACACTATGTGTTTGGGTCCCCTGTGATTAGCATGACCTCCTCCGTAAGCCCCTAGTATATAATAGGGCAGGGGATTAAAACTACCTCTTAAAATGCGCCACAGGGCGTTTTTGCACATGTCACCTCAGGCCCCGTCCCCTCCCTTCCCCACTGTGTAAACACGCCCTGTGGCCGTTTTAAGTTGGGAGATTAAGTCCCCTTGAATCCTGAGGGTCCCTAGGATCCAACTAGACCACTAGGTACCTCCAGTAAGCACCACAGTGCTGCGTTTCAGAGAGATGTAAAAAGGGGCACAGCCTGGACCACCTCTCTGCAACGCAGCTCAGTGGCGCTTACTGGAAGCACCTGGTGGGCTAGTTAGCCCCCAGGTGCCCTCACGATTGAAGGGGAATTATTTCCCCAACTTAAAACGCGCCATAGGGCACGTTTGCACACGTCACCTCAGGCTCCATCTCCTCCCTTCCCCACTGTGTAAACACGACCTGTGGCCGTTTTTTACGTTGGGAGATTAAGTCAACTTGAATCCTGAGGGTCCCTAGGTGCAAAATAGCCCACTAGGTACGTCCAGTAAGCGCCATTGCAGAGAGGTGTAAAAAAGCACACGGCCTGCACCACCTCTCTGCAACCCAGAGCAGTGGCGCTTACTGGAAGCACCTGGTGGGCTAGTTGGCCCCCAGGGTCCCTCAGGATTGAAAGGGAATTATTTCCCCAACTTAAAACGCGCCATAGGGTGTGTTTGCACACGTCACCTCAGGCCCCGTCCTCTCCCTTCACCAATGTGTAAACGCGCCCTGTGGCCGTTCTAAGTTGAGAGATTAAGTCCCCTTGAATCCTAAGGGTCCCTAGGGTCAAACTAGCCCCCTAGGTACCTCCAGTAAGCACCACAGAGCTGCGTTGCATTGAGGTGTAAAAAGGGGTGTGGCCTCAGAACACCTGTCTGCAACGCAGCTCCCTGGCACACACTGGAGATACCTGTTGGGCTAGTTGGCCCTCAGGGACCCTCAGTATTGAAGGGGAATTAATTCCCCAACTTACAACTGGCCGCGTTTGCAGAGTGCTGCAAGGAGGGGGCGTGGCCTCCGGCGCGATGCCGGTCTTTTATTTATTTTATTTTTTTAAGAAGGAGGGCTGTGTGGCCCCCCTTCTTTTTCGAATGTATTGGCCCTGGGGACCCCATCCCCCAGGGCCTGCACCCTAATTTTATTTGTTGAAAAAAAAAAATTTTGGCCCTCCCAAGGCCTTAATAGGCCCCAGGGACCCCAACCCTCGGGACATGGCCTTTTTTTGTTTATTCTTTAGGAGGGGGACTGCGTTGCCTCCCTCCTCAGGCCACTTATGGGCCGGGGACCACATCCCCCGGGGACGGCCTTTGTTTTTTAATATTTTAAAAATATATATATTTATAGAAACACCTAGGACATGCTGGACAAACCGTATGTACCTATCACCATGACGATTTGCGTGATATTCATTAAAAGGCGACTATGCATACAATGAATCCACGTGGAATGTATTTACACCGCTAGTGAAGCTCTGACGTGTCTGACGCCATACCATGCCTAATCCCGGCTCCCCACCGGTGGGTACTCTCCAAGTAGACACCCTCGTCGTTTATTTATGCAAACATAGGTAGCTATTGACGGGCACATTTAATACACACGCACACCAAGCGATTCAAAGGGGATTCCACAAAAATTCGACCAAACTATGCAAGAAACCCCCCTCACAGTTAATAAAACACACATCCACCGCCGGATGTGTAATACTTTTTATTTTACTCTCTGGAAAGGAGACAAACCTCACATGAGAGTCACAGCGTGCTCCTGGCTGAGCCCAATGCTGTTTTACACCCACCAGTGCCCGCCGAGTGCCACTCACCTCTGTGTTGTATTCCACCATCTAGTGTGTATGCTATGACACTCTCTAGCCCATGTGCAGTGTAACACCACCCCGTGAATATGTCATGCCACACTTGCCTTCGCACTGATTATATTGCCCCATCTAACGTGCCTTCCTCGATGCCTATGTTATAACGCACAGCGCTATGCCATACATATTACAATCTGGGATCCATATCTTTGTCACAGTGCATATGCAACGTTACGCTCCCCAGCACATATTTTATATTACTACTTTAGAGACTAGTTAGGTTACACAACACTGTCCTGTGCATATTACACTCCAAGGTGCATATCGCATATCGCATAGCACGCGCTAGTTCCTGTGCTATCTCGCGCTCTCCAATGAATCTGTCATTGTACACAATGTATTGCATATTATATTTCATGCCCCGGTTCATCTTATATCACACTTTATGGTGCATAGTTTATACTATATAATATATCTAGTTTTCATTTTCAATCATGCTCTCAGGACTATGTTCTATATAACACTGCGTCCACCTATCCTTTTCACGGGCATTACATTTTGCGATAGGGGGTGGAGGGTCATGGGGTGTTTCTGCCAAGTGAGCCCGGAGTCAAAGTCAAAAACGTCCTCTTCTTCCTGAAGAAAAGTGAGATTATGCTGCATACTTGTTCATATTTTAAGCAGTTCTCACAGACACACATTTTAAAAACAATAAAGTTCCTAATAACCACCTTCTCTGAACAGTTAGCTTGCTGCCCCATCCACCTCCTCCCTATCCTCTGTTGTCTGAATCCATGGACTAGCCTCCTCCCTCATGCCATGCATGGTCTGATGTGCTGCCACTGCCCTCCATCTAGCATGATGTACCAGTCCACTCCTCCTGCCCTCCATTGCCCAATTCTATGGCCCATCATTGACCTCCTGCTTAGCCTCTGTGCTTAGCTTGCTGTCCCTATTCTCCTTCCCCCTGCTCTCCCATGTCTTTGTGCATGCCCCTGCTCCATCCTTTTTGCCCACCATGTTCCATGGTCCTGCCACTCCTATCTACTCTGAGTGTTCTGTTGAGCTGCCACTCCCCTCCAACCTGCCTAGCATTGTCAGATGACTGTAACCTGTCCCTGCCACCTCCACCCTGCCTGTCCACATGCCATGCCCCTATCCCCTTCCTACTGTCCTCCATGGTCCATTTTACTACCACACCCTTCTGCCCTCCTGGTCTGTTGTGCTGCAACTTCTCCTCCTGCCTGCCCCACGTGGTCTGTTGTGAGGCCCCTTCCCCTGAACTCACTTGTCTGTGCCCAGGTCCTGACCCTCCCTTCTATCCTCCATGGTCCTTTGTGCATGCCACTGCATCCTCCTTCTTGCCCATCATAGCCATTGTGCTGCCACTAACACTCCCACTTGCCATGCATGGTCTTCTGTGCTGCCATGGCCCCTGCCACCTTTCCTGTGTGGTCAGCTAGCTGCCCCTGACCCCCTTCCACTTTCCCTCCATGGTCTGTGTATGCCATCATAATCTCACTGTTGCTCTCCATGGTGTGTCTTGTTTCTAGTCCCCATCCTGCCTGACCTCCATGGTCATCTTGCTGCTCCTGCCCTGCCCCCTTGCCCCCAGCCCTCTGTTTCCGTGTGCAGACAGCTATTTCCTCCCTCCTGACTTGTTTGTTCCATTGTAATGCCCCTGATCCATACCTCCTGCCCTTTATGGTCTGTTATGCTGCAGCTTTCTCTCCTGTCTGTCCATTATGGTCAGCTAGCTACCATTGCCTCTTTCCCCTCTGTTCTCTGTTGTCCATGTGCATGGTCCTGTCTCCTCCCTATTGCTTTCTATGGATTGTTGTGCTGCACTCCCATCCCGCATGCCCTGTGTGGTGTATTGTGCTGCTGCAAACCCTGATACCTGCGCTGTAGGGTCAGTTTGGTGCACCTCTCCATGTCCCTCCTGTCCTCTGTCATCCGAGTCCATGTCCCTACCCCAATTCCTTCTGCCTACCATGATCCAATGTACCATACTTGCGAACATTTTGAACTTGGTAAGAGGGAGATTTTGAAAAAAGACTGGGGTATTGATTTTCCCCTTTGAAATACATTGAAAAAGAGGAGATTGTAGACAGGAGACAGATCAAATAAAGCCCATTTGAGCTTAAAAACATTGGACATTTCCTGGCTGAAACGGATCTGTTTGCATGTATGGTTGTACTACCACTTCCTCTTCCTTCTGCCCACAATGATCTATTATATTGCCACAGCCTCTCTTGCCAGTCCTGTATTGTTGGTTTGTTGCCCCTGCCCCCCTTTCCACTGCCCTCCATAGTCTATTGTGCTGCCACTGCCCTTCCTGCCTGCCCAGTGTGGTCAAATTGTTGCCTCTTGCACTCTCCTACCTGCCTTCAATTTTCAGAGTCCGTGCCCCTGGCCTCTGCCTCTCAACAGTATCCCAATGAACAACTAGATTGCTAACATTCTATATTCATTACAAAAGCGTGGAACGCCTGATGTCATCTTGATGTAATCAAAACTGTAATACCTAGAGCATTTCCTTTAGAAATTTCATATATGAGAGGGTCTTATTTGCATCACAATTATGGTTAGTGCTCTAAAAAACTAAAATGAGGACATATTTTCTGAGTTTTCAAATAGCGACAAAGAACTTTTACATTATTTGTAATCTTTATGTTTTTTTATCCAGTTTACCACTTGATTAAATGTTGCACCTAGGGGAGAGGATGTGGTGTTACTTCCAGAGCGGCAGACTTTGCAACTGGGGAACCAGGTTGGAGTTTCTGCTTCAGCTCAACATTCTGTGATTTTGGTCAAATCACTTAATCTCCCCATGTCTACAACCAAAATGAATTTGATCTTGTGTGATCAAACCAATGCTCATGTAAAGCACTCCAATACCTAACAAGTCTGCACTATATATTACTGCAAATACACAAGAAATAAGTGTTTTGCACACTTCTGTCATTGGGCTACATGTGGGATACATCTGGGTGATATTTGTGCTGCATTTGGGCTCTTTTGTCTCTGGTGGCCATCTTGGGAGATTTATTTGTTATGAAGTTTCCTAATTTCCTCATTTACTGCAGTCTCCTCAGTAGGAAATGCTTTCAGTTTTTTACTTTGATTCCATCAAGAAGGTATTCAGATATGTCAGACATTTGCCATACATTCTGAATATTAGCACTCTAGTTGCTCATTAGATCACTGTAGTAAAGCTACTGCTCACCACGGAAGACTGCTGCTGGTATTAAAAGTGCATGTTTCAGTCTGCATATCAGAATTTTTTAATGAAATAGAAGAGGATTTGAGAAGTCACTCAAAATGTGCCCTAATTTTTCTTTTTTCAGCACTACTCATAATTTCTATGGCAAAATGAACCCCCTCATTGTGTTCCTTTTTAAATTAAATGTTTTAAGTATTGCCAGTTTGTTCCAATCAAGATGGCTTCAGGTGTGCCATACTTTTGTCATAAGTAAGACAGTAAGCGCTCTAGTTATTTCTTAAGAACACTCTTTGAAATTCTGTCATTGGGCTATACTTGGGCTACATCTGGGTAATATTTGAGCTACATTTGGGCTCTTTTGTCTCTGGTGGCCATTTTGGGAGATTTATTTGTTATGAAGTTTGCTAATTTCCTCATTTACTACAGTCTCCTCAGTAGGAAATACTTACAGTTTTTTACTTTGATTCCATCAAGAAGGCAATCAGATGTGTCACACATTTGCCATAAATTTAGAATGTTAGCACTCTAGTTGCTTATTAGATCACTGTAGTAAAGCTACTGCTCACCAGGGAAGTCTACTGCTGGTATTCAAAGTGCATGTTTCAGTCGGCATATCAGAATTTTTTAATGAAATAGAAGAGGATTTGAGAAGTCACTCAAAATGTGCCCTAATTTTTCTTTCTGCAGCACAAATCATACTTTCTATGGCAAAATGAACCCCCTCATTTTGTTCCTTGGTAAATTAAATGTTTTAAGAGTAACCACTTTATTCCAATCAAGATGGCTTCAGGTGTGCAATGCGTTTGTCATAAATAGGACTGTTAGCGCTCTAGTTGTTCTTTAGAACACTCTGGGAAGCTGCAGTAGAACACAAAGGAATCAACTGACAGTCTCTGCCCTTGTTGGATGTACATGTTTTACTGAGAATGTCAGACTTCATTCTCACATGACTGAGAAAGATAATGTGAATTTACAGAAAATATGCTTTCAGTTTAGCTTATAGATCACCTTCCAAACCTCTGTGGCAAAAGCATGAGAAAATAGTTTTCTCTCAAACATGATTCATGATATCACAGCAGAAGGCTTTTTCACATGGTAAAATAACCTTAGAACACACCACAATTCCTAAAATGAGTATGGTACCATCAACAAATGATTTATAATATAACTAAAGTCTTAAAACCTTCTATTAACTGCAATGCTTTTTAATGAGGTGCTATCATGTATATTGGTCCCAAAATGGCTGCCAACATTTCTTGGATGAAGTACTGACAGCCAATCAGATCTCACGATGAGATGTGTGGTTAGGCTCCGCCCAGATATATCTATCTATTTAACTCTAATTTTCTCAGGAACTACTGAACCGATTTACACCTTCAAGCAAAAGGCACGAGTCTGAACTGAGGACTACCTCTTTGCCAAATTTGGTGTAATTCCGTTCAACAGTTCGGGCTGTAGCTGCGTCAACAGGTCCTATGGGAAAATGCATGGGGAAACGCATTTTGGGATCCCCTTTTTTCTCGGCCCCCGCTTGACGAATCACCGTAAAATTGTCAGGATAGGAGCAGACCGGAGCTGGCCAAAAGTTTGGAAAATTTCGCGAAGATTCATCACTCGGCACAAACGTTATTCCAAATGGAATGTTGCAGATTTCCTATGGAAAATAGGTCCTACTCCTAACTATAAGTACCTACTGGCGACTCAAATGCCAAAAAAGGGCATTTAGGCGCTAGCTAGAGTGCAGATAGATCACAAATTCAAAATTTTGATAGAGACAAAAATCCAGGGTTTGAAGGCTTTCCTAAAGGACAGAAGACTGGGCTGTGATTTAATGTGCCAAGGGAGAATGTTCCACACCTTTGCAGGTCCTAGAATGAAGCCTCTGCCCCTACAACTAGTTCATTTGAAAGAACGGACTGGTATGAGTTTGGCTGAAGCAGATCTGAGGGAATGGGAAGGAAGAATGTACCAAGTGAAGTATTTTTTTTTTTAAAAGTATGGGCCATTCTGCGTGGTGCCTTGTAAACGGTGCAAACACAAGGAGATGATGGATGGAGCGCTGAAACTTTTCAGACAACAGTCACAGATCTGGGTTGTATCCATCATTGATCTTTAGCTCACTTTGCCACCCCATTCGGACAAAGCTACATGCAAATCAGTCTTGACCCTGTGCCTCAAGGGAACATTTCAGCCCGAACTGCCAAGCCATATCTTCCCTGGACCAAAAACAAGCATCCTGGGACTGGGTTCAGGGTAACACCCCTTATCAGCCATTCTAGCTTGATTCCAGTGGCAAAGTGAGCAAGGGAACCATGTCTGGCATACCCTGCCAAATTAGAGCGAACAAAGCAAACACAAGGAGATGATGGAGGGAGCTCTGAAACTTTTCAGACACTCACCCCCAGTCACAGATCTGGGTTGAATCCATCGTTCTTTACCTCACTTCACTATCCCAGTTCAGACAATGATATATGCAAATCAATCTTGACCCTGTGACTCAATGGAACAGTCCATCCCAAACTACCAAGCCATGTCTTCCCTGGACCAGAAACAAGCATCCTGGGACCTGTTTTGGGATAACAACCCTTATCAGCCAGGCTAGCTTGAATCCAGTGGCTAAGTGAGCAAGAGAACCACATCTGGGTATACCCTGCCAACTTAGGGAGAAAGAAACTGATACAGCCTTATTGAGCCTGTGTTAGACCTGTCAGCCCTAGGGTGGTCTACCCGTTTTTTTGCCCTAGTTGCCTTATTTTTTCCGTCATCTTTTTGTTGGCCCTAGGTCTCTGGGCGCCTTACCACTGCTAAACAGTGCTGAGGTGCAGGTGCTCTCTCCTAACAACATGGCTGCCACAGGCCCCTGCTACTGCGAAGTGGCCATTGCATACACACACTAGCGGTTTCCATCCCGCCTTTTTGTCCCATAGACTATTATGTGGAAGCTCTTGGAACCTTCCAGCCCTGGGAGGGATTATGCTTTGCCGCCTTTTCAGGAGGGTCACCTGACCTGGGGGTATAAGAGGAAAGGAGGGAAACCTGACTAGTCAGTTGGGGCACCACTGGACCTGGGGGAACCTCTGCCGGAGCGCAGGCGGTTGGGCCTAGGGGAGAAACCTACACTACTGGGACTGACTGTGTCTAGGCCCTGCTGTACCCAAGTTAGATGAGGGACTCTGGCTGTCGGCTGATCTTTCCCAGTAAGGGGGAGCCTAGGGGTTCAACTCCAGTGTGCTGCAGGGAACCATCCTGCCTCTGATGCCTGCCAAACCAGCCCATCCACCCCCCCAAGATAAGCGCTGTGCCACCTAGGCGCTGTACGGAAGAGGAGGACTGTCTGCCAGGGGCGCTACTGACCGGGAGCCCGAGGTAATGAGCGCTGTGCCCACTGAATAATAAGCTACCGGGCTCCGGCCACTGTCCCCAAGCGCTGTGTAGCCTCTAAGTGCTACTGTGCTGAACCATCACCGAACTGTGCCCCCCTGTGCTGTACTAACCAAGCGCTGTGTCATTCAAGTGCCCTATCGCCCAGGTCACCGTCGCAGCCCAGGCCTGGTACAAACTGCCACTGGGCCCCTGCATGCCGTGACCCTAAGCATTTGATTGCCACCAGTAATGTCTCCCCATTGCGCTGGGCCATCAGCGCTCTATACGGACAGAATTTGCCCCCCCCTGGAGAGCACTGAACTAGCGTGTGTGCCCTCGGTGCCGAGTAATCGACCGCGGACTGCCAACATCACCACCGCTGCGCCGGGCACCTGCAAATACTTACTGTGGGGCTGCACTTACCGTCATGGCCCTAGTGCCGCTTAAGGAGGGAATCACCAATACGACATCACCCGGCACTCCTGGGAGCGAGGACGAGCTCACCCGTCACCGCTGCGGCCCCCGTAGCCTGGGGAGGGCCGCCACGGTACTGCAGAAGACCGCACTAGGCCAGGCCCGTGCGGGCACCCGTTGCCTGGCAACCAGAGCACTGGCCGCGTCGTCAGCCGCGCCCCCACTAAGTGGTTACCTGATTGGCTCCCGGAAGCCCGGAGCCCTCCGACAACCGGCGCGGTGGAGCGGGAGCCCTGAGGAGGTCTCCACCAGCCGGAAAAGTGCTCTCCCCCCCCAGGTGAGGCTCCGAATGAGGAGAGGAGCGGGCCGCCTGAGGTTAGGGGCGCAAGGCGCTCGCTAGCGTCGGTGTGCTATGGAACTGCCCACAGGGTTATCAGATTGACTGGTGAGTGCGGGAGAAGCTGGGGCTGGGTCCACGCCCCGTTACCACTGCCACAAGCGACCATTGTCGAGGGAGGGGGCTGCCCAACCTGCTTAAGACTCTGCCTGCACTGCCTTCAGATTGAAGGGGGTTAGGGTGCTTCTCCACTGCCCAGAGTATGCCCTCCGTGCGCAGGGACTGCCGCAGAAGTTGAGCCCCTCCGCCCAAAGCATCACCCTTACTGAAGGTGCTCAACAGTGTTATCGCCTGCATTGATGTCATGTAATATCTAATGCATTGATTAGCCCCTGCCAAGGGGAATGTTTGGATGTGGTATTCGTGCCTTAATGCTCTTAGATGAATTTACGACTGTTTTACCGGAATGAATTTAATGTTGCCCTGCGATTCAATGACCCATTTACAGGAGTGAATTAATTGTTGCCCCCCAATGCACTGCTTCATGTAGCGGAATGGACTAGATGCTGTCCTGCGAATTTCTGCCTAATTATTTGAATGAATTGATTGCTATCCTAAAATTGCCTTTGTTAATCCTGAAATGAATTTATGCACTATGTCTTATCTTAGATAAAAGATCTTGTTTTAACCAACAACTTGGTGTGGTGTCCTTCATTGTGTGCATATTATTGAGTCCAGGTGGGTGAGTGCTGCACAACCGCTTTACACATTGCCTTCGGGTGACTTCCTACCTCGCGCCAAGCTACAACGTCGGAATTGGTGACCCCTGTTCTAACAGCCTGTTACCACAGTTTGGGCAGCAGGAATGAAGAAGCGGCCAAGACAGAGGAGAAATTTGACTGCGATTTGTGGAAATAGGATTACTATTGAAAGCTGTAAGAGTCTCTAGTGAGTAGACTAAGCAGGGAGTTGCCTATGGCCCAAAATGTGCAGCATGGCTGGTGCTGTGTACATTCTGTGCATGGATGAGGGCAGGCGGGCTTGCCTTAGGCACGGTTGCGCAAAGCACCCATGTATATAAGGCCTCCAATGCAAGGGGACGGGGCCAGAGGCGTGTCCTGGTCATGCTTCGATGAGTGAACAGTAAAACAGGTGGGTAAAGAAAAAAGCAAACAAGAGTTCAGCAACACCGGGATCCTGTCCCAGGCTCCCCTGGAATCAGGGTCCTACTGGTAACTAAAAGCAAGCTAAAGTGAAGGTGAGACTGTTTAAAACATGAAATTATTAAAAATTGGAATTTCTCCCAATACAAGGTGGCACCCAGAGGTAGAGCAGGAAGCCAGGCACCTACCAAATTCAGGTGGAACTAGCCCACCGACAAGGAAACAAACAGTTCATCAGTCATCAGGTGCAGCACTCAGCTGCATGGATGCACAAAGTGCCTATGTAAATAGGCCTCTATTGCCACGGGGCGGGGCGAAAGGCATGTCCTAGCCACACTTTGGTGCAAGAATAGTAAAACAGATGGGCAAACAAAAAAATCAAACCCGGGTCTAGCAACCCCGGGGTCCTGTCCCAGCCTCTTCTGGCTCCGAGGTCATTCTGGTAACCGATATCAAGCTAAAGCAAAGGTGTCAGCATTTAAAAAATGAAATTAATAAAAATGGGAAATTTACCAGATACAAGATGGCCCCCTCAGGCAGAGCAATGTCATGAGTGATGTAATACGTAATATGATAAGCAGAGCTTGCCGAGGGGCAAATTATTGTTAGCTCAGATAACTATAACTGATGAATATCACTGTATTTTTTATTTTAAAATGTGTTTTTAGAAGCATTTCCATCTAACTATAAGGTTAGGTAGAAGGGGATTTTGATATTTGTCATGGTTTGGCAATATATGATAGGGAAACACGTCATGCCACATTTAACTGATAAACAGGTGTGAGAGGGTTTCAATGCTGCAGCCATGATGTCTTGCATTCCCCAGGATGGTGTTGTACTCTGCACTGGTGTCGTCCTGTCAGTAGCTGCGATGAGACATACATATCCATTATTCAGTACACCAGATTGTATCTATCAGATAACATGTATATGTCATTCTCAATGACCATTGATTGGATATTTCTAGACAATGTATTAATATAGTGGGGACTCCTTTTTGACCAGTTCTGTCACTCGATTCCAGGATTGAGTTCCCAGTTCTGGAACTGTTGGTAGAATACATGTAATATTCCCAAATTAAAAAGGTATGATTAGCCAAGATATATAATATTTGGTCTTTCGCTATTCACAAATGTAATTTTCTAAAGGTAAATGTCCATTAAGAACTCCAATAGTTATAGAGCTAGTTTTTCCTCTCCGGTTACCTTTGATATTCGGTCCCTATATGCTCCTCTGTTGTCTGCTGACAATGTATGTATTTTGACCATCTCCTGACCAGTTTGACTTACCAGTTAGTGAGGTTGGTAAGCGTTGCTCTGGATGATGTTGTTTCGTCCCAGAAGATGCAGGGACCTCTGCTACTGTGGTTGTCTGTGATCTGGCTGACTGTATCAATAGGTGAGAAGACAGAAAAGTCACCAAATGGAAAATGTACATGTGGAACTTGTCAGACATTTCCTCATATCTTCTGCATGCTAACAGTATTGTGAAGTACTGCCACGGACGATGCAGGTAGGAGCAGTGGGGCGTTGGGGATATAATGGCGTGGCAGGGTCAGAATGACATTTTTGAGTTAAGGATTCTTTCACCTTCTGCTATGTGATTTTGGCTGGCACAAGGTGAGTTACTTTTGGGTTTATTTGTATTTATTTTCCACATTCTTGACTGACCCTGCAGCGTCTGGATAAGTGGGAGGGGCACCTTGTCAATTGCTACATAACAGTGTTAGATATATGGCAGCAGTACTGGGCTCATGTTTTCAATGGTGGGAGAGGGATTTGCTCTAAACAATGAAACACCAGCCCAAGCACGACCCCCTACACTGCCAGAACACCACTGCACTGCCCTAAACCCTGAAAAACCAGCCCCAGCACGACCCCCTCCACTGCCCAAAAACCACTGCACTGCCCTAAACCCTGAACACCACCCCCTGCATAACACCTACACTACACAACCACCGTTGCACAACCCTAAACCCTGAAACACTATCCCCCAGCAAGACCCACTACACTACACCAACACCAGTGCAGTACCCTTAACCCTAAAACACAACCCCAGCATGACCCCATACACTACCCAAACACCACTACACTACCCTAAACCCTAAAACACTATCCCCAGCACGATCCCCTACATTACCCAATCACCACTACACTGCCCTAAACCCTGAAACACCAATCCCAGCATGACCCCCTACACTGCCCAAACACCACTGCCATAAAACCTGAAAAACCACACCCCTGCACAACACACTACACTGCCCAAACAACACTGCACTGCCCTAAACCCTGAAACACCACCCCCGCATGACCCCCCACACTGCCCGAACACCACTGCACTGCCATAAACCCTAAAACACCACCCCCAGCACAACCCCTTACATTGCCTGAACACCACTGCACTAGCCTATACACTAAAACACCACCCCAAGCATGACCCCCTACACTACACAAAGACCACTGCACTGCACTAAACCATAAAACACCACCCCAGCACGATCCCCTACACTACCCAAAGACCACTGCACCATCCTAAACTCTAAAACACAACCTCCTACACTACACAAACACCGCTGCACCACCCGAAACCCTTAATACTCTACCTCCAGCATGACCCATAACACTACACAAACACCACTGCACTAACCTAAACACTAAAACACTACCCCCTACACTAATCAAACACCACTGCACTATCCTAAACCCTAAATCACTCTCCCCAGCAGTACCCCCTACACTACCCAAACATCAATACACTACCCTAATCCCTAAAACACAACACTCAGCAGTATTCCCTACACTACCCAAACACAATTGCACTACCCTAAACCCTAAAACACTACCCCCAGCAGTACTCCCTACGCTACCCAAACACCACTGCACTACCCTAAACCCTAAACCACTACCCCAACATGACCCCCTACACTACCCAAACACCACTGCACTACCCTAAACACTAAATCTATCCCCAGCACGACTCCCTACACTACCCAGACACCACTGCACTACCCTAAACACTAAATCTACCCCAGTACGACCCCCTACACTACGCAAACACCATTGCACTAACGTAAAACCTAAATCTACCCTCAGCATGACCACCTACACTACCCAAACACCACTTCACTGCCCTCAACCCTGAAACACCAGCCCCAGCACAACCCCCTACACTGCCCAGACACCACTGCACTGCCCTAAACCCTGAAACACCAGCCCCAGGACGAACCCCTACACTGCCCAAACACCACTGCCCTGCCCAAAACCCTGAAACACCAGCCCCAAAACGACCCCCTACACTGCACATACACTACTGCAGTGCACAAAACCCTGAAACACCAGCCCCAGCATGAACCCCTACCATGCCCGAACACCACTGCACTGCCCTAAACCCTGAAACACCCCTCCTGCATGACCCCCTACACTGCCCGTACACAACTGCACTGCCGTAGTCCCTGAAACACCACTATCCTGCATGACCCCCTACATTGCCCGAACACCACTGCACAGCCCTAAACCCTAAAACATCACCCTAGCATGACCTCCTACACTGCCCAAACACCACAGTACTGCCCTAAACCCTGAAACAACACACCCTGCACGACCCCCTACACTGCCTGAACACCACTGCACTGAACCAAACCCTGAAACACCAGCCCCAGCACGATCTCCTAAACTACCCAAACACCACTGCACAAATCTAAACCCTAAAATACTACCCCAGCAGTTCCCCCTACACTACACAAACACCACTGCACAAACCTAAACACTACCCCCATCATGACCCCCTACACTACACAAACACCACTGCACTACCCTAAACCATTAAACACTACCCCCAGCACGACCTCCTACACTACCCAAACACCACTGCACAGACCTAAACCCTAAAACACTACCCCCAGCACGACCCCCTACACTACCCAAACACCACTGCACAAACCTAAACCCTAAAACACTACCTCCAGCACGACTCCCTACACTACACAAACACCACTGCACTACCCTAAACCCTAAAACACTACCCAGCAGTACCCCCGACACTACCCAAACACCACTACACTAGCCTAAACCCTAAAATACTACCTTCAACAGTACCCCTAGACTACCCAAACACCACAACACTAACCTTAACCCTAAACCACTACCCCCAGCATGACCCCCTACACTGCCCAAATACCACTGCGCTAACCTAAACCCTAAAACACTACCCACAGCATGACCTCCTACATTACCCAAACACCACTGCACTAACCTAAACCCTAAAACACCCCCCTCAGCAAGACTACCTACACTACCCAAACACCACTGCACTATCCTAAACCCTAAATCTGCCCCAGCACAACCCCCTACGCTACCAAAACACCACTGCACTACCCTAAACCCTAAATCTACCCTCGGCACAACCCCCTACACTACCCAAACACCACTGCACTACCCTAAACCCTAAAACACTACCCCCAGCAAGATCCCCCATTACTGCCCAAACACCACTGCCCTAAACCCTGAAACACCAGCCTCAGCACGACCCCATACACTGCCCAAACTCCACTGCATTACCCTAAACCCTGAAACACCATCCCCTGCACGACCTCCTACACAGCCCGAACAGCACTGCACTGCCCTAAACCCTGAAACACCATGTCCAGCACGACCCCCTACACTGCCCGAACACTGCTCTGCCCTAAACCCTAAAACACCACCCCCAGCACGACCCCCTACACTGCCTAAACACCACTGCTCTGCCCTAAACTCTAAAACACCAGCCTCAGCATGACCCCCTACACTGCCCAAACACCACTACACTGCCCTAAACACTGAAACACGACAACCAGCACAACCCCCTACACTGCCCGAACACCACTGCACTGCCCTAAACCTGAAACACCAGCCCCTGCACAACCCCCTACACTTTCCAAACACATCTGCTCTGCCCTAAACTTTAAAACACCAGCCTCAGCATGACCCCCTACACTTCCAGAACCCCACTGCACTGCCCTAATCCCTGAAACACAACACCCAGCACAACCCCCTATACTGCCCAAACACCACTGCACTACCCTAAACCCTGAGACACCAGCCCCAGCAGGATCCCCTACACTGCCCAAACAACACTGCACTGCCCTAAACCCTGAAACACCAGCCCCAGCAAGACCCCCTACACTGTCCGAACACCACTGCACTGACCTAAACCCTGAAACACCAGCCCCAGCATGACCACCTACACTGCCTGAACACCACTGGACTGCCCTAAACTCTGAAACACCAACCCAAGCAGGACCCCCTACACTGCCCAAACCCAACTGCACTTCCCTAAACCCTGAAACACCAGCCCCAGCTCGACCACCTACACTGCCTGAACACCACTGCACTGCCCCAAACCCTGAAACACCAGCCCCAGCACGACCTCCTACACTACCCAAACACCACTGCACAAATCTAAACCCTAAAATACTACCCCAGCAGTTCCCCCTACACTATACAAAAGCCACTGCACAAACCTAAACACTACCCCCATCACGACCCCCTACACTACACAAACACCACTGCACTACCCTAAACCATAAAACACTACCCAGCACGACCTCCTACACTACCAAAACACCACTGCACAAACCTAAACCCTAAAACACTACCCCAGCATGACCCCCTACACTCCCCAAACACCACAAAACTACCCTAAACCCTAAACCACTACCCCCAGCATGACCCCCTACACTACCCAAATACCACTGCAATAACCAAAACCCTAAAACACTACCCACAGCACGACCTCCTACATTACCCAAACACCACTGCACCACCCTAAACCCTAAAACACTCCCCTCAGCACGACTACCTACACTACGCAAACACCACTGCACTATCCTAAACCCTAAATCTGCCCCCAGCACAACCCCCTATGCAACCAAAACACCAGTGCACTACCCTAAACCCTAAATCTACCCCCAGCATGACCCCCTACACTACCCAAAGACCACTGCACTACCTTAAACACTAAATCTACCCTCAGCACAACCCCCTACACCACCCAAATACCACTGCACTACCCTAAACCCTAAAACACTACCCCCAGCAAAATCTTCTATACTGCCCGAACACCACTGCCCTAAACCCTGAAACACCAGCCCCAGCTCGACCCCCTACACTGCCTGAACACCACTGCACATCCCTCAACCCTGAAACACCAGCCCCAGCTCGACCCCCTACACTGCCTGAACACCACTGCACTGCCCCAAACCCTGAACCACCAGCCCCAGCACGACCTCCTACACTACCCAAACACCACTGCACAAATCTAAACCCTAAAATACTACCCCAGCAGTTCCCCCTACACTACACAAAAACCACTGCACAAACCTAAACACTGCCCCATCACGACCCCCTACACTACACAAACACCACTGCACTACCCTAAACCATAAAACACTACCCAGCACGATCTCCTACACTCCTCAAACACCACTACACTAGCCTAAACCCTAAAATACTACCCTCAACAGTACCTCCTACACTACCCAAACACCACAAAACTACACTAAACCCTAAACCACTACCCCCAGCATGACCCCCTACACTACCCAAATACCACTGCACTAACCGAAACCCTAAAACACTACCCACAGCACGACCTCCTCCATTACCCAAACACCACTGCACCACCCTAAACCCTAAACCACTCCCCTCAGCACGACTACCTACACTACGCAAACACCACTGCACTATCCTAAACCCTAAATCTGCCCCCAGCACAACCCCCTACGCTACCAAAACACCAGTGCACTACCCTAAACCCTAAATCTACCCCCAGCATGACCCCCTACACTACCCAAAGACCACTGCACTACCCTAAACTCTAAATCTACCCTCAGCACAAACCCCTACACTACCCAAATACCACTGCACTACCCTAAACCCTAAAACACTACCCCCAGCAAAATCTTCTATACTGCCCGAACACCACTGCCCTAAACCCTGAAACACCAGCCTCAGCACGACCCCATACACTGCCCGAACACCACTGCACTACCCGAAACCCTGAAACACCATCCCCTGCATGACCCCCTACAGAGCCCGAACAGTACTGCACTGTCCTAAACCCTGAAACACCACATCCAGCACGACCCCCTACACTGCCCGAATACTGCTCTGCCCTAAACCCTAAAACACCACCTTCAGCACGACCCCCTACACTGCCTGAACACCACTGCTCTGCCCTAAACTCTAAAACACCAGCCTCACCATGACCCCCTACACTACCTGAACACCACTGCACTGCCCTAAACCCTGAAACACAACACCCAGCATAACCCCCTACACTGCCCGAACACCAATGCACTGCCCTAAACCTGAAACACCATCCCCTGCACAACCCCCTACACTTCCCAAACACTTCTGCTCTGCCCTAAACTTTAAAACACCAGCCTCAGCATGACCTCCTATACTGCCCGAACACCACTGCACTGCCCTAAACCTGAAACACCAACCCCAGCATGACGCCCTACACTGCCCAAACACCACTGCACTACCCTAAACCCTGAGGCACCAGCCCCAGCAAGACCCCCTACACTGCCCGAACACCACTGCACTGCCCCAAACCCTGAACCACCAGCCCCAGCACTACCTCCTACACTACCCAAACACCACTGCACAAATCTAAACCCTAAAATACTACCCCAGCAGTTCCCCCTACACTACACAAAAACCACTGCACAAACCTAAACACTACCCCCATCACGACCCCGTACACTACACAAACACCACTGCACTACCCTAAACCATAAAACACTACCCCCAGCATGACCCCCTACACTACCCAAATACCACTGCACTAACCGAAACCCTAAAACACTACCCACAGCATGACCCGCTACAATCCCCAAACACCACTACACTAGCCTAAACCCTAAACTACTTCCCTCAACAGTACCCCCTACACTACCCAAACACCACAAAACTACCCTAAACCCTAAACCACTACCCCAGCATGACCCCCTACACTACCCAAATACCACTGCACTAACCGAAACCCTAAAACACTACCCACAGCATGACCCGCTACAATCCCCAAACACCACTACACTAGCCTAAACCCTAAACTACTTCCCTCAACAGTACCCCCTACACTACCCAAACACCACAAAACTACCCTAAACCCTAAACCACTACCCCCAGCATGACCCCCTACACTACCCAAATACCACTGCACTAACCGAAACCCTAAAACACTACCCACAGCACGAACTCCTACATTACCCAAACACCACTGCACTACCCTAAACCCTAAACCACTCCCCTCAGCATGACTACCTACACTATGCAAACAACACTGCACTATCCTAAACCCTAAATCTGCCCCCAGCACAACCCCCTACGCTACCAAAACACCAGTGCACTACCCTAAACCCTAAATCTACCCCCAGCATGACCCCCTACACTACCCAAAGACCACTGCACTACCCTACACTCTAAATCTACCCTCAGCACAACCCCCTACACTACCCAAATACCACTGCACTACCCTAAACCCTAAACACTACCCCCAGCAAAATCTTCTATACTGCCCGAACACCACTGCCCTAAACCCTGAAACACCAGCCTCAGCACGACCCCATACACTGCCCGAACACCACTGCACTACCCGAAACCCTGAAACACCATCCCCTGCATGACCCCCTACAGAGCCCGAACAGCACTCCACTGTCCTAAACCCTGAAACACCACATCCAGCACGACCCCCTACACTTCCCGAATACTGCTCTGCCCTAAACCCTAACACACCACCTTCAGCACGACCCCCTACACTGCCTGAACACCACTGCTCTGCCCTAAACTCTAAAACACCAGCCTCACCATGACCCCCTACACTGCCCGAACACCACTGCACTGCCCTAAACCCTGAAACACAACACCCAGCACAACCCCCTACACTGCCCGAACACCAATGCGCTGACCTAAACCTGAAACACCATCCCCTGCACAACCCCCTTCACTTCCCAAACACCTCTGCTCTGCCCTAAACTTTAAAACACCAGCCTCAGCATGATCTCCTATACTGCCCGAACACCACTGCACTGCCCTAAACCTGAAACACCAACCCCAGCATGACGCCCTACACTGCCCAAACACCACTGCACTACCCTAAACCCTGATACACCAGCCCCAGCAAGACCCCCTACACTGCCCGAACACCACTGCACTGCCCTAAACCCTGAAACACCAGCCCCAGCATGACCCCCTACTCTGCCCGAACACCACTGCTCTGCCCTAAACCCTAAAAAAACACTACCCCCAGCACGACCCCCTAAACTGCCCGAACAACACTGCACAGCCCTAAACCCTAAATCTCTAGCCCCAGCACGACCCCTACACTGTCCGAACAACACTGCATTGCTCTAAACCCTAAAACACTAGCCCCAGCACAAACTCCTACACTGCCCGAATAGCACTGTACTGCCCTAAACCCTAAAACACTAGCCCCAGCACAAACCACTACACTGCCCAAACACCACTGCACTGCTCTAAACCCTAAAACACTAGCCCCAGCATGACCCCCTACTCTGCCCAAACACCGCTGCACTGCCCTAAACCATAAAACACCAGCCCCAGCACGACCCCCTACACTGCCCGAACACCACTGCACTGCCCTAAATCCTTAAACACTACCCCCAGCACTACCCCCTACACGGCACAAACACCACTGCACTGCCCTAAACCCTAAAACACTACCCCAGCACGACCCTCTACACTACACAAATACCACTGCACAGCTCTAAACCGTAAAACACTACCCCCAGCACGACGCCCTATAATACACAAACACCCCTGCACTGCCCTAAAAACTAAAACACTATCCCCAGCACGACCCCCTAAACTACACAAATACCATGTTAGACTTGGGGGTCTCTAGTTGGCGCAGGTATGAATTTGTGACAAATAGGGACCCTCTCCTCTAGTCAGGGAAAGGGGGGTACACTCCTAAAATAACCCCTGCTCACCCCCTTGGGAGCTTGGCACGAGCAGACAGGCTTATCTCAGAGGCAGTGTGTAAAGCATTTGTGAACACATACAGTAACCAAGTGACAACACTATAAATGGACACCACACAGGTTTTATATCAAAAATAAGTATTCTTTATATAGATTTACCACAAGACCATTAAACGACAAAAACACACAGTACTGTCACTTTAGATGGTAGAATTTTGCTTAGTTCTCTTAAGTTCTTAAATGCGACACTTTAAGTCAATGTACCTTTTAGATGCGTTGAGCTTCCACGACAAGCAACGTCGCAGCGATGGAAATGCGGCAAAGTTCTGGTGCAAAACAAATAAAGACGTGAAGATCTTCCAGATGCGTTACGCTTCTCCGATGTTGCGAGAAGACTCGACTCGATGCTTCAGCTGCAGCGGTGACACACTTTACGCGATGCGATGACAGTGGCCTTGGCGGTCTCAGACGTTTGTGAGACGCTTCCGCTCGATGCGATGCGACGACAGAAGCTCCAACGGCGGCACCCTTCTCCGTGGATGTGAGGCGCTTTTCTTGATGCGGTGCAATGCAACAACTACGATGGCTGCGATGGCGACACGCTTCTTCCTCGATGCGAGACTCTTCTCTTGATGCGGTGCAATGCGTCAGCTACGATGGCTGCGATGGCGACACGCTTCTTCAGCATTGCGAGACACTTCCTGAATGATGCGAGATGCTTCCGCTCGATGCGATGCTGCAGCGGCGACACACTTTACGAGATGCAACGACAACAGCTCCAACGGTGGCATACTTCTCCTTCTTGAGTCGCGCTTCCAGCTCCTTGCGACAAGCAGTCCCTCAGAAGGCCCAACAACAGCAGCAGGCACTTCCAAGGAACTCTGGGGAGCTGGGGGGTGAAGTCTGGTGTTCCTGAGACTTCAGCAGAAGGCAAGCTCTTTTTCAAGCCCTTGGAGATCCTTCACAAGATGAGCAAAAGTACACACAAAGTTCCTTTCTCCTCTATTTGGCAGTAAGGCAACCACTGCAGGCCAATCCCCCAGGTTCAGGGATAGTTTCCTCCTCAGCTTCTTCTGGATCTTCCCTCAGCAGAGATTCTTCTTGTTTTCCCAAAGTGATCTAAATTCTTGGGATCAGGGTCCCAATATTTATACCCAGAAATCCTTTGTCCTCTGAAGGCAGAGGGTCCTTTGCCCAGTCCAAACCAGTTCCTGAGCACTCTGTTTACCAGACTTCTCCTTTCCTTTCACAGTGCAGGGCAGAAACATTAGACGCCCCACAGGAGGTGGAGCCAGCATTGTGGAAGGCAAGTAAAGCTCTGGAGCACTTTGATGACAGGATTCCCTCTCTTTATTCACTGTGCAGGGCAGAGACATCAGCCGCTCCCCAGGGGGAGGAGCCAGCATTGTGGAAGGCAGGCACAGCCCTATTCAGATCCCAGGTGTAATTCCTGCCACCCATCAGGATGCAGATCTCTCTATTCACCACTGGGACACCTCACCCTGTCTCCTGGAATTCCCCAGCCCTGTCACTCAAACTCCAGACAAAGGAATACACACAGCTGAGCAGAGGCAGGTTTGAATGGTTAGACAAGAAAATGCCTTTTCAAACACAGAATGTTAAAACCAACTTTACTAAAATATGTATTTTATCATCCTGAGTTCTGTCACTCGAATTTCTACCATGTACTCTGAGTCAGTTAGGATTATAGAATGTAATAACCAAACTGCCCATTCTGGCCTATGGAGAACAGGTAGCCTTGCAATAGTGAAAACGAAAATGGCTGTAATTCACTATTAGAACATGCCACACACACAAAGGCATGTCCTACCTTATCCTTACAATGCACCCTGCCCTTGGGCCTACCATAGGGGTGTCTGATATGAAGGAAAGGGAAGGTTTAGGGACTGGCAAGTGGGTGCACTTGCCCAGTCAGCATGACAGTACCAGACTGCACGCAGGCTCTGCAATGGCAGACCTTAGACACATGTTTTCAGACTGCTTCTGTGGGTGGCACAACCAGTGCTGCAAGTTCACCAGCAGTATTTGGATTACAAGCCCTGGGCACTCCTGGTGCACTGTACTAGGGTCTGAGAGGTAAACCAAACCAACCAATCATGGAATCACAAATCATACTTCAATTTACAATAGGGAGCACTTGCACTGTGGCACTGGACAGCAGTGGCACAGTGCCCTGAGCAGCTAACACCAGCAAAAACATACATGAGGCACAGCGAAAAATGGAAGGCAGACTCACGCCAATGTGCCAGGTCTAACACGTGTCCCCTCCAGCTGAAATGTGGGGAGAACTACCCTACCTCCTGGGAGTTGTCATCACTAAGCTGGAAAAATCTGGACAGACCATCAGCATTGGCGTGTTCTGTACCGGGACGATGTTCCACCGTGAAATCCATCCCCTGAATTGAAATGGGCCACCTTAACGGATTCTCACCCCTCATCTGCATCAACCATCTGAGGGGCCTGTGGTCTGTCTGAACCCGGAAGTGATTCCCAAACAGGTAGGGTCTCAGCTTCTTCAGTGCCCAGACCACAGCAAAAGTCTCGCGCTCAATAGCACGCCACCTCTGTTCCCGTGGATGTAACCTCCTACTGATGAAGGCTACAGGTTGATCTAGGCCCTCCTTATTCATCTGTGCTAGAACAGCCCCCACACCATGCTCTGAAGCGTCTGTTTGTACTATGAACTCCTTGCAGAAGTTGGGTGCCAAGAGCACGGGCGCTGTGCACATAGCAGTTCTTAAGGCCTCAAAAGCTTCCTGACATGTGTCAGTCCAAATCACTTTCCTTGGCTTCTTCCTGGAAGTCAGTGCTGTCAAGGGTGCAACAATGTTGCCATACCCCTTGACAAACCTCCTGTAGTAACCCGTGAGTCCTAAGAAGGCTCTCACCTCTGTCTGGGTTTTGGGCGGCTCCCAAGCCAGGATGGTTTCAATCTTGGGCTGTAGGGGCGCCAACTGGCCGCTCCCTACCTGGTGTCCCAAGTACACCACGGAACCCTGCCCGATCTGGCACTTACTCGCCTTGATCGTGAGTCCTGCCCCCCGCAGTGCCATCAACACTTCCCAGAGGCGGCGCAGGTGTTCGTCCCAACTGGCGCTGAACACTGCGATGGCATTCAGGTAGGCGGCACTGAACGAATCCAGCCCAGCCAACACCTGGTTGACTAACCTCTGAAAGGTGGCAGGGGCATTCTTCATCCCAAAGGGCATAACCCGGAACTGATAGTGCCCATCTGGTGTGGATAATGCTGACCTCCCCTTTGCCCCATCGGTCAAGGCGATCTGCCAGTACCCAGACGTTAAGTCAAACGTGCTGAGGTACCGTGCAGCCCCTAGCCGATCTATGAGATCATCAGCTCTGGGGATGGGGTGTGCATCAGTCCTGGTGACTGCATTGAGCCCTCTGTAGTCCACACGGAACCGGAGTTCGGGTGTGGCACCCGGCGCGGCAGCCTTTGGGACCAAGACCACTGGGCTGGCGCAAGGACTGCTAGAGGACTCAATTACCCCCAGCGCAAGCATCTTTAAAAACCTCCTCTTTGATGCAAGCCCTTACCCTGTCAGTCACTCTGTAGGCCTTGTGCCGCACAGGTGTACTGTCCCCAGTGTCCACCTCATGGACGCACCAATCAGTGACACCAGGAACCAGGGAAAACAGATCAGAAAACTGTCCCAGCAACTGGTGACAGTCATTCTGTTGCTCAGGGGTCAGGGTGGAAGAGAGGTTGACACCATCCACTGACCCATCTTGCTCCTTGGCTGACAGGAGGTCAGGAAGAGGCTCGGTCTCCTCCTCCATCCCAGCATCTGTTGCCAAGAGCATGCCCACTTGGGAACTCTCCAAGTGGGGCTTCAGGAGGTTGACATGCAGGACCCTCAAGTGGATCTTGGGATACCACAAGTCCACCAAGTAGGTAACCGGACTCTTGCGCTCCACAACCTCAAAGGGGCCGGTCCACTTATCCTGGAACGCATAGGGCTCCATGGGGGCCATGACCCACACCTTTTCTCCAGGCTGAAGCTCAACCAGAGTGGCATTCTGGTCGTACCACCGCTTCATCTCCTCCTGGCTGGCTTCCAGATTCGCCTCAGCGAGTTGTCTGAAACGCCTAGTCTGGTTCCTGAAGGCCAGCATGTAGCTATATACATCCTGGGGAGGTTTCCTGGGAGATTGCTCCCAGCCTTCTTTGACCAGACTTAGAGGTCCTCTTACGGGGTGTCCATAGAGAAGCTCAAAGGGACTAAAGCCTAGAGATTTCTGTGGCACCTCACGGTAATCAAAGAGCAGGCATGGTAAGAGGACGTCCCACTTTCACCTCATAGGTTCCTCAAGACCCATTATCATGCCTTTAAGGGTTCGGTTGAATCTCTCAACCAACTTGTTTCGTTGGGGGTGGTAAGGTGTGGTAAACTTGTAGGTTACACTACGCTCTTGCCACAGGGACTTCATATACTTGGATATGAAGTTGGTTTCCCCGGTCAGACACTACCTCGCGAGGGAATCCCACTTGGGAGAAAATTCCCATCAGTGCTCGTCCCACCACGGGGGCCGTCACTGTCCTCAGAGGTATGGTTTCCGGGTACCGGGTGGCATGGTCCACCAAGACCAGGATGAACCTGTTGCCCATGGCTGTCTTGGGGTCCAGTGGCCCCACAATGTCAATACCCACCCGTTCAAAGGGGGGGCTGACTACAGGGAAGGGCTGGAGAGTAGCCTTGCGCTTCCTCCCACTCTTACCACTTGCCTGGCAAGTCTGACATATCCTGCAGTGATTGTCTTAACTCCTGCGCATTTGGGGCCAATAAAAATGGGTGACAAGCCTTTCAAAAGTATTGTCCTGCCCCAAATGTCCTGCCAATGGAACATCATGAGCCAGCCCCAGTAGGAAGGCTCTGAAGCGCTGGGGTACCACCAGCACACGGGCTGACCCAGGCTCAGCAACCTTGAAGTACTGGGATTTTCAGAACCAACCCAGCGGTGCCAGGGGACACACCCGAAGACTTCGAGTTCTTCTTGTTTCTGACCACAGAAACACAGAGTCTTCTAGGTGAAGTCAAAGATCGTATTTATTGACTGCAGACCAATCACAGGTATCCGAGAAGTACAACACGATGTATGTTCTCAGGAGACTGCCCCTAATCAAAACCCAGTCTTTTCTTATATACAGAATATTATGCTCTGGGCAACACCGCCCCTATTTTACAAGTGGTCGTTCACATATTTTCGCTTCAAAGAAAGAGCACAGTCATGATGATAATCCCACATTTCAGCTCGGTCGGCACATAATTATTTACCCAGCGAGGCTCAGAACCCTCATCAGACATCAGCTGACCCCAATAAAACGGACACCTCCCACTCGTAAAACAAGCCATAAAGTAGGAAACAGAGTCAGGTGTGAAAGGGATTTGTCAGGAGTCGCGTGGGATACACGACTTTATGATGTGCTGGGCCCTGATGCTAATCCCATAAGGCCGCAGTAAAGGGAACCGGCCGGGCAGGACTGACCCCGGGCAGCGGGGTCAGTTTGCATAGGTCACACAGAAGTCAATGAAAGATTGCGTGTCCTTTAGGCCTAGGCATGGCCTCAATGCGCAGCCTATGTGAGGGCAACCACAATATGGTTACCCTTTTAAAATGGAACCCGTGTAGCATTGTGTACGCATTGAAAACATCGGTGAAACATGACGAAAACACTCATACATACCGCATTAGTCATTTGCGGTTCGCTGATACCAAAATCGGCAGGGTAGGTCCATGCTACCGACATGGTTCCAAAATTTACAGTACCACAGACCCTCCTTTTGCCCTTACATAGGCAATGACTATACTCATACTAATCTGAGTCCAGGTCTATATTCATAAAGTCATGCAGATGCTGCTGTAGCATCATCCTATTGCTTAGTTCGTCCCTTGATACAGGTTTCCTTACACATGATGTAACACAGAGGCTACATATTACAGGAGCACACTGTATACCTAGACAGAACAGGAAAAGAATGGCTAAGATCGTCCCAGTGACTATTAGAATCTTCCATCCCCAAGCTGATATCAGTCCCCAGAACCACCCCGTCATCGACCAGTCTCCTTTGTCCACATGAATGGATTCGGAAATCTTATGTAGTTTGGAGATGGCTTGATAGACTGTCAGAGCGCTATCTGGTATGAAAATACAACAGCTTGATTGGATAACCTTGCATACCCCACCACGGTCTGCAAGTATGACATCTAGAACCATACGGTTCTGCAACGTCATGAGGCGATCCGCTTGGAGCTCAGCTGTCAGGTTACCAAAGGCACCAGCCGTTACATTGACAGTGGTTTCAACTACACGAGTCGGTTGTCTCAGGTTCCTACTATTGACCATTGGTCCCCAGAATGGCAGGAAACCCAGGAAAAAGTCTCCCGCTTCCTGACCGGCAGTATCCTCCTTACTAACAACGCCTCTTACAACTCTGGTCTTGTGATAATCAGAGGCGGCAGTAAATGTCGGCGGTAGCAAATTTGCAACATAACACGTGCCCGAGAAATCAGGGGGCAACCATGTATATGCTCGATCATTACAAACAAAGTATGTACCCTTGGCAGCCAAAAACGCAGGGGAAAACTGTGCTGGGAAAGTGTATGTTTCAGCACAGTCACTCTTCCCTAATTGAGCTCTTGGATTCTGACCATTACCTTGTAAACAGAACTGACCTATGTGGGGTACAACCCAAATCGGGGATGAACTTTTACGCTGTTTCTCGCCCAGACTAATGCTATACCCCGTCGCGTTCCAACCCACATAAGCTCGCAACTCATCCTTGGGAATAGATGAATATGCATCGATATCTCTGCTCATATCAGCAACTCCTTTCATCAAGGCCTTATTGTTCGTGCTAGGCCTAGTGGAACGCGGTGGTCGCGGGGAGTAGGTTTCGAGCGCAAAAAGGAACATAGTCTGGAATGCCCATAATAACCCATTATAGCTAAACGGCAGCACTAGATATGGGATACCCTTATTAATGGTATGCGGCATCAAACCACACACCCAGCAATTGGTCGTATTCATAACTAGTTGGTGCTGGTGCAGAAGTTGAATAAACGAATTGTTTACGAACTCAGCACGTCTGGCTTGTTCGTGTTCAGGCAGAGGGTGGAAAGAGTTTGAGGAAACAGTAGGAGGAGGTATGGGCTGTGTAGTGGGTGTAAACGGTGCTTAAAAGGACAATAATACATAACCTACAGAAAACGTCATCATGCTAAATAGGACAAACAGACATAATATTACAAAACGTTTGCTATTCATTACTTTACATATTCTGTTCTTAAAATTTATTTCCTCAGCGGGTCTCTTCATCTGGAAAAACTCCATCCTCTAATCGTGCTGTCCGCGGCGGATGAGTGTCTTCTGCTAAGGAGTACACCTGTCAGTCCAGGGAACGCCCTAAACCAACCAGACCGTTGACCTAACGTCTCTGGCTTGTACTCCAAAGTCTTGGCACCGCGGCCCTACAGCTGAACCCGGATGGCGGTTCGAAAAAGCAAAAATAAGAAAGTTTCTCAGATGGAAGAGAGAGTTGCACTACTCAAAAATATCAAAGAAATAGAATTTTTATTTGTCCATAGTTCTCGGCCTCAAATTGTACCGACTTCTCGTAGGTACTGTTTGGTCTTGAAACAAGAGTTCAGGCTCTGTAGTGTCCAATTGAATTGACGGTGGCACAGTTTCTTGCAGGATGTCATCGCTTTCCTTCTCAGAAAGCGTTCCTTTTACTTGTGCATCACTAAACGGCAGAAAACGTGGCACATTCTCAGTCTCTGAGTCAGCGATCCCTTCCTGGACCCACTGGTCGTAAGGCAAAGGCAAAGGGACCCTCTTGCAGTGGATGCCGTGTATCCAGTTCTTTTTCCCCTTCACTCGAACAGCTGATTTCGTCGAGAGAAGGACGAGATGGGGGCCAGTCCAGCGGGGCTCGTCATTTGTTGTCCCCTGAAATTTTTTTACCAGCACCCATGATCCAGGATTGATGGGGTGTCCCGGAGCTTCAGAGACCTGAGGCAGGGTATCATGCACCTGTTGCTGTAAAACACGCAATTTAGACGTCAATTCATACAAATAATCAAGCAGTACTGGATGTTCGATCTCACTGAATTTTGTCGGCCTTGGCACTCCCCATATATTGGCCGGGTGGCCAAACACGATTTCGTAGGGGCTAAGTCCCACTCGTGAATGCACAGTCATTCTTGTTGATAGGAGTGCTAAGGGCAGAGCGTCAGGCCATTTGAGACCAGAACTCGCTTGGATCTTGGCTAATTTGAGCTTCAATGTGCCATTATAGCATTCTACTAGTCCAGCTGATTGGGGGTGATTTGCAGCGTGGAATTTCTGCCTTATACCTAGTCCCTCACATACATTCTTCATCACTCATCCCACAAATCCCATTATCACTCCATACCATTCTTGGCATTCCAAACCTAGGGAAAAATTCCTTGACAAGGGCTTTAGCTGTCGATAAGGCAGTATTGTCTTTTAGGGGATATGCTTCTATCCATCTTGAAAAAGCGCAGACAACAACAAGTACATATTTCAAATTATTGCACCTTTCCATGTGGATGAAATCTAGCTGCAAAACCTCACAAGGATACGTTGGAGGCGCAAAATGACCAGCTGGAGTTGGGGTTCCCCTACCAGGATTGTATTTCAAACATATCATGCAATTTTTGACCACATTCTCTGAACACTTGGGAATTCCAGCATTCTGCCATACTGGAGCCAACAACTTACAAATCCCTTTCACACTGATATGCGCCATTCCATGTGCCATCGTGACCACTGGAAGCACATATGCATCAAGTAACAACCATCGCCGGTGCTCTGACAAATCAATCCAACAACCATTTTCATCCAATTTTCCCTTACTTTCTCTCCACATGCTCAATTCTTTCTTGTGGCTTCAGCTTGAAGGGACTTCACGCTCTCTATCGTGTCTTCACACATTCCAACATCACCAACCCATCTTGCAGGGCCTGTAACATATATTCGATTCATCACATCTCTTGCTGTTTCTTTTGCGATTTCGTCAGCAAACGCATTACCACGACCAATATCATCAACAATCTTCTTGTGTGCACTGCATTTCACAATCGCGACTTGTAACGGTAAGGTCAGTGATTCAAGGAGATCATTCACCAACTGACCATTCTGAATCTTAGTTCCATGTGAAGTCAGGAACCCACGTTCTTTCCACAAGCGCCCAAAACTATGGGCCACGCCAAAGGCGTACTGACTGTCAGTATATATGTTCACTTTCATTCCTTTCGACAACACGCATGCTCTTGTAAGTGCAATTAATTCTGCTGCTTGAGCCGAATTATGTGGTATACATGCAGTTTCAACAATCGTGTGCAAAGCCGTGACAGCATATGCAGCAGTCATATCACCATTCGGAAGCTTGAAGCACGAACCATCCACCCATAAAGTACCATCGCACTCAACCAGGGGAGTATCTTTAAGATCCACACTCCCTTTTGTTTCTTCTTCTGTTCTGAACAGACAATCATGCTGTTCAATCTCATCTGTGTCTGCTGAAATCGGTAATAATGTAGCTGGATTCAACGTGTTGCACCTCTTTATGTGCACATGACTCGCTAACAGTGTTAATTCATAACCTGACAATCGAGCACTAGTTAAGTGCTGTGTCTTGGTCCTGTTTAATAATGTGTCCACTGCGTGTGGAACCATCACAATCAACGTGTTGTTCATTACTAACCCAGCAGACTGTCGAATAGACACAGCTGCTGCCGCTGTGGCTCTCAAGCAACTTGGCAATGCCTTAGCTACCGGATCCAAAATCGACGAAAAATACGCGCATGGACGCTGTTTGTCTCCAAAAGACTGTGTCAGCACCGACAACGCACGACCTTCTTTCTCGTGAACATACAATGTAAAAGGTTTACTGTAGTCGGGGGTATACAACACAGGAGATTCGGTGTATCTTTGCATGTTAATGCTATCAAAGGTTTTGCCAGCAAAGAAAAACTCGGGATCCACTGTATACAGTAGGAAGTAATACCCAAGAAAGCACGCACTTCTCTCTGTGTTCTTGGCACGCTCAATTGTGCAGTGGTCTGAATTCTTTCTGGGGTCAGTTTCCTTCCCTCTTTTATGTTTAAAGTATTTTTATTCAATCAGTGTGTCACATCCAAACTCATATACAGCAATACAAGATCGGCAAATGAAGAGGGGCAAAAGTTCGGCATGACACAAAATTTCAATACAAACGCCCCCCACCCCCCCAACGTCCCAATACCCCACCCAACTCCCCCCCCCACCCACCCCACCCACCGTCCAGCGCGCTACTAACATGCAGCCCCTCTCCTAACGCTATAAGTACTTGGGGGAGAAGGGTCCCGCCCACTCACTGATCTGGCGCCAGCGGGCTCGAAAGCCGCAGGAGGCGAAGGTACCTCGGGCATGTGAGCTCCCTAAACTCTGCGAGCAGCAGAGAGTGGAAAGGTTGCCACAGTTCATTAAATTGCGTGACCTCCCCTGCCACCACTAAAGACAATTTCTCCATCCCCAGCACGTGCCAAAGTCTGTGGAGCCAGCCCGTTATCGTGGGCACTGTGTCTGTACGCCAGTGTATCAAGATATTCTGAACTGCAGAGCCGAGTGCAATGGCGATCTGTCTGCCTCGTCTGGACTTGAGGGGATACATTAGCTCATTTGGGAGTCCTAGCAGGGTATATGCCGGGAAGCGTGGGAGCTCTATGCCGAAATGCAAATCAATTTCATCCAGCACTTCCTTCCAGTAGGCCGTTAAGAGGGGACAGTCCCAGAGAATGTGCGTGAGTGTACCCCGTTGTCCGCACCCCCGCCAGCATGTGTCTGTCTTACTATGATCTAACTCATGGATCCGCTCGGGCGTGTAATACCAGTAAGTTGACACTTTGGTAAAAGTGTCAGTGAGGCCCATATGGTATGCTGAGTGGCGCGCCCTATAGGCTATTTGGTCCCAGTCCTTGGGGCTCAGTGTCCTCCCAAGCTCCCGCTCCCACCGATCTCTCCCTGGATTATGGAAGTGTGTTGAAGGTAATTGCAAGAACTGGTATAGGTCCGAGATCAGTTTCGAGTCCGATGTACGAGATAGCAGCCATCTCTCACACGGCAAGAGCCTCCTGTCAGCCATATCCCTCACCTGTGGCTGAAGGGCCCAATGCCGCACCTGCATATAACGGTGTCTCTCCGTTTCGGGGAGTGAGAAGTCCAGCCGAAATTGTGTAAACGGGATGACACCCTCGGGGCCATACAGGTGACATAATGCTCTGCAGCCTGCCTGCCGCCAATGCGTAAAGGCTCCCTTCTCCATCCCAGGGGCGAAGGCAGGATTATCCACCAGCGGCAAGAGCGGCGATGGAAATGTGGTGAGGCCATATCTAAGGTAGGTCGCATCCCAAACCCGCAGAGGCACCCTGGTAATGAAGGAGGCGTAGAGGTTCTTAGGCCGGTGGGACCGGTGCAGGAACGGTATCTCCTGCAGAGGCCGCCCCGCCACTGCTTGGTCCTGGAAAAGCCAATGCTTATCCGATTCCCATCTGCACCATTCGACCAAGTACCGCAATTGCGTCGCCTGAAAGTATTTACGGAAATCGGGAATACCTAGGCCTCCAGCGTCAGGAGACAAAAGGGAGAGAGTCCTACGAAGCCGAGGCTTTTTCCCCTGCCAAATGAACCGGGTCACGTCCGACTGCAACTGCTGTATCCACCCTTTAGGCGGCGGCAGCGGCAGGGCCCGGAATAAGTAAAGGACCTGCGGCAAAATCGTCATCTTGACGGCGGCAATCCTACCCAACCAGGCAAGGCTGCTGCGATTCCAGCGGCCCAGCTCGCTCCTGATCTTGGCATCCAAGGCCGAGTAGTTGGCTGTAACCATAGCTGGCAACGTGGGGGCTATCTGGATCCCTAAATATGGTACCGCCTCCGAGGACCAAAGTAACGGGAACCTGTCCTGCAAATATGCCCTGGTGTCAGGCGCCAGGAAGATATCCAAAGCCACCGACTTCCCCATATTTACTTTAAAGCCCGAGACTGCGCCGAACTCCGCCAGCTCCGCCATACAGGTCGGAAGCGATACCCGGGGTGTAGCCAATGTGAAGATGACATCATCAGCGTAGAGACTGATGGCATGGGTGAAGCCTCCCATCCGTATCCCCTCCACCGCTGGCCGCGTCCGCACCCTTTGAGCGAACGGCTCCATGTAGAGGGCAAAGTGCAAGGGTAAAAGCGGACATCCCTGCCTGGTGCCTCTCTCGATGGGGAAGGCTGCAGAGGTGTGGCCGTTAACCCGGACCACCTCCGAGGGCTCCTTATAGCAGTTCAGGATCATGGTACGAAACCGCTCTCCTATACCCGCCTTCACCAGCACTTGTTCCAAAAAGGGCCAATGCACCCGATCAAACGCCTTTTCCGCGTCAACCGCAAGCATCATCCTCTCCCCCGGGATCCGGGAAGCTTTTTCCAGCAGGTGGACCACCCGCTTTGTATTATCCACTGTCTGCCGCCCCGGGACGAAACCCGCTTGATCCGGGTCGACAAGGCCGGGCAGATGAAGCGCCAGGCGGCTTGCCAAAATTCCAGTATAGAGTTTCAGGTCGACATTCAGGAGCGATATCGGCCGATAAGATCCACAGTGTTTAGGATCTTTCCCCGGTTTGGGGATGACCATGACAGAGGCCCTCAAGAGATCAGGCGAGATGGCTCCAGGTTCCGCGAAGGAGTTGAAGAGGCGAGTGAGGATGGGGGCCAATGACCCGCAGAATGTCTTATAGAAGAGGGCCGAGTAGCCATCTGGGCCAGGCGCTTTGCCGTGCTTGAGTCTGGCAATGGCCGACACCACTTCCTCTGTGCTAATGGCCCTGTCCAGGTGGTCCGCCTGTACAGGGTCCAGGGAGGGCAGAGTGACCGATTCCAAATAGGCGGTCATAGCCGGTACATCCGTCGGGTCACTCGCGTAGAGGTTCCCGTAGAACCCTTGAAACGCGGCCGAAATGCCGGCATCGTCCGTGACTGCCCCACCCGTGGGGTCAGAGAGTTCTTTCACCCGCTGGCTCTGCCGGGTGGCCCGGAGTCTGTTGGCCAGAAGTTTGCCACAGCGATCCCCCCCGTATAAAAAGCGTGGCGCAAGCGGGGGGCTGCATATTCCGCCCGGTCCATATCCAAGGCGGCCAGAAGTTTCCTCGCCTCCTTGAGCTGCCGCCAGATCCTCGGGGCCCCAGTTCTGCGGTGGATCAGCTCCAGCTCCCGGACTCTGCCAGTAAGCTCCTCCCTCTTTAGCTTGCGCTCCTTATTCTCGGCCGCCGAGATTGACAAGAACTCCCCCCTGAGGACCGCCTTCAAAGCCGCCCACTGCGTGGCTCTGGTGGTATCCGTGTTATCATTGTATACCGAATATTCCCTAAGTACCCGCTCAATACGATCCGTTACCGTTTTCCTGTGTAGTAGAGTATCCCGGGGGCGCCAAGCCCTCACCGGGGCGGCAGAAGGCGGCAAGCAAAAGGAGGCCTCGACAGGGGCGTGATCCGATAAAGAAATAACCCCCATGTCCACGGCGGACGCCAGGGCCTGCGCCGGCGCGGTGACCAGGAGATGATCAAGCCTCGCATAGGTCTTGTGCGCGTGGGAGTAGTAGGAGTAATCCCTGGCCACGGGGTGTTTCTGGCGCCAGAGGTCCCGGAGGTCCACCTCCGCAAGTCTAGCCTTACAGCCAGCTGAAAATTCACCAACTTGCGGGGAACGCTGCACCGAGCGGTCGACCGCCGAATCAAAGACCATGTTAAGGTCACCCCCGAGTATAACATGCCTGTCCGGCGAGGCCGAGATCTCCTCCACCGCCGACTGCAAGAACCGCTCCTGTTTATCATTGGGGCTGTACAGGGAGCCTATCGTGAATGTAATGCCCCCCACCCGAAACCTATGCGCCAGCAGTCTCCCTTTTAGTTCTGCAAATTTATGGATGTGTTCCCCCCTGAAATGTCGGGCCACCAGAATCGCCACCCCGGCCGTTTTGGCAGCACCGGAAGAAAAGAACTGCATCGGGAATTTACAAGAGCGTAGTCTATGTGTATCCTGTGGTAACAGGTGGGTTTCTTGAAGGAGGCATATGTCCGCCTGGGTATTTTCTAACAAGGAAAGTACTGCTCGCCGCTTAACCGGATTGTTCAGACCCCTGACATTCAAGGTCACGATCTTAAAGGTATGAGGAGGCATAGTAGGAAATGTGTAGAAAAAGCGCAAGCGTCTTGCATGGAGATCATAGGGGGCCGGCATACCTCCTCCAACACAACCCGCAAATCAGCCTCCCAGAGACAGTACGCCAAGCCGCTCCCCCCGGCGCCGCGCGGCCTAACACCACTCTCCAACCCCAATGGAATCAGGTCTCCCCCAACCCACTCGTCCTCCCCACCAGTGGCGGTGGCTGGCACGACAGCTGGGCCCCCACAAGGACCCCCGGACCTGAGTATACGCGCCGCCACTGCAATCATGTTTCCGGGTACGCGCTGGACTCCCCCTCCCCCCCGTCCCCCTCCCCTCTCCCGTTGGGACCCCCCCGTCAACCCCTCCCCCCCACCCCCCGCCCGAATCAACATTGTCCAAGTCCAGTCCCTGAGGGAACAAGTCTTTGGTAAAGTACTCTTGTGGACGTCCAGCCACCTAGCCCCCCCCGCCCGCCCCCACCCCACCCCAGCCCCCAAACCTGCAAATGAAATGGGCTGTGATGATCTCCCCCCGGAGCAATCATACGCCGTCGGCGCCGTGTCACCGGGACCAGTGTTCCCAGCCACCTCCAGTACCGCCTCTGCCATGCTAGCCCTGATGGTGGGCGAGTCCGGTCGCAAAGGCCGTTCAGATGGGCGCCGTCTTGACACCCGCTGCCATCCGTCCCGTCCGGAGCGTCCCAGCCGCTGCGGGGCTGCTCCGTCCTCCGTTGCGGTGAGGCCCAGGACTCCGCATGTCTCCTGCAGGGAGCGTAATTGGTGTACAGTGCCATTCCATCGGAAGATGAGCCTAAAAGGGTGACCCCAAGAGTATGGCGTTCCTTGAGCTCTCAGGAAGTCCGTGGCGATTTTGAATGTTTTTCTTTTCTGCAACGTGATGGCAGACAGGTCCTGGTACAATGCGACGGGGTAGCCCCGGAAATGTAAGGGCTGCTTTTTCCTGGCCTCCGCCATAATGCGTTCTTTGAGCGGGAAGTCCGGAAGGAAGGCCAAGATGTCCGGGGGGGGCAGCGACGCCCCGCGCCGCGGACCCTCTCTGTGCGCCCTGTCAATTCGGATAGGGAATGCTGCCGACTCACCCAGGACCTCCCGAAACAGCTCCCGCAGATAGTCTGCCACATCCGTCCCCTCCTCCGTGGATGGCACTCCTCGAACCCGAATGTTGTTGCGCCGGGACCTGTTTTCAAGGTCTTCGGCATGAGCTTGGAGGTCAATCTGTTGATCCCGGAGGCGCAGCACTTTTTGTTGCAATTGCTCAATCTCGTCATCCCTCCGTCGTCCGGCGTCCTCCACTGTAGCCACCCGGTCTCCCAGGCCATCCACTTCCCGCCGCATCTCCCGCACCTCGCTGGCCACCTCCTGTTTCAAAGCTTGGAAGTCCTCCCTGAGGGAGCTGAAGAGGGACTCCATAAAGGATCTAGTGAGCGGAGGCTCCCCGCTGTCAGTGTCCTGCGTTCCCCCGGACGGGCCGGGGGACTGCTGCCCCCGGTCCACTCTCTGTTGCTGCTTGCCCAGTAGTTCAGGGAGAGTGCGTTCGCCTTTTCTGCCTCCTCTGCTGCCCGCCATGATCACGGGGACCCACCGCCGAGCAGGTCGCCAATGTCCCGCGTCGCCGGGGGGGCCCCCGCTCTTCTCCGTCGACCCCGGGCCCTCCGCTCTCCTCCGCAATCACTCTGTGCCTCCCACCTCCGATCTCCAGGGGCACGTCAAGGGGGCCCTCCCTTGCTTGCTACGTCGTCGGCTCGGTCAGGGGCTGCGATTCCCGCCTCAAGCCGTCCACTCCTCACTCCCGGCCCCCCACGTGGTGGTGCTCCTGCGGCCGCTCTAGTCAGCTCACGAGTGCTGTCACGAGGAGTGCGTAGAGCCGAGTCCTTCCCCTACTCCTCCGGCCTCCTGTGGTCGGGAGCCCTTGAACCTCAGCCGCCTCCCCGCCTCCGGCGCGAGCTGCCGATCCGTGAGGCCGTCGTTGATGGCGAGGGGGGGGGGGAAAGACGTGAGGCCCCGGCAGTCGTCCTCCCTGAGATCCGGCTCGCCCCCGTCAGCTTCGCCCCTCTGAAGCGGTCAGTCGGTCGCGCCGTACCTGGGGTATGTGGTCCGTCCTTCCGTGAGACCCTTCCGCATGGGCCTTTCGTCCAGCGATCAGCGCGCCCCCGCTGCTCTGGCCCGGCAGTACCCCCGCGTCAATCCATCACTGGAGTCCCGGCTCACCCTCCGTGCGCTGTGGGGGCAAGGCGCCCGTCGGGCCGTCGATCTGCCCAGTCCGGTCCTCCCAGCCGCCGGCGCGGCCGCCTCCAGCTCCTTCCCTCCTGCGGTGCCTCCGCCGGCCGCTGCGGTGCTTGGGTGCTTAGGTGTCGCTCCCGGGTCGGGTCACCACACGCGGTCTTCGCTCGTGCCTGCCGGCGAGGAGGCCGCTCACCCCACGGGACCGGGTCCCCTCCGCAAAAGCTGCTGGGTCACGTTGCTGGGGTCGCCGCCCCCTCCAGCCAGAGTCCGGCGCTCGCCACCGCGGTCCAGGAGGCCCTCAAGCCCGGGCACTTGCGTAGTTAGGCCGCCGAGAGCGCTCCTGCCAGGTCCGGCCCAGAGCTCCGCCCCCTCACGGCGATGTCCCTCCAGCGGCCCGACGGGCGCCGCCGGCTTCCCTCAGGTGCTCCGGGCTACCATGCAGCACCTCCCGGCTCTCCGCCGCCGATTCCCCGCTGATCCGGGGGGGACTCAGCGTTTAAATCAGGTCTGGGAGCTCAAGGGAGCGGGAGCCGGCAGAGAAGCCGTCCGCCCACCACGCCATCTTGGCCACGCCCCTCCTTCCCTCTTTTGACAAGAGATGACCTAAGTAGGTTACTTCTTGTCGACAATATTCTAGTTTTGAGAGAGACACTTTGTGATGACAGGCAAACAAATGACGCAACAATGACAATGTAGCTTCTTTACAAATGTCCTCAGTATCCGCGGCGATTAGTAAATCGTCCACATACTGAATAAGGGTAGCACCACTAGGTAAGACAATTGTATCAAGCTGCGCCTTTAAAGCCTGACTGTATATTGATGGACTTTCACAGTAGCCCTGTGGAGCGCGTTTAAAGCGGAAGCTGCGACCTCCTAAACTAAAACCAAAAATATCCCTGCTTTCCTCTGCAATCGGAATGCTAAAGAAAGCATTCTTTAAATCAATCACTGAAAACCAGGCAGCGGAAGCTGGAATCATAGTTAATAAGGCAGTTATATCAGGGACAACTGGAAACTGTGGCACAACTATCTTATTGACCTCTCTAAGATCGATCACAAATCTGTAAACAGGTGGCTGAGAAGGGTCAGTACGTTTTAAAACAGGCAGAACCGGACTATTGCAATCGTTGCCTCTTGACTCTTCGATTACATCCTTTTCAATCAAGTCATAGATGATCGCTAACAACGCTTTCTCACCTTCATTAGAGATCTTGTACTGGGGAATGCGTGGCAATTTAACATTGGCTTTCAGAGTGACCACATATGGCGGTATTTCCAAGAGACCCACATCGTTAGGACTAGTAGCCCAAAGGACATCCGGAAGAGACGACAATTCAGCTGGCAGTTTGTTCTTTGACAAATACATTGGAGAAGTCACTTCCCTACCCAGTGTAAGGCTCTGTATACAGTAGGTCATTCTCCCAATAGATCCAATGTGATCCAGACTGATCTCCTGCTGCCTGGTCTGCAGCCTGTTGCTGCAGACCCACAAGATAAGGGCATTCTTTCTGCTCCTTGCAGAATTCCTCCCTGGAGGGTATTCCTTCTTGCTGCCAATGGGTCAGCTCAGGCAGGTCCCCCAGTTCGGCTACCTGTTCCCCTGTAGGCTCCAGGGCATCCCCCTCAGGGTCTACTCTGCTCCCTCCTGGACTGCGGGAACTTCGGGGGCCGGTTTACAACGCCCCCTGCCTCTCCTCTTACTGGCAGGTACCAGGGCCTCCCTCTCAGGCCCCAGGTCCTCTTGAGCACCTTTACTCGCTGCCATTGACCGGGTGGTCACACACGCCCAGTCAGGCATACCCAACATTTCTAAATGTGCATTCCGCTCCACCTTCGCCCAAGGTGAGCTCTCCAAGTCATTCCCTAACAAACAGTCAACAGGCATGGCAGGCCTCAGAGCTACCTGAAGAGTACCAGAGACCACCCCCCTCTCAAAGGGAACCTGAGCCACCTTGCAGTGACTCTCTGTGTTGTCAGCGGCAACAACTGGGTAGAATGCTCCAGGGACAATCTGCTCTTGAGACAACAGGTGACACTTGACAGCTGTCACACTGGCCCCTTTGTCTCTCACCGCCTCCACTCTATGGCCATTGATGGTCACCCACTGCATGTATTTCTTAGTGTTATCAGGCAGCTGGGTCCTAGGGCCCACCCCCCAGTCTCCTAATGAGACAAGGGACATTTCTGCGGAACCCCACCCACCCTGGGCACCCCTCTCCTCACCCAGGGCTACATTAGCCATTTGCCGGGGGGGCTGCACCAGTGGGTGCAGGTTTTCCATAAAGGCGACACTTGGTATCATTGGCAAAATGACACATTTCACCACATTTGGAGCATCTCGGGGGCACTCTTTGAACAGGTGGACCTGTCGGGGTCCCTGGCGGTTTCTGGGGGGGGAGGCTGAGAACCTTTCCCTCTTGGTTCCCTTGGGGATTACTTTGGGGCCTCTTATGGAACTCCCACTGTTTACCCTTGTCCCCCCAACTCTTCTGCTGGGGACCCTGCCCACTCTTGGCTGAGTCTCCCACGTGACCCTTGTGGACCCTGGTACTGACCCAGTGGTCGGCCTCCTCAGCAAGCTTCCTAGGATTAGTCAGCCTACTATCAATCAGGTGCTGGCGTAGCTCAGGAAAACAGTTACTTGACAAGTGCTCCCATGCAATCAAATCAAGCAATCCCTGAAAATCATTAACTTTGCTACCCTTCACCCAACAATCCAATGCTCTGCAGAAAAAATTAACATATTCAACATAGGTACTGTTTGCTATCTTTGTGCAACCCCTGAACCTCTGTCTGTACATCTCAGGGGTCAAACCATATCTAGACATCAATGCATCTTTCATGTGGGGATAGGAATTATAGACATCAGAAGGCAAGTCTAGCTGTGTGTCCCGCCCCTCACTAAGGAACCGTCCCCACAACCCCACTCCCCAATCCTTCTCAGGGACCCAGTAGGAAGACATGGCTACCTCACAGGCCTTGAACCACTGCCCAATATCATCATTTAAAAAAGAAATTCCTTCACCACATCTTTAGGGATATAAACTCTAGATTCTACAGGCATTGGCGGTGTGCTGTCAACAGAGGGAGCAATTTCTAAACTCTGGGCTTTCAACTCCAACTCCCTCAAAACCTTTTCATGTTCATACTGTAGCTTTTTCTCTTCTGAGGCTAACTTTCTACTTTGCATTTTAAATTCTAACTGCCCACTTAACTTGAGCTTGGTCAGCTCCATTTCGTGCATTCTACACTCTTTTCTATCTGCCAGCTCCTTTGGAGATAGACTTTTACCACTGCTACCGGCAGGGGAAGGGGTTCTCCTTCCTCTTGGAACCACTGGCCCATCCAGCTGCTCCTCTGCATTATCATTATCAGTGGCATTCCTTGATTCTACCCAGGCCCTCGGCGCCCTGTAGAACTCTGTCTTATTTTTGCATCCTGTAGTAGAAACACTAAATTACTTGCAGAAGAATTTCAGCTGCTTGGCAGTGTAGCTATCCAATTTCTCTTCTTCCCACTCAAATTCAGTATTAACAGAGACTAAGGATGCTGCTTTTTCCACCATGGTTAAGCTTGGAAGTACTCAAAAATAGAAAGTCCCAAAAAGAATCTACCAACAAGTATTGGTTGCGTTAAGGTCTGCACTCACTAAGTAGTGTTCACCAATCACTGTACATGAGTCACAAATGCAAGTCCAGAATTCTCACCGCTGACCACCAATGTTAGACTTGGGGGTCTCTAGTTACAACAGATATGCACTTGTGACAAATAGGCACCCTCGCCTCTAGTCAGGGAAAGGGGGGTACACTCCTAAAATAACCCCTGCTCATCCCCTTGGTAGCTTGGCACAAGCAGACAGGCTTATCTCAGAGGCAGTGTGTAAAGCATTTGTCAACACATACAGTAACCAAGTGACAACACTACAAATGGACACCACAAAGGTTTTATATAAAAAATAAGTATTCTTTATATAGATTTACCACAAGACCATTAAATGGCAAAAACACACAATACTGTTACTTTAGAAGGTAGAATTTTGCTTAGTTTAATTAAGTTCTTAAATGCGACACTTTAAGTCAATGTACCTTTTAGATGCCTTGCGCTTCCACGACAAGCAATGTCGCAGCGATGGAAATGAGGCAAATTTCTGGTGCAAAAGAAATAAAGAAGTGAAGATCTTCCAGATGCGTTACGCTTCTCTGATGTTGTGAGAAGACTCAACTTGATGCTTCAGTTGCAGCGGCGACACACTTTACGCGATGCGACAACAGCGGCCTTGGCAGCGACACTCTTCTCCGACGCTTGCGAGACACTTCCGCTCGATGAGATGTTGCAGTGGCGACACCCCTTTACGCGATGCGATGACAGCAGCTCCGACGGCGGCACGCTTCTCCGTGGATGTGAGGCGCTTTTCTTGATGTGGTGCAATGCGGCAACTACGATGGCTGCGATGGCGACACGCTTCTTCCTCGATGCGAGACTCTTCTCTTGATGCGGTGCAATGCGTCAGCTACGATGGCTGCGATGGCGACATGCTTCTTCGGCGTTTCGGGACACTTCCTGGATGATGCGAGATGCTTCCGCTCGATGCGATGCTGTAGCGGCGACACACTTTATGAGATGCGACGACAACAGCTCCGACGGCGGCACACTTCTCCTTTTTGAGGCGTGTTTCCAGCTCCTTGTGACACGCAGTCCCTCAGAAGGCCCAACAACAGCAGCAGGCACTTCCAAGGAACTCTGCGGAGCTGGGGGGTGAAGTCTGTTGTTTCTGAGACTTCAGCAGGAGGCAGGAGGCAAGCTCTTTTCCAAGCCCTTGGAGATCCTTCACAAGTTGAGCAAAAGTACACACAAAGTTCCTTCCTCCTCTCTTTGGCAGTAAGGTAATCACTGCAGGCCAATCCCCCAGTTTCAGGGATAGTTTCCTCCTCAGCTTCTTCTGGTTCCTCCCTCAGCAGAGGTTCTTCTTGTTTTCCCAAAGTGATCTAAATTCTTGGGATCAGGGTCCTAATATTTATACCCAGAAATCCTTTGTCCTCTAAGGCAGAGGGGCCTTTGCCCAGTCCAAATCATTTCCTGAGCACTCTGTTTACCAGACTTCTCCTTTCCTTTCACAGTGCAGGGCAGAAACATTAGACGCCCCCACAGGAGGTGGAGCCAGCATTGTGGAAGGCAAGTACAGCTCTGGAGCACTTTGTTGGCAGGATTCCTTCTCTTCATTCACTGTGCAGGGCAGAGACATCAGCCGCTCCGCAGGAGATGGATCCAGCATTGTGGAAGGCAGGCACAGCCCTATTCAGATCCCAGGTGCAACTCCTCCCACCCATCTGGATGCAGATCTCTCTATTCACCACTGGGACACCTCACCCTGTCTCCTGGAATTCCCCAGCCCTGTCACTCAAACTCCAGACAAATGAATACACACAGTCTAGCAGAGGCAGGTTTGAATGGTTAGACAAGAAAATGCCTTTTCAAACACAGAATGTTAAAACCAACTTTACTAAAATATGTATTTTATCATCCTGAGTTCTGTCATACCAAATTCGAATTTCTACCATGTTCTCTGAGTCAGTTAGGATTATAAAATGTAATAACCAAACTGCCCATTCTGGCCTATGGAGAACAGTTAGCATTGCAATAGTGAACACGAAAATGGCTGTAATTCACCATTAGAACATGCCACACACACCAGGGCATGTCCTACCTTATCCTTACAATGCACCCTGCCATTGGGCCTACCATAGGGGTTTCTGATATGAAGGAAAGGGACGATTTAGGGACTGGCAAGTGGGTGCACTTGCCCAGTCAGCATGACAGTACCAGACTGCATGCAGGCTCTGCAATGGCAGACCTTAGACACATGTTTACAGGCTGTTTCTGTGGGTGGCAATACCAGTGCTGCAAGACCACCACTGCACTGCCCTAAACACTAAAACACTACCCCCAGCATGACCCCCTACACTACACAAACACCAGTGAACTGTCCTAAAAACAAACCCTAAAACACTACCCCAGCATGACCCCCTACACTACCCAAACAACACTGCACTCCCCTAAACCCTTAAACACTAGCCCCACACAACCCCCTACACTACCCAAAGACCACTGCACTACCCTAAAGCCTAAAACACTACCCCCGCACGGCCCCCTACACTACCCAAGGACCACAACACTAACCTAAACCCTAAAACACTACCCCCGCACGACCCCCTACACTACCCAAAGACCACTGCACTACCCTAAACCCTAAAACAAGAACCCTATACTACACAAACCACAATGAACTACAATAAACCCTAAAACAAGACCCCCAGCATGACCCCTACACTACACAAACACCACTGCACTACCCTAAACCCTAAAACACTACCCCATACACTACCCAAACACCACTGCACTATCCTAAACCCTAAATATGCCCCCATCACAACCCCCTACACTACCAAAACACCACTGCACTACCCTAAACCCTAAATCTACCCCCAGCATGACCCCCTACACTACCCAAAGACCACTGCACTACCCTAAACTCTAAATCTACCCTCAGCACAACCCCCTACAATAACCAAACACCACTGCACTACCCTAAACCCTAAAACACTACCCCCAGCATGACCCCTACACTACACCAACACCACTGCAATACCCTAAACCCTTAAAGACTACCCCAGCACTCCCACCTACACTACCCAAACACCACTGCACTACTCTAAACCCTAAAACACTATCCCCAGCACGACCCACTAAACAGCCCAAAGACCACTGCACTGTCCTAAACCCTAAAACACTACCCCAGCACAACCCCTACACTACCCAAACACCACTGCACTACCCTAAAACACTACCTCCCGCACAACCCCCTACACTACCAAAGACCACTGCACTGCCCTAAACCCTAAGACAGTACACCCAGCACGTCCCCCTACACTGCCCAAACACCACTGCACTGCCCTAACAACTGAAACACCTCACCAGCACGACCCCCTACACTGCCCGAAACCCACTGCTCTGCCCAAAAGCCTGAAACACCATCCCCAGTACAACCCCCTACACTGCCCCAACAAAACTGCTCTGCCCTAAACCCTGAAACACCAGCCCCAGCACGACCACCTACACTGCCCGAACACCACTGCACTGCCCTAAACCCTGAAACACATGCCCCAGCATGACCCCCTACACTGCCCGAACACCACTGCACTGCCCTAAACCCTGAAACACCAGCCCCAGCTCAACACCCTACACTGCCCGAACACCACTGCACTACCCCAACCCCTGAAACACCAGCCCCAACACAACTTCCTACACTGTGCGAACACCACTGCACTGCCCTTAACACCCCAGCAAGATCCCTTACACTGCCCGAACACCACTGCACTACCCCAACCCCTGAAACACCACCCCCAGCACGACCCCCTACACTGCCTGAACACCACTGCACTGCCCTAAACCCTAAACACCACCACCAGCACAAACCCTTACTATCTCGATCACCACTGCTCTGCCCTAAACCCTAAAACACTACCCTCAGCACAACCCACTACACTGCCCGAACACCACTGCACTACCCCAACCCCTGAAACACCACCCCCAGCATGACCCCCTACACTGCCCGAACACCACTGCACTGCCCTAAACCCTAAACACCACCACCAGCACAAACCCCTACTATCTCTATCACCACTGCTCTGCCCTAAACCCTAAAACACTACCCTCAGCAAAACCCACTACACTGCCCGAACACCACTGCACTGCCCTAAACCCTAAAACACTAGCTCCAACATGACCCACTGCACTGCCCTAAACTCTAAAACACCAGCCCCAGCATGACCCCCTACACTGCCCGAACACCACTGCACTGCCCTAAACCCTAAAACACTACCCTCAGCACGACACTCTACACTACACAAACACCACTTCTCTGCCCTAAACCCTAAAACACTTCCCGTAGCACAACCCCCTACAATACACAAACATCACTGCACTGCCCTAATCCCTAAAACACTGTTCCCAGCACGACCCCCTATATACTACACAAACACCACTGCACTACCCTAAACCCTAAAACCCTAACCCAGCACAACCCTCTATACTACCCAAAAACCACTGCACTACCCTAAACCGTAAAACACTACCCCCCGCATGACCCCCTACCCTACCCAAAGACTACTAAACTACCCTAAAGCCTAAAACACTACACCACTGCACTGCTTTAAACCCTAAAACAGTACCCGCAGCACGACCCCCACACTAAACAAACACCACTGTTCTGACCTAAACCCTAAAACACTACCCCCAGGACGACCCCCTACAATACACAAACACAACTGCACTGCCCTAAACCCTAAAACACTGTTCCCAGCATGACCCCCCTACACTACAAAAACACCACTGCACTACCCTAAACCCTAAAACACTACTCCCAGCACGACCCCCTATACTACACAAACACCACTGCACTGCCCTAAATCCTAAAACACTACCCCAGCACGACACTCTATACTACCCAAACACCACTGCACTACCCTAAACCCAGAAACACTAACCCCCGCATGACCCCCTACACTACCCAAAGACTACTGCACTACCGAAAAGCTTAAAACAATACCCCCGCATGACCCCCTACACCACCCAAACACTACTGCACTACCCTAAAGCCTAAAACACTACCCCCAGCATGACCCCTTAAACTACCCAAATACCACTGCACTACCCTAAACCCTAAAACACTACCCCAGCACGACCTCCTACACTACCCAAACACCACTGCACTACCCTAAACACTAAAACACTCCCCTCAGCACGACTACCTACACTACCCAAAAACCACTGCACTATCCTAAACCCTAAATCTGCCCCCACACAACCCCCTCACTAACAAAACCCCACTGCACTACCCAAAACCCTAAATCTACCCCCAACATGACCCCCTACACTACCCAAAGACCCCTGCACTACCAGAAACCCCAAATCTACCCTCAGCACAACCCCCTACACAACCCAAACACCACTGCACTACCCTTAACCTTAAAACACTACCAAATGCATTACCCCTACACTACACCAACACCACTGCAATACCCTTTACCCTAAAACACTACCCAGCACTACCCCTATACTACCCAAACACCACTGCACTACCCTAATCCCTAAAACACTTCCCCCAGCACGACCCACTAAACAATCCAAAGACCACTGCACTAAACCCTAAAACACTACACCCAGCATGTCCCTCTACACTGCCCGAATACCACTGCTCTGCCCTAAACCCTAAAACACTACCCCCAGCATGACCCCTACACTGCCCGAACACCACTGCACTGCCCTAACAACTGAAACACCACACCAGCATGGCCCCCTACACTGCCCGAAACCCACTGCTCTGCACAAAAGCCTGAGACACCACCCCCAGTACTACCCCCTACACTACCCAAACACCACTGCTCTGCCCTAAATCCTGAAACTCCAGCCCCAGCACGACAACCTACACTGCCCGAACACCACTGCACTGCCCTAAACCCTGAAACACCAGCCCCAGCATGACCCCTTATACTGCCCAAACACCACTGCACTGCCCCAAACCCTGAAACACCAGCCCCAGCAGTACCCCCTACACTACCCAAACACCACTGCACAAACCTAAACACTACCCCCAGCATGACCCCCTACACTACACAAACACCACTGCACTACCCTAAACCATAAAACACTACCCCCAGCATGACCTCCTACACTACCCAAACACCACTGCACAAACCTAAACCCTAAAACACTACACCCAGCACGGCCCCCTACACTACCCAAACACCACTGCTCAAACCTATACCTTAAAACACTACCCCAGCAGTACCCCCTACACTACCCAAACACCACTACACTACCCTAAACCATAAAATACTACCCTCAACCGTACCCCCTACACTACCCAAACACAACAGCACTGACCTAAACCCTAAACCACTATCCCCAGCATGACCCCCTAAACTACCCAAATACCACTGCACTACCCTAAACCCTAAAACACTCCCCTCAGCATGACTACCTACAAAACCCAAACACCACTGCACTATCCTAAACCCTAAATCTGCCCCAGCACAACCCCCTACACTACCAAAACACCACTGCACTACCATAAACCCTAAATCCACCCCCAGCATGACCCCCTACACTACCCAAAGACCACTGCACTACCCTAAACTCTAAATCTACCCTCAGCACAACCCCCTACACTACCCAAACACCACTGTACTACCCTAAACCCTAAAACACTACCCCCAGCATGACCCCCTACACTACACAAACACCACTGCACAACCCTAAACCCTAAAGCACTACCCCATACACTACCCAAACACCACTGCACTATCCTAAACCCTACATCTGCCCCAGCACAAACCCCTACACTACCAAAACACCACTGCACTAACCTAAACCCTAAATCTACCCTCAGCACAACACCCTACACTACCCAAACACCACTGCACTACCCTAAACCCTAAAACACTACCCCCAGCATGAACCCCTACACTACACCAACACCACTGCAATACCCTAAACCCTAAAAGACTACCCCAGCCCTACCCTTACACTACCCAAACACCACTGCATTACCCTAAACCCTAAAACACTATCCCCAGCACGACCCACTAAACAGCCAAAGACCCCTGCACTGCCCTAAACCCTAAAACACTACCACAGCATGACCCCTGCACTACCCAAACACCACTGCAGTACCCTAAAACACTACACCCAGCACTTCCCCCTACACTGCCCAAACACCATTGCACTGCCCTAACAACTGAAACACCTCCACAGCATGACCCACTGCACTGCCCGAACACCACTGCACTGCCCTAAACCCTGAAACACCAACCCCAGCAGGACCCCTACACTGTCCAAACCCCACTGCACTGCCCTAAACCCTGAAACACCAGCCCCAACACAACCTCCTACACTGTGTGATCACCACTGCACTGCCCTAAACACCCCAGCAAGACCCCTTACACTGCCCGAATACCACTGCCCTAAACCCTGAAACACCACCCCCAGCACGACCCCCTACACTGCCCGAACACTACTGCACTGCCCTAATCCCTAAACACCACCACCAGCACAAATCTGTGAGAAGTTGGCCTGGTATATGATGTTCACTAGTTAAAGTGACCACCTTGTACCATGCCAAGCAACCCTTATGGTGTGGTTGTAAGTCAACCTTTTCGGACTAGCTGCCCTAGTGGTAGCGTAGGCTAAGCAGTCTTTGAGGCTAAACTCGTTAAAGCGTGTTAAGCAGGCTGTTTTACCATATGTAACCCCCCTTTATACCAATGAAAGGACACCACACAGATATATATTCAAAATATATATGTATTTATTACTCAAAGTATCCCCTAGACTCTTTATGAGCACAGGAGCACAAATCGTTAAACAAGACAATGTTATAATATACAGAAGTTGCACTTTATATGGATGGGCCCTGGTGGCCACTCAAACCATATACTAAAATAGTGGTATAAGTACCACGAACAGGAAAGGGAAAAGGCCTAGGGCCTCTAGAATCGCTGGGCCTACAAGGAGCTAACTTCAGTTAGTGACCAGGAGGTCCACGGGTCGCGTGTGCAGTGAGGAAAGTTACACGCGGGCTCCCATAGGTTTTCAATGGGTGCGTAAAAGTTTAAAAGTTACTGCAGAAAGGATCTTCTGGATGGAATACGATCTTAAGATTCAAAACACAGACACTAGAGATGTTTCTCTACACTTGGGCACCGGAGTGCCAGCTTTACCTCACCCACAGGAAGCGGGTGCATAGGTCTCGAAGTGCGTCAGGTTTCTTCTATCGATTCAATGGAGCCTGATGACAAAGATGCTGCAGGCGGTCGGTCCAGAAGAGCTGCGTTGGATCCAAGGGTGGATCGGAGTTGTAGAAGACCTGAAAGCAGAGGAGACAGTGTTCACAGTCACTAGCCAGTGACCGGCGTGGCACCAGGTAGGTACCAGGCGATGTCGGGTGCAAACAGGTGGTTAGGAGTAGCTTGTCTCTACAGCCACATGGTCCCTGAAGGTCGACGACGTCCAGGAGTCGGTTCACGAGCTGTACCACGCAGGCTCCCGCTGTCGGCGGTGTCGGCGACTCCAAAGAAGCAATCAAGCCTTGGCAAAGGCAGGAGTCGTGGATATTCAAGAAAGCTGATTATTCTGACCAGCAAGGTCAGAGGGGCTGCTCTTTTGGAGAGCACCTGGGGCCGGTCTGGAGCAACCAGACTAGTGTCGTTGATTTCAAATTAGGTCACCAAAATGGCCACTAGCCAACGGGCCAGGGACCGGGCAGGCGCGTCGAGATGCAAAGTGCAGAGGGGCCCCACGCAGATCGTGGAGATGCTGGAGGGCTCACCTTTGGTGCAGATGCTGCTCGGGTGTTGGGCTTCTCAGGACCCAAAGCACAACTTGGAGGGAGCCTCTGTTGTTGCACTTGCAGCTTGTCGTCGGTCTTCCAAGATGGCTGGCTCCACATGTCTCGATGCCTCCACGGGTTCCTTCTTTGCAGGGACTGTGGATCGGGCTGTGAGAGGTATGGAGGTCTAGGTCTTGTCGGGCTCTGGGCTCGGGCTCCGGCGGGAGGCGGTGGCAAATCAGACGTCAAATAGCTGGTTGGTGCTTGCGTTAGCAAGATGGTCACTCCCTGACCATAGGGGAGATTTCCTTCTGTCCTCTGTGCAGCAGAGCGTCAAAGTTCCCGTCTTCTTCTTGTGGTTAAGTTGATTCCAGGATGTCTGAAGTCTTAGGACACAGCTCCTACCTTTAAGCGGATTCTAGGGGCCGGACTACCTGCTAGGTCCCTCCCTAAGGGTGGGACCAGGAAGGGGGGTGGTTTCACCCCCAATCCTTTGTCCAGCTCACCCCAGGTCCGGGGCTGGTGTGCCCCAGGACCGGTTTGAACTGGCATATGCACCGAGGCTCCTTGTGAGCCTCAGGCATGTCTGATTCCATTCAAGCCCTACCTGACCAATACACAAAATCCTGTCTGGGGTGGTGCACGCACCTCCCCTGGCAGGAAACCCTTTGTCCACACCTCCCAAGCTGGAAGGACTCCCAGCAGCAGGAGGGCAGACTTGTGTCTGTGGTGGCAGCATCCATTTTGTGGAGCTGAGGCTATGTCTGATTTTACCCGGGTTTCAGGTAGTGTACATGTCGTGTCCCTCTAGAAGGATGGAATGCTAACCCCGTCGCCAGAATTGGCGAGGGGTTAGTATTCCAATTCGTATGACACCTTACTCGACATGTTTTGATAAAGCCAAACCAAAGATAGCATTTACCCGCGAGGTTGATAATGCACTTAAGAGTATATGAGAAGCTGTATGGGTGGAAAGTTCTGGACTTACGGCGCTACAGTTGTTAGGGCCCAATTTTATATGTGGCACAATCCTCGTAAATGGCTACACCCAAGAGCCATTGAAAAGGTAAGGTTAGGAAACGGTGGAGGGTGATGCCTTCTTAATTGGTCCACGTCAGTGGATAATCAACATCAAGAGCATTGCTCAGAATGAAATTACTTGTGTTGTTTTTATTTCTGGCAGACAAAACAGGTATAAATTGTGAGAGGAAAAGCAACAAGCCGACACGTGTTTCGCCCTAGTGGCCCATTGGCCTTGGGCTTTTTCAAGGCTAGAGTGATTAGAAAACCAAGAATAAGTTGAATACAAAATGGGTGAGAAAAGTGAGAGAGAAAGAGAGAAAGAAAGAGTGTGGCAGATTTACCAAGAGTGTTAGTTTGGGGAAAAGGGAGAACGGGAAATTAGTCAAGGGAAAACAGATGGTGATAAGGGAAGAGGAAATCGACAATGCAAGGCAAGAGATAGAAAGAGGGAGAGAGAGGGAAGAAGAATGCGAGGGGAAAGAGAGAGACGATAAGAAAGACATGATGGTTCAAGGAAGAAAGAAAAGATCAAACATAAGGCTTATTAGCGGCGACATTCTGTTTTAACATAAAACAAAGTATGAAAGGCGAATAAATAAATAATCGGCACAATATTAATACAAATGTCTTATTGAGTGCATTGTCACATTGCTAATATGGTAGAATCATAGCATTGGAAAAAAAAAAAAAAACATCCTTGGCGCACCATCATACCCGGGACAGAACCAACAATGCTATACGAGAGGTGAATTGTGAAAAGAGAAAGTATGTGTCATAATTATAGGAAACAGAAGGTGAGATGATACAAAAGTCAATGAACGCATAGCCTGCAGGTTAATACGGTAAGGTCGCCAATAACTTTTAATAGTGACACCAGAAAGGAAAGTCAAAAGAAAATTGCAGGTGAAAGGAGGGGAAAAATTCACAAGAGCAACGAAAAAAACGAAAAAACAAACAAAAGAAAAAAAAGAAGAAAAAAGAAACAAACAAAGTGTCTCATTAGTTGTACACGTGGCAAGAAAGACTGCTCACCGGTTTTCAGTAAATAACAAGGTCTTCCTATATGAAAAAGCAAAAAATTAAAGAAATCACTCTTAAAATCGGGATTTATAATAAGAGTGCGCAAAATTGGGGGCTTAATTTGAAGGTAAAAGGAACGCTGCAAGTTGCAAATTAAGGGATTAAAAAAGGTTTAAAGAAACCGGCGCGCTAGCCAAGGGGGATGTGAGCGTTTGTCATAATATGTGATTTGCCAGTGAAATAATATAGGAGTTACATGGAAGTTAGATGGAAACGAAAATACATGCTGCATGAGGCGTTAATAATTCCAAAAATGGTGGCATTTAAGTTAAAACACAGTGATTAAAGGCTGCGCAAAATGTTGGAAGCCGGTTAGGTAATGAATGAAACTGACGCGCTAAGCAGGAGATCAAAGGGAGCGTTGTGACAGGGGCGCACGGAGATAAAATGTGATTGCCAGTGAGACAATCTAGGAGTTACATGGAAGTTAAATAGAAACGAAAATACATGCTGCATGAAGCGTTGATAATTGCAAAAACGGGTTGTCTTTAAGTTAAAACACAGTGATTAAAGGCTAGAAGGTAGAAGGAAGTTGTTCCGACCACTGCAGACAGGCTCAGCTCATGCCAGAGCACCATCTCACATGGAACCAAGCACTCTGCTTTCAGGATTGTTAAGGCCTGCCATAGGAGTGACTTATAGGTTAACATGTGTCCCATTTAAGGTTAGGTATAGGTATACTACACCTAAGTAAGAGGTGGTTACACCAACTTACCCCAGCTGAGTGATCAGCCAGTTGTGTCAAATTGCTAGGCCAGTCCAGGGGTGGCACAATACATGCTTCAGCCCCTGGTAGGCCTTATATACACTAATGCCCTGGGGGGTACCTAGTGTACACTGGTACAGGGGCTCACAGGGTGATCCAATTCCAATTGGTTATGCACCTAGGGTGCATAGTGTCAATTTAGTTAGAGAGAACAGCAGGCTGGGGGTCTGATTAGCAGGCCCACAGCCACAATATGTCAAAAACCAGTGAAGCAAAAAGCAAAAATTCGGGGTGACCATAGGATAGCAGACCCTACTCTCCTACACAACCCCCCCAAACGCAGGGACATTAAACTAGCCTTGACCAGTCTCGTCTTCATGTCCTAAGTGGAAGTACCTGGAGAGACCATCTGCATTCCCATGGTCTGTACCTAGCCGGTGCTCCACTGTAAAGTCCATCCCCTGTAGGGAAATGGACCACCTAAGCAGTTTGGGGTTTTCACCCTTCATCTGATTTAGCCACAAGAGGGGCTTATGGTCGGTCTGAATCTTGAAGTGAGTGCCAAACAAGTATGGCCTCAGCTTCTTCAGGGCCCACACCACAGCAAAGGCCTCCCTCTCAATAGCTGACCAATTCTTCTCTCTGGGGGTCAACCTTCTGCTAATAAAAGCAATGGGTTGGTCTTGACCATCTACATTAAGTTGTGACAGCACAGCTCCCACACCCAACTCAGAAGCATCTGTTTGGACAATAAACTCTTTGGAGTAGTCAGGACTTTTCAGGATAGGTGCAGAGCACATGGCCTTCTTCAGGTCATCAAATGCCTTTTGACAGCTTACTGTCCACTGAACCTTTTTGGGCATCTTCTTGGATGTCAGATCATTAAGAGGAGTCACAATGGACCCATAGTTCTTAACAAACTTCCTGTAGTACTCAGTCAAGCCCAAAACAGCTCGAACTTGAGTCTGGGTGGTTGGAGGAGACCAGTCCTTGATGGATTGTATCTTACTCTCCAGTGGTTGAACTTGGCCTCCACCTACAAGGTGGCCCAAATACACAACCTTACTCTGCCCTATCTGGCACTTAGTAGCCTTGATAGTGAGGCCTGCCTTTTGCAGAGACTCAAGTACCTTCTTCAGGTGGATCAGGTGATCCTCCCAGGTGGAGCTAAAGACAGCAATGTCATCAAGATATGCTGCACAAAAGTCATCCAACCCAGTAAGGACTTGATTCACTAACCTTTGGAAGGTGGCAGGTGCATTCTTCAGACCAAAGGGCATCACCAAAAATTGATAATGCCCACCTGGGGTTGAGAATGCTGTTTTGGCCTTAGACTCCTCAGCTAATCTGATTTGCCAATAGCCAGCTGTCAAGTCAAATGTGCTCAAAAACTTAGCAGAAGCCAGTTTATCTATGAGCTCATCTGCCCTTGGAATAGGATGTGCATCTGTCCTAGTGACAGCATTGAGTCCTCTGTAATCCACACAGAACCTCATCTCTCTCTTGCCATCTTTGGTGTGAGGTTTGGGGACCAGAACCACTGGGCTAGCCCAGGGGCTCTCTGAGGGTTCAATGACACCCAATTCCAGCATTTTGTGTACCTCAGCCTTTATACAGTCCCTGACGTGGTCAGGTTGTCTGTAAAGTTTGTTCTTTACAGGCAGACTGTCACCAGTGTCCACCACATGGGTACACCAGTCAGTTTGACTAGGTATCAGTGAGAACATATGTTGAAATGATTGTAGAACCTGTCTACATTCAATCGAGGTCATTGCTTCCTTTTTAAAACTGCTGTTCTTTTATTTTCATCGCCCACGGAGCTGCTGGCTGTGACGATTTGGAGGCGCTGAGGTGCATTTGGGGCTCAGTGTGTTGCCGGTACTGCGAGGACCAGTGTGCCCTGCCTGACTTTGTGCCTCACGCACCTGGTTCCTCTTCTCGGCCCCTCCCCCTACTTCTCCATCTCCTACATTAAGCCTCGCGGCCCCCGCTTCGCGGGAGCTGCTCGCAGGCGAGGTCATTGCTTCCTTTTTAAAACTGCTGTTCTTTTATTTTCATCGCCCACGGAGCTGCTGGCTGTGACGGTTTGGAGGCGCTGAGGTGCATTTGGGGCTCAGTGTGTTGCCTGGACTGCGAGGACCAGTGTGCCCTGCCTGACTTTGTGCCTCACGCACCTGGTTCCTCTTCTCGGCCCCTCCCCTCCACTACAATTAAGATTGGAACTGCTCACGCGTTAGCGGGACGCGAGCGGGGCTAAGGCTGGGCAAAGAGTGGGCCGTCTGAGGCCGTCCGAGGACGATCGTGGACGGGACGGGCCACCCCTCTAACACTTATCCTACGGTGAGATTGTCTTTCGTGCCTTGTCTACAGTCACTACTTGTTGTGGACACTGCCCTAGTGCAAACTTGGACTTTAGTGATAATAATTTATTTTTGTAGCCCTCTTGCAGTTTACAAACATGCCTTCAGATACTGGCAAATCGCGTACTCTAACAGTTAACACTTCCAACGGCCCAGTGTCTGGAACAATCGATCAATTCTTCAAACGTGTAACTACAGTTTTGGAGAAGGAAATAGCGGATACAGAAAAGCGCCTATCTCTGGATCTGCTAACTGGTAAACGTTCTTCATTGGGCTTAATTGGTAAAGCTCTTTCCCCGGAGGTGGTGAATGAGGGTGCAGGATTTTCTAAACCCCACTCTACCCCTGGAAAGAGAAAAACGCCCCAGGTTAACTCTTCAGGTATGGTCCCCCCTTCTGACAACATAACCAGCCTAACTCTATCAGGGCTATCAGGCTCGCCGAATCTAGTTATTTCACCTTTACTGATCGCAGAACCTGTGGTGAACAGACAATCAGTAAGAAAGAGACGAGGTGCTTTTACCAAGCAATCCCTGGCTAAAAAGAAGAAGTCCAAACATTTACCTCGTAACTTGAATCAATCGGGTCCCTTAGCAACAAATAACCCTCCTTTAAGTACTAACGCCCTAGGATTACCAACTAGCCAGGAAATCATGGCTGATCTACTTACCAAAATAGAGATCATGGTTAAATCCCTTTTACTCCCCCTTCTTGAAAGGTCTAGATTAATCAGCCTACATCTCGATGACTTGAGTGAACAAATGAAAGGGAATAACTTAGCCATATCTGAACTCTCAAACAAACAGACTAAAAGCAATATTACTGAACAAGTACCTCCCCCTACCTCCGTGCAAGTGCAACTCTCACCCAGTGGTAATTCGATGAAACCGTGCACTGACTCGGGGGAAAATCTTGCCGAAAATCTATCTAATAAATTCGGAGATATGGTTAGAACCTACCCTATAACAACTGGGAAATTAGACAGGGAGATAAAGGTGGGAAATTGCTCCAAATCTGTAGAAGCAACCAAAGAACTAAAAAGTAAAGATAAAAATAATTCTTCGGTAACGCTTAATAAAAGGAAAAAAGATACAAAAGAACACGAGAAAGTTGAATGGCTACCCCACTCTCAACAGATTTCATCAAGTAGAAGAGTAGACCTACCCCCTGAATCAGCCCCATACACGATTATTATGACAGGGGTCCCCGAATTATCAGAGGGTGTTAGGGAGGACTTTTATGCATTAAAAAACAAAACTATCCATTGGCTGAACCATAATAGACCTCTTCCAGCACATATAAACGGGGAAATTCTCATGGTTAGACGCACATGCTGGGTAGGCACAAGACCAAAAGAAAAGAAGGGCGACGTGATAATTATAAATTTTAGGGACCACAGAGCAGTCAGATGTATTGGCGACTGGTATGAATCTAGAGGGGAGGACGCTATCACTACACATTTTGTCAACTACTTTTATCCACGGTAATTGCTTTCCCGTCCCAAACCCCATGTCACAAAAGATCTTTTTATGGACTGGCAGGAAGTAGATCATCGTTTTTCCTATCAGGCTGCCCGAAACCACTCTTTTTACCCTCAGTTAAATGGAAGGTCTTGGAATAACAACTATCAGACCTTAAGTGCAGCTCACTGGAATAAGTACCCCCAGCCATTTCAGAGGTTTAACATACCTACCTCTAACTCCTACGCAACACTGTATGGTTTGGAAGACGTAGATTGACATAAAGTGAGTCCTGTCCAATCACAAAAACTTATGGAGGTATATCATTCCCCTTCTAATAAAATTGATTCTGCGAGTGCAAATATGGAAACAGAAACAATAGAAAATGCCAGCTCCCCCGCAGTATTAAACCTAATAAAGTTGGGTGGTGTTGACACTACTTCCATGGGGAGTAATTCTAGTGAATCACCTGAACAGTCTGGGGATTTAGGACTAAGATCCCTAGAGTACTCCCCAGCAGTAGAGGTAGCTTGTACAAATAAAACCACAGATTTAAGAGAATCTGCCATTACTGTACAATTTATGTCATGGAACATTGCAGGCTTAAGTGCCAAAATAACGGATGGGACCCTAATGGACTTTGCTCAGGATTTCCACGTAATCTGCTTACAAGAGACATGGTCCATCAATGAACAGCATTTGATGGGTTACAAGACATATTTTTCTGCGGCAGTCGCAGGTCTCCATGGTAGGGTGAAGGGTGGTTTAATGGTATTTGTAAAAAATACCATACCCGCGTTAAAAGTAACCCCCCTTAGCCTTTCTACTAATTACCAGATATTGAAACTCTCATTCATGAGGAAGGGGACAATTTTCTTAGTGAATACCTACGACAACCTTCCAGAAAGTGAGAGACCAAATCTACTTGGGACCCTCCGTAACAAACTCTCCACTCTGACAAAAAAACTACAAGGGTCAGACGTCCCAAGTATCGTTTGGAGCGGAGACTTCAACCATCACCCTTGCGGTGCGAAAGATAGTAACATCTGTGGGATGGGGGAAGAAACAGATAATTATTTAACTCATTTTAGTCACACAAAGATGGGCGATCTTTTAAACGAAACAATGTCAGAACTAGGTCTAGTGATTTTAAATAAAACTAATATCTTATTTGGGCAGCTACAGGCTACCTATCTGGGCAGGGGGTGGGAGTCGACGATCGACTATATCTTGATTTCAACTACATTGGAAAGTAATGCCCAGAATTTTAGACTGATAGTAAACACTCTAAGCGATCATGCAGCTCTGGTTTTTAACTTGACCATTGATGTGGGGAAATTTAAACCCTATTCGATAATGTCTGCTCTTGCTCAGAACAATATCCACCTTACAAAATTAAATGGCTATGCCATAGGTTGGAGCAAGATAGATCCAGCAGAAATTACAAATAAGGCGGTTCAAGCGGCATATCCCGCCATTGTGAAATGTTTAGACAGTGATATTAATCAAGAAGAACTGTTGTATAATTTTAGTATAATTTTGGAGAAAGTAAAGGATCTTTTAACTTCTAATAAAAAAGGGAAGAAGGGTGAGAAAAAGGGGTGGTTTAGCCATGAATGCACCTCTGCCCGTAAACTTTTAAAAAAAGCTCTGAGGAAAACCGTAAAAGATCAAGAGGAGATTTGCAGGCTAAGAAAGTTATACCGACTAGCCTGCAAAAGAAGGAAACAAGAATTAAAAAAATCCTTATAGGATCAATTATATGAGAGCTCCCAGACAAAAAATAGTGAGCTGTTCTGGAAGGTAGTGAAGACTCCCTTCCTGGCAGAAAGTAATGACCAGCCAACAGTTGAAGTAGCGATCGATGGTCCAACATGGGTAAACCACTTCTCTAAAGTCTTCGGCAAAATACAAGGAGCAGACTTGATAGAGAAGAACAAGGATCCCATACAAGAAGCTCTTTTCCCTATTTTGCTAAACTTTGAATTATACGAAGTTATAAACGCTCTCAAAGCGAGTAAATGTGGAAAAGCCCCCGGCCCAGACGGAGTACCAGTCGATTTTTTTAAATTTAAACTTGATCTGTGGGCACCAATCCTAAAGAAAGTGTTTGACGCCACAATGAGTCTTGGTTTAATTGAAACCTGGACACAATCGATTATGGTCCCGGTGTTCAAGAAGGGAAACAGAGAAGAGGTGACCTGCTACAGGCCAATCTCATTACTGGACTCGCTTGGTAAAGTTTTGGGTAGAGTGGTTCTTCAGCGACTCCAGGAGTGGGTGGAAGATAATAATATGCTATCGGATATTCAGTTTGGTTTCCGGGAGGGCTTTGGAACAATAGAACAGGCATTAAACTTAGCCCTCCTAATGGGAAAATATGTAACAGCTAAAGATGGAAGATTATACATGGTCTATGTTGATCTTTCTGCGGCATTCGACTGCGTTTCCCATTCGAAGCTTTGGTCAGTTCTCACCGATATGGGCATAGACCCAGCCCTTGTAAACCTCCTCCGCGCATTATATTCCAACGCCTCGTCCAGGGTCCGTTTTGGAACACAGGGTGAACTGTCCGAGTCCTTCAGGGTAGAACGTGGCGTGAGGCAGGGATGTATCCTGGCCCCCTTTCTCTTCTCCATCTACACAAATGGCCTCGAGGTGGAGATGTTGAATGGGGCCCAGGACCTCCCCCGAGTAAAAAATCGCCTCATACCAGCGCTCCTCTATGCGGATGATGCAGTAATTTTGGCGCGCACTCCGCGAGAGTTGCAGAAATCCCTCGATAGGTACTCAAAGTTCATGGGTACCCTGGACCTCAAAATAAATATAAAAAAAACCTTTGTAATGGTGGCAGGAAAAGGTGGGAAAAGAGGAAAGTCCATTTTTCTGGACAAAGAGAGACTGGATCCGACTTCTCAATACCCGTACCTTGGAGTTATGATTGATGAAAAACTCAACTGGAAAGCGGCCATCGAAACTCGAAAGCATCAACTCTTGCGAGCAATTATGGCCCTTATAAAATTTTCCCAGAAATTAGGAAAGAGGCCGCCCGTAGAACTTCTTCGCATTTATGTAGCAAAGTGCCACTCCACCGCACTCTACGGGGCAGGCTTGTGGGGTCACAAAAATATGAGCGTGTTGCAAGTTGCAGAAAATACTTTTATGAGATTTCTCCTGATGACTCCCAAATGTGCATCCACTTTTTCATGCCACGCTGAACTTGGTATGGCCCACATTGAAGACTTGGCTAAAATCCAACCTCTTCTATTGTGGCGTCGCATCTGGATGTCATCAAAAAACTTACTTACAAAGGAGATTGTGGCAGACTGCATGTCCTTGGACCATGCTGGGAAAATCGAGTGGCTGTCATATGTAAAAAATTTCCTTACCGACTTGGGTCTGATCAACTACTACCTTAATCCCGAATTAATGTCTGGGATTTCAAAGAAAGACCTAAAAACAAGAGCTCTTTCTCACTTGGAAGAGTTGCGGCTGAGCAAGGAGATAAGTAAGACATCTGTTCAACACTCCTTGATAGTAGCAACTACCTTGGAAATTGAACCATACTTGACTTATGTTGATTCACAATTTGAGCGTTTCTTGTTGACACGCTTTAGATTGAATATCTTCCATAAGCTCGTAGCCTTCCCTAAATGCAATATCTGGAAAAAGGACTTAGCGGCATGCCCTTGTGATGATATCTCAATTCAAACAACAATGCACACTGTTTTGTTTTGTAAGTTTTATTCTGATCACCGTAAATTGTGGTTAACTCCTCTGTTGAGAACTCTCGGTTTCAGAAGGTGTCGTCCTGCCATGCTATACCTGCAATTTTTGGACACTACACTGATTACAAAAAGCGTCGTTACATTTCTAAAGTGTATTTATAATCATAGAAAAAACCTTGATTGAAGTAATTTCTGTTATCCCGTATAATTTCATGTATTGAGTACATTTACTGTGATATGTTCTTTTCATGTACTTTTATGGTTATAAATGTTTCTCTTATATAACCGAATAAAGATTTATATATATATACATTCAATCTGCTGATGATCAGTGAGGTTGCCTCCAAGGGTCACTCCTTCAACTGAACCATCTTCAGGGTTCTGAGACAACAAGTCTGGGAGAGGGTCACTCTCTTCCTCCTGTCCCTCATCTGTAGCCATGAGCAAGCCCATGTCTGCCCTGTCAACATATGCTTTTAACCTGTTAACATTGAGTACCCTGTGGGGACTCCTGGGAGTTCCTAGGTCCACCAAGTAGGTAACCTCTCCCTTCTTTTCCAGGATTGTATGGGGTCCAGACCATTTGTCTTGGAGTGCTGCTGGGGCCACTGGCTCCAACACCCATACCTTCTGTCCTGGCTGAAACTCAACCAAGACAGCCTTTTGGTCATGCCAAGCTTTCTGTAAGGCCTGGCTTGCCTCAAGATTTTTGGATGCCTTCTCCATATACTCAGCCATCCTGGAGCGGAGACAAAGTACATAGTCCACTATGTCTTGTTTAGGCTTTTTGAGAGGTAACTCCCATCCTTCCTTCACTAAACACAGTGGGCCTCTTACAGGGTGCCCAAACAACAATTCAAAGGGGCTGTAGCCAACTCTTTTTTGTGGGACCTCTCTGTAAGCAAACAGAAGGCAGGGTAGAAGGATGTCCCATCTTCGCCTGAGCTTTTCAGGTAATCCTTTGATCATACCCTTTAGGGTCTTGTTGAATCTCTCAACAAGCCCATTGCATTGTGGGTGATAAGGAGTGGTGAACTTGTAGTTGACACCACATTCCTTCCACATAGCTGTCAAGTATCCTGACATGAAGTTGGTACCTCTGTCAGAAACCACCTCCTTAGGAAACCCCACTCTGGAGAATACTCCAAGCAGGGCCCTGGCCACAACAGGAGCTGTAGTGGTCCTAAGGGGAATTGCCTCTGGATACCTGGTGGCATGATCCACTAACACCAGTATAAATCTGTGCCCAGATGCAGTGGGAGGATCCATGGGACCCGCTATATCTATTCCCACTCTTTCAAAGGGGACCCCCACCACAGGTAGTGGTATTAGGGGGGCCTTTGTTGTGCCACCTGATTTGCCACTGGCTTGGCAGGTCACACAGGAGCGACAAAACTCCTTGGTATCTTCATTCATGTGAGGCCAGTGAAAGTGAGGGACAAGCCTGTCCAAAGTCTTGTTCTGGCCTAAGTGTCCTGCTAGAGGAATATCATGGGCCAAGGTAAGAAGGAAGCCCCTAAATTGCAGAGGTATAACCAACCTCCTGGTTGCACCAGGTTTTGGGTCTCTAGCCTCTGAATAAAGGAGACCATCATCCCAATACACTTTATGGGTACCTTGAGCATTCCCAGCAGCCTCAGCAGCAGCCAGCTGTCTGAGGGGTTCAAGAGATGGACAGGTTAACTGAGCCTGCCCCAAGTCAGCCCTGGAAGGTCCCCCTGTCCCCAGAAACTCAACCTGATCAGGTTCAAGCTCTTCAGGGACAGTTCCTTCAGGGTTCTCTAGATCATCTTCCTGGGAAGGCTGATCATCACTTGGAGGCAGGGGGGAAGGCACAGCCTTAACCCTCCTGTTCTTCTTCTTGGTAGGTGCTTGGTCCATTGTTCCAGGATCCAAGACCTGTGGTTCAGTAAGGCACTTTTTGGCCTGTGACCTGGTCACAGCAAGGACATGTGGTGATATACCTAACATCTCTGCATGTGTCCTGTACTCCACTTCTGACCATAGAGAACTCTCTAGGTCATTGCCCAACAAACATTCTACTGGGAGGTCTGCACTAACCACAACCCTTTTGAGGCCAGTTACCCCTCCCCATGAGAAGTTAACAACTGCCACACTATGTGAAGTAGTGGCATTGCTGGCATTGGTCACCAGGTAATTCTCACCTGCTATGTACTGTCCAGGGTCCACAAAGCCTGGTGTCACCATAGTGACACTGGCACATGTGTCCCTGTAGGCTTGAGCCACTTTTTCATTTATTAAAGGAGTCTGTCTGTACTTGCCCAGGTTACTGGGGCTCACAGTCAGGGACAAATCCATGTCCCCATCACAGATCAAGACTGCCTGTGTCAGGGTTCTGTCTAAGTCAGAATCTCCTTCAGTTCCCATAGTGATTCCCACTACACCCTTTGTCTGGGGACCAACACTGCTAACAGTAGTACTGGGAGCAGGTGCCTTAGGGTCAACAGTGTTGGGGGCTCCACCCTTCTTACAATCACTAGTCCAGTGAGTTGTATTCTTGCAAGATTTGCACCAGGGTTTCTTTGGACCTTCTTTCTTCTTCCCTTTAGGCTGGGACCCACCCTCGTTAGTACTAGTTTGGGGCCCTGTTGAAGACTTCTGGTCTTTAGATTTCTGATCTCCACCCTTTTGGTCTGTTTTCTTCTGATCACCCCCTTGTCCCTGGTTCTGGTTCTTTTGCTTAACCCTGGTTCTGACCCATTTGTCTGCCTTCTTTCCCAATTCTTGGGGAGAGGTCAGATCTGAGTCAACCAAGTGTTGATGCAGTTGCTGGTTCTGACAGTTATTTAAAATCTGTTCTCTCATCATCAAATTGTACAATCCTGTATAATCAGATACCTTACTTCCCAGCAACCAACCCTCCAAAGCCTTAGTGGCACATTCAATGTATTCAGACCAGTCCTGAGTCTGTGTCTTCTGGGTGTCTCTGAACATTAACCTGTACTGTTCAGTGGTTAAGCCTAACCCATCAACTAGGACACTCTTCAGGGCTCTGTAGTTTCTGACATCCTCCTCCCTAACAGTGAGGAGTCTATCTCTGCCTCTTCATTCAAAGGAGAGCCATAAGATTGCTGCCCACTGGTCTTCAGGAACCTGCTGCACTTTGCAGGCTCTCTCAAGAGCAGTCATCCACTTGTGGATATCATCCCCACTTTTGTAGGGGGGCACAACCTTGGACAGGTTCCTATTGTCAAAGACCCTATCTTTGTCCTTAGGGACAATGCTGCCACCAGTGGGTATAGACCCACTCTCTCTAGGTTGCCTAGCTTTACTCAGTTTCTCTTCCATCAGAGCTACTTCTAACTCCTGTCTCCTGATTCTCAGCTGAGCTTCCTTCATTCTGGCCTCATGCTCCCTCCTCTGAGGGCTGGTCATCCCCCTTCTGGAGCGACCGTGAGAGCCTCTAGAGGCATGAGAAACATTAGAGTCACCTGAGTGATTCCTTTGCCTCCCAAACCCCTGGTTAAGTCCACTAGGGAGATCCAATGGGATGATCCCATTGTCAGTGCCCAGTAGCCTTAAGTTAGCTGGGCCACGTATAACACTTGGCACTGGGCTAGTTCTCCCTTCACCCCCACTACCTTCTGTATCAGTACCCTTATCACTTTCATCCTCTGTAGTATGATTCTCATCTAAGGGGTGACTATTGGAAAGGGGTACCTCAGTAGCATCTTCAGAAGGGGGGCCTCCTGTTCCAGTCCCTAAGGGGCCTAACTGGGAGGCTTTCTTGAGAGCTCTCTGATCTTCATCAGCTTGCAAGAGTTCTCTGAGCTCAGCAGAAGTAGGGTTCTTGGGGTGTTTAAGGCCCCTGATGTTTGCCAACTGCCTGAGCTCATTTTGGTTTAGGGTAGCAAAGAGAGTTGGTGCCCTCTGGGGGTCACTCTCGACAGAGATGGGTACCTTGGACCCCTCTGCCCCCTCCATTGCTCTTAAGTGTGGGTGGATGTGTTGCAATCTACCTACACTTGGGTTTTCCTACTAAACCTATCTAGTAGTTGTAGTCAGGGTGTGCTACTCCCTTTGCTCTACAACAACTAAGTTCAGTAGAACTTAAGTATATCTAATCTTGTTTTATATGTACCTAAAGGTACCTGTATGATCTTTCAATTGGTAACAAAGAGATTACAGAGGTAAAACACAGCAAGCTCAAATCCAACCGCTGCTCACCAATGTGAGAAGTTGGCCTGGTATATGATGTTCACTAGTTAAAGTGACCACCTTGTACCATGCCAAGCAACCCTTATGGTGTGGTTGTAAGTCAACCTTTTCGGACTAGCTGCCCTAGTGGTAGCGTAGGCTAAGCAGTCTTTGAGGCTAAACTCGTTAAAGCGTGTTAAGCAGGCTGTTTTACCATATGTAACCCCCCTTTATACCAATGAAAGGACACCACACAGATATATATTCAAAATATATATGTATTTATTACTCAAAGTATCCCCTAGACTCTTTATGAGCACAGGAGCACAAATCGTTATACAAGACAATGTTATAATATACAGAAGTTGCACTTTATATGGATGGGCCCTGGTGGCCACTCAAACCATATACTAAAATAGTGGTATAAGTACCATGAACAGGAAAGGGAAAAGGCCTAGGGCTTCTAGAATCGCTGGGCCTACAAGGAGCTAACTTCAGTTAGTGACCAGGAGGTCCACGGGTCGCGTGTGCAGTGAGGAAAGTTACACGCGGGCTCCCATAGTTTTTCAACGGGTGCGTAAAAGTTTAAAAGTTACTGCAGAAAGGATCTTCTGGATGGACTACGATCTTAAGATTCAAAACACAGACACTAGAGATGTTTCTCTGCACTTGGGCACCGGAGTGCCAGCTTTACCTCACCCACAGGAAGCGGGTGCATAGGTTTCGAAGTGGGTCGGGTTTCTTCTATCGATTCAATGGAGCCCGATGACAAAGATGCTGCAGGCGGTCGGTCCAGAAGAGCTGCGTTGGATCCAAGGGTGGATCAGAGTTGTAGACGACCTGAAAGCAGAGGGGACAGTGTTCACAGTCACTAGCCAGTGACCGGCGTGGCACCAGGTAGGTACCAGGCGATGTCGGGTGCAAACAGGTGGTTAGGTGTAGCTTGTCTCTGCAGCCACGTGGTCCCTGAAGGTCGACAACATCCAGGAGTCGGTTCACGAGCTGTACCACGCAGGTTCTCGCTGTCGGCGGTGTCGTCGACTCAAAAGAAGCAAACAAGCCTTGGCAAAGGCAGGAGTCGTGGAAATTCAAGAAAGCTGATTATTCTGACCAGCAAGGTCAGAGGGGCTGCTCTTTTGGAGAGCAGCTGGGGCCGGTCTGGAGCAACCAGACCAGCATCGTTGATTTCAAATTAGGTCGCCAAAATGGCCACTAGCCAACAGGCCAGGAACCGGGCAGGCACGTCGAGATGCTAAGTGCAGAGGGGCCCCACGCAGATTGTGGAGATGCTGGAGGGCTCACCTTTGGTGCAGATGCTGCTCGGGTATTGGGCTTCTCAGGACCCAAAGCACAACTTGGAGGGAGCCTCTGTTGTCGCGCTTGCAGCTTGTCATCGGTCTTCCAAGATGGCTGGCTCTACATGTCTCGGTGCCTCCACGGGTACCTTCTTTGCAGGGACTGTGGATCGGGCTGTGAGAGGTCTGGAGGTCCAGGTCTTTTCGGGCTCTGGGCTCCGGCTCCGGCGGGAGGCAGCAGCAAAGCAGACGTCGAATAGCTGGTTGGTGCTTGCGTTAGCAAGATGGTCACTCCCTGACCATAGGGGAGATTTCCTTCTGTCCTCTGTGCAGCAGAGCGTCCAAGTTCCCGTCTTCTTCTTGTGGTTAAGTTGATTCCAGAATGTCTGAAGTCTTAGGACACAGCTCCTACCTTTAAGCGGATTCTAGGGGCCGGACTACCTGCTAGGTCCCTCCCTAAGGGTGGGACCAGGAAGGGGGGTGGTTACACCCCCAATCCTTTGTCCAGCTCACCCAGGTCCGGGGCTGGTGTGTCCCAGGACCGGTTTGAACTGGCATGTGCACCGAGGCTCCTTGTGAGCCTCAGGCATGTCTGATTCCATTCAAGCCCTACCTGACCAATACACAAAATCCTGTCTGGGGTGGTGCACGCACCTCCCCTGGCAGGAAACCCTTTGTCCACACCTCCCAAGCTGGAAGGACTCCCAGCAGCAGGAGGGCAGACTTGTGTCTGTGGTGGCAGCATCCATTTTGTGGAGCTGAGGCTATGTCTGATTTTACCCGGGTTTCAGGTACTGTACATGTCGTGTCCCTCTAGAAGGGTGGAATGCTAACCCCGTCGCCAGAATTGGCGAGGGGTTAGTATTCCAATTCGTATGACACCTTACTCGACATGTTTTGATAAAGCCAAACCAAAGATAGCATTTACCCGCGAGGTTCATAATGCACTTAAGAGTATATGGTATGACGATATCTGGAAACGGTAGAAGGAAGTTGTTCCGACCACTGCAGACAGGCTCAGCTCATGCCAGAGCACCATCTCACATGGAACCAAGCACTCTGCCTTCAGGATTGTTAAGGCCTGCCATAGGAGTGACTTATAGGTTAACATGTGTCCCATTTAAGGTTAGGTATAGGTATACTACACCTAAGTAAGAGGTGGTTACACCAACTTACCCCAGCTGAGTGATCAGCCAGTTGTGTCAAATTGCTAGGCCAGTCCAGGGGTGGCACAATACATGCTTCACCCCCTGGTAGGCCTTAGATACACCAATGCCCTGGGTACCTAGTCTACACTGGTACAGGGGCTCACAGGGTGATCCAATTCCAATTGGTTATGCACCTAGGGTGCATAGTGTCAATTTAGTTAGAGAGAACAGCAGGCTGGGGGTCTGATTAGCAGGCCCACAGCCTCAATATGTCAAAAACCAGTGAAGCAAAAAGCAAAAATGTTGGGTGACAATAGGATAGCAGACCCTACTCTCCTACACAACCCCCCCCCCCCAAACGCAGGGACATTAAACTAGCCTTGACCAGTCTCGTCTTCATGTCCTAAGTGGAAGTACCTGGAGAGACCATCTGCATTCCCATGGTCAGTACCTGGCCGGTGCTCCACTGTAAAGTCCATCCACTGTAGGGAAATGGACCACCTAAGCAGTTTGGGGTTTTCACCCTTCATCTGATTTAGCCACAAGAGGGGCTTATGGTCGGTCTGAATCTTGAAGTGAGTGCCAAACAAGTATGGCCTCAGCTTCTTCAGGGCCCACACCACAGCAAAGGCCTCCCTCTCAATAGCTGACCAATTCTTCTCTCTGGGGGTCAACCTTCTGCTAATAAAAGCAATGGGTTGGTCTTGACCATCTACATTAAGTTGTGACAGCACAGCTCCCACACCCAACTCAGAAGCATCTGTTTGGACAATAAACTCATTGGAGTAGTCAGGACTTTTCAGGATAGGTGCAGAGCACATGGCCTTCTTCAGGTCATCAAATGCCTTTTGACAGCTTACTGTCCACTGAACCTTTTTGGGCATCTTCTTGGATGTCAGATCATTAAGAGGAGTCACAATGGACCCATAGTTCTTAACAAACTTCCTGTAGTACCCAGTCAAGCCCAAGAAAGCTCGAACTTGAGTCTGGGTGGTTGGAGGAGACCAGTCCTTGATGGATTGTATCTTACTCTCCAGTGGTTGAACTTGGCCTCCAAGGTGGCCCAAATACACAACCTTACTCTGCCCTATCTGGCACTTAGTAGCCTTGATAGTGAGGCCTGCCTTTTGCAGAGACTCAAGTACCTTCTTCAGGTGGATCAGGTGATCCTCCCAGGTGGAGCTAAAGACAGCAATGTCATCAAGATATGCTGCACAAAAGTCATCCAACCCAGTAAGGACTTGATTCACTAACCTTTGGAAGGTGGCAGGTGCATTCTTCAGACCAAAGGGCATCACCAAAAAATGATAATGCCCACCTGGGGTTGAGAATGCTGTTTTGGCCTTAGACTCCTCAGCTAATCTGATTTGCCAATAGCCAGCTGTCAAGTCAAATGTGCTTAAAAACTTAGCAGAAGCCAGTTTATCTATGAGCTCATCTGCCCTTGGAATAGGATGTGCATCTGTCCTAGTGACAGCATTGAGTCCTCTGTAATCCACACAGAACCTCATCTCTCTCTTGCCATCTTTGGTGTGAGGTTTGGGGACCAGAACCACTGGGCTAGCCCAGGGGCTCTCTGAGGGTTCAATGACACCCAATTCCAGCATTTTGTGTACCTCAGCCTTTATACAGTCCCTGACATGGTCAGGTTGTCTGTAAAGTTTGTTCTTTACAGGCAGACTGTCACCAGTGTCCACCACATGGGTACACCAGTCAGTTTGGCTAGGTATCAGTGAGAACATATGTTGAAATGATTGTAGAACCTGTCTACATTCAATCTGCTGATGATCAGTGAGGTTGCCTCCAAGGGTCACTCCTTCAACTGATCCATCTTCAGGGTTCTGAGACAACAAGTCTGGGAGAGGGTCACTCTCTTCCTCCTGTCCCTCATCTGTAGCCATGAGCAAGCCCATGTCTGCCCTGTCAACATATGCTTTTAACCTGTTAACATGGAGTAACCTGTGGGGACACCTGGGAGTTCCTAGGTCCACCAAGTAGGTAACCTCTCCCTTCTTTTCCAGGATTGTATGGGGTCCAGACCATTTGTCTTGGAGTGCTGCTGGGGCCACTGGCTCCAACACCCATACCTTCTGTCCTGGCTGAAACTCAACCAAGACAGCATTTTGGTCATGCCAAGCTTTCTGTAAGGCCTGGCTTGCCTCAAGGTTTTTGGATGCCTTCTCCATATACTCAGCCATCCTGGAGCGGAGACCAAGTTCATAGTCCACCATGTCTTATTTAGGCTTTTTGAGAGGTAACTCCCATCCTTCCTTCACTAAACACAGTGGGCCTCTTACAGGGTGCCCAAACAACAATTCAAAGGGGCTGTAGCCAACTCCTTTTTGTGGGACCTCTCTGTAAGCAAACAGAAGGCAGGGTAGAAGGATGTCCCATCTTCGCCTGAGCTTTTCAGGTAATCCTTTGATCATACCCTTTAGGGTCTTGTTGAATCTCTCAACAAGCCCATTGCATTGTGGGTGATAAGGAGTGGTGAACTTGTAGTTGACACCACATTCCTTCCACATAGCTGTCAAGTATCCTGACATGAAGTTGGTACCTCTGTCAGAAACCACCTCCTTAGGAAACCCCACTCTGGAGAATACTCTAAGCAGGGCCCTGGCCACAACAGGAGCTGTAGTGGTCCTAAGGGGAATTGCCTCTGGATACCTGGTGGCATGATCCACTACCACCAGTATAAATCTGTGCCCAGATGCAGTGGGAGGATCCATGGGACCCACTATATCTATTCCCACTCTTTCAAAGGGGACCCCCACCACAGGTAGTGGTATTAGGGGGGCCTTTGTTGTGCCACCTGATTTGCCACTGGCTTGGCAGGTCACACAGGAGCGACAAAACTCCTTGGTATCTTCATTCATGTGAGGCCAGTGAAAGTGAGGGACAAGCCTGTCTCAAGTCTTGTTCTGGCCTAAGTGTCCTGCTAGAGGAATATCATGGGCCAAGGTAAGAAGGAAGCCCCTAAATTGCAGAGGTATAACCAACCTCCTGGTTGCACCAGGTTTTGGGTCTCTAGCCTCTGAATAAAGGAGCCCATCATCCCAATACACTTTATGGGTACCTTGAGCATTCCCAGCAGCCTCAGCAGCAGCCAGCTGTCTGAGGGGTTCAAGAGATGGACAGGTTAACTGAGCCTGCCCCAAGTCAGCCCTGGAAGGTCCCCCTGTCCCCAGAAACTCAACCTGATCAGGTTCAAGCTCTTCAGGGACAGTTCCTTCAGGGTTCTCTAGATCATCTTCCTGGGAAGGCTGATCATCACTTGGAGACAGGGGGGAAGGCACAGCCTTAACCCTCCTGTTCTTCTTCTTGGTAGGTGCTTGGTCCATTGTTCCAGGATCCAAGACCTGTGGTTCAGTAAGGCACTTTTTGGCCTGTGACCTGGTCACAGCAAGGACATGTGGTGATATACCTAACATCTCTGCATGTGTCCTGTACTCCACTTCTGACCATAGAGAACTCTCTAGGTCATTGCCCAACAAACATTCTACTGGGAGGTCTGCACTAACCACAACCCTTTTGAGGCAGTTACCCCTCCCCATGAGAAGTTAACAACTGCCACACTATGTGAAGTAGTGGCATTGCTGGCATTGGTCACCAGGTAATTCTCACCTGCTATGTACTGTCCAGGATCCACAAAGCCTGGTGTCACCATAGTGACACTGGCACATGTGTCCCTGTAGGCTTGAGACACTTTTTCATTTATTAAAGGAGTCTGTCTGTACTTGCCCAGGTTACTGGGGCTCACAGTCAGGGACAAATCCATGTCCCCATCACAGATCAAGACTGCCTGTGACAGGGTTCTGTCTAAGTCAGAATCTCCTTCAGTTCCCATAGTGATTCCCACTACACCCTTTGTCTGAGGACCAACACTGCTAACAGTAGTACTGGGAGCAGGTGCCTTAGGGGCAACAGTGTTGGGGGTTCCACCCTTCTTACAATCACTAGTCCAGTGAGTTGTATTCTTGCAAGATTTGCACCAGGGTTTCTTTGGACCTTCTTTCTTCTTCCCTTTAGGCTGGGACCCACCCTCGTTAGTACTAGTTTGGGGCCCTGTTGAAGACTTCTGGTCTTTAGATTTCTGATCTCCACCCTTTTGGTCTGTTTTCTTCTGATCACCCCCTTGGCCCTGGTTCTGGTTCTTTTGCTTAACCCTGGTTCTGACCCATTTGTCTGCCTTCTTTCCCAATGCTTGGGGAGAGGTCAGATCTGAGTCAACCAAGTGTTGATGCAGTTGCTGGTTCTGACAGTTATTTAAAATCTGTTCTTTCATCATCAAATTGTACAATCCTGTATAATCAGATACCTTACTTCCCAGCAACCAACCCTCCAAAGCCTTAGTGGCACATTCAATGTATTCAGACCAGTCCTGAGTCTGTGTCTTCTGGGTGTCTCTGAACATTAACCTGTACTGTTCAGTGGTTAAGCCTAACCCATCAACTAGGACACTCTTCAGGGCTCTGTAGTTTCTGACATCCTCCTCCCTAACAGTGAGGAGTCTATCTCTGCCTCTTCCTTCAAAGGAGAGCCATAAGATTGCTGCCCACTGGTCTTCAGGAACCTGCTGCACTTTGCAGGCTCTCTCAAGAGCAGTCATCCACTTGTGGATTTCATCCCCACTTTTGTAGGGGGGCACAACCTTGGACAGGTTCCTATTGTCAAAGACCCTATCTTTGTCCTTAGGGACAATGCTGCCACCAGTGGGTATAGACCCACTCTCTCTAGGTTGCCTAGCTTTACTCAGTTTCTCTTCCATCAGAGCTACTTCTAACTCCTGTCTCCTGATTCTCAGATGAGCTTCCTTCATTCTGGCTTCATGCTCCCTCCTCTGAGGGCTGGTCATCTCCCTTCTGGAGCAACCTTGAGAGCCTCTAGAGGCATGAGAAGCATTAGAGTCACCTGAGTGATTCCTTTGCCTCCCAAACCCCTGGTTAAGTCCACTAGGGAGATCCAATGGGATGATCCCATTGTCAGTCCCCAGTAGCCTTAAGTTAGCTGGGCCACGTATAACACTTGGCACTGGGCTAGTTCTCCCTTCACCCCCACTACCTTCTGTATCAGTACCCTTATCACTTTCATCCTCTGTAGTATGATTCTCATCTAAGGGGTGACTATTGGAAAGGGGTACCTCAGTAGCATCTTCAGAAGGGGGGCCTCCTGTTCCAGTCCCTAAGGGGCCTAACTGGGAGGCTTTCTTGAGAGCTCTCTGATCTTCATCAGCTTGCAAGAGTTCTCTGAGCTCTGCAGAAGTAGGGTTCTTGGGCTGTTTAAGGCCCCTGATGTTTGCCAACTGCCTGAGCTCATTTTGATTTAGGGTAGCAAAGAGAGTTGGTGCCCTCTGGGGGTCACTCTCGACAGAGATGGGTACCTTGGACCCCTCTGCCCCCTCCATTGCTCTTAAGTGTGGGTGCATGTGTTGCAATCTACCTACACTTGGGTTTTCCTACTAAACCTATCTAGTAGTTGTAGTCAGGGTGTGCTACTCCCTTTGCTCTACAACAACTAAGTTCAATAGAACTTAAGTATATCTAATCTTGTTTTATATGTACCTAAAGGTACCTGTATGATCTTTCAATTGGTAACAAAGAGATTACAGAGGTAAAACACAGCAAGCTCAAATCCAACCGCTGCTCACCAATGTGAGAAGTTGGCCTGGTATATGATGTTCACTAGTTAAAGTGACCACCTTGTACCATGCCAAGCAACCCTTATGGTGTGGTTGTAAGTCAACCTTTTCGGACTAGCTGCCCTAGTGGTAGCGTAGGCTAAGCAGTCTTTGAGGCTAAACTCGTTAAAGCGTGTTAAGCAGGCTGTTTTACCATATGTAACCCCCCTTTATACCAATGAAAGGACACCACACAGATATATATTCAAAATATATATGTATTCATTACTCAAAGTATCCCCTAGACTCTTTATGAGCACAGGAGCACAAATCGTTAAACAAGACAATGTTATAATATACAGAAGTTGCACTTTATATGGATGGGCCCTGGTGGCCACTCAAACCATATACTAAAATAGTGGTATAAGTACCACGAACAGGAAAGGGAAAAGGCCTAGGGCCTCTAGAATCGCTGGGCCTACAAGGAGCTAACTTCAGTTAGTGACCAGGAGGTCCACGGGTCGCGTGTGCAGTGAGGAAAGTTACACGCGGGCTCCCATAGGTTTTCAATGGGTGCGTAAAAGTTTAAAAGTTACTGCAGAAAGGATCTTCTGGATGGACTACGATCTTAAGATTCAAAACACAGACACTAGAGATGTTTCTCTACACTTGGGCACCGGAGTGCCAGCTTTACCTCACCCACAGGAAGCGGGTGCATAGGTCTCGAAGTGCGTCAGGTTTCTTCTTTCGATTCAATGGAGCCTGATGACAAAGATGCTGCAGGCGGTCGGACCAGTAGAGCTGCGTTGGATCCAAGGGTGGATCGGAGTTGTAGAAGACCTGAAAGCAGAGGGGACAGTATTCACAGTCACTAGCCAGTGACCGGCGTGGCACCAGGTAGGTACCAGGCGATGTCGGGTGCAAACAGGTGGTTAGGTGTAGCTTGTCTCTGCAGCCACGTGGTCCCTGAAGGTCGACGATGTGCAGGAGTCGGTTCACAAGCTGTCCCATGCAGGCTCTCGCTGTCGGCGGTGACGCGGACTCGAAAGAAGCAAACAAGCCTTGGCAAAGGCAGGAGTCATGGAAATTCAAGAAAGCTGATTATTCTGACCAGCAAGGTCAGAGGGGCTGCTCTTTTGGAGAGCATCTGGGGCCGGTCTGGAGCAACCAGACCAGCATCGTTGATTTCAAATTAGGTTGCCAAAATGGCCACTAGCCAACAGGCCAGGAACCGGGAAGGCGCGTCGAGATGCAAAGTGCAGAGGGGCCCCACGCAGATTGTGGAGATGCTGGAGGGCTCACCTTTGGTGCAGATGCTGCTCGGGTGTTGGGCTTCTCAGAACCCAAAGTACAACTTGGAGGGAGACTCTGTTGTTGCGCTTGCAGCTTGTCGTCGATCTACCAAGATGGCTAGCTCCACGTGTCTCGGTGCCTTCACGGGTTCCTTCTTTGCAGGGACTGTGGATCGGGCTGTGAGAGGTCTGGAGGTCCAGGTCTTGTTGGGCTCTGGGCTCGGGCTCCGGCGGGAGGCAGCGGCAAAGCAGACGTCGAATAGCTGGTTGGTGCTTGCGATAGCAAGATGGTCACTCCCTGACCATAGGGGAGATTTCCTTCTGTCCTCTGTGCAGTAGAGCATCGAAGTTCCCGTCTTCTTCTTGTGGTTAAGTTGATTCCAGGAGGCTAAACTCGTTAAATCGTGTTAAGCAGGCTCTTTTATCATATGTAACCCCCCTTTATACCAATGAAAGGACACCACACAGATATATATTCAAAATATATATGTATTTATTACTCAAAGTATCCCCTAGACTCTTTATGAGCACAGGAGCACAAATCGTTAAACAAGACAATGTTATAATATACAGAAGTTGCACTTTATATGGATGGGCCCTGGTGGCCACTCAAACCATATACTAAAATAGTGGTATAAGTACCACGAACAGGAAAGGGAAAAGGCCTAGGGCCTCTAGAATCGCTGGGCCTACAAGGAGCTAACTTCAGTTAGTGACCAGGAGGTCCACGGGTCGCGTGTGCAGTGAGGAAAGTTACACGCGGGCTCCCATAGGTTTTCAATGGGTGCGTAAAAGTTTAAAAGTTACTGCAGAAAGGATCTTCTGGATGGACTACGATCTTAAGATTCAAAACACAGACACTAGAGATGTTTCTCTACACTTGGGCACCGGAGTGCCAGCTTTACCTCACCCACAGGAAGCGGGTGCATAGGTCTCGAAGTGCGTCAGGTTTCTTCTTTCGATTCAATGGAGCCTGTTGACAAAGATGCTGCAGGCGGTCGGTCCAGAAGAGGTGCGTTGGATCCAAGGGTGGATCGGAGTTGTAGAAGACCTGAAAGCAGAGGGGACAGTGTTCACAGTCACTAGCCAGTGACCGGCGTGACACCAGGTAGGTACCAGGCGATGTCGGGTGCAAACAGGTGGTTAGGAGTAGCTTGTCTCTACAGCCACATGGTCCCTGAAGGTCGACGATGCCCAGGAGTCGGTTCACGAGCTGTCCCACGCAGGCTCTCGCTGTCGGCCGTGTCGGCGACTCCAAAGAAGCAAACAAGCCTTGGCAAAGGCAGGAGTCGTGGATATTCAAGAAAGCTGATTATTCTGACCAGCAAGGTCAGAGGGGCTGCTCTTTTGGAGAGCAGCTGGGGCCGGTCTGGAGCAACCAGACTAGTGTCATTGATTTCAAATTAGGTCACCAAAATGGCCACTAGCCAACGGGCCAGGGACCGGGCAGGCGCGTCGAGATGCAAAGTGCAGAGGGGCCCCACGCAGATCGTGGAGATGCTGGAGGGCTCACCTTTGGTGCAGATGCTGCTCTGGTGTTGGGCTTCTCAGGACCCAAAGCACAACTTGGAGGGAGCCTCTGTTGTTGCGCTTGCAGCTTGTCGTCGGTCTTCCAAGATGGCTGGCTCCACATGTCTCGGTGCCTCCACGGTTCCTTCTTTGCAGGGACTGTGGATCGGGCTGTGAGAGGTCTGGAGGTCTAGGTCTTGTCGGGCTCTGGGCTCGGGCTCCGGCGGGAGGCGGCGGCAAAGCAGACGTCAAATAGCTGGTTGGTGCTTGCGATAGCAAGATGGTCACTCCCTGACCATAGGGGAGATTTCCTTCTGTCCTCTGTGCAGCAGAGCATCGAAGTTCCCGTCTTCTTCTTGTGGTTAAGTTGATTCCAGGAGGCTAAACTCGTTAAATCGTGTTAAGCAGGCTCTTTTATCATATGTAACCCCCTTTATACCAATGAAAGGACACCACACAGATATATATTCAAAATATATATGTATTTATTACTCAAAGTATCCCCTAGACTCTTTATGAGCACAGGAGCACAAATCGTTAAACAAGACAATGTTATAATATACAGAAGTTGCACTTTATATGGATGGGCCCTGGTGGCCACTCAAACCATATACTAAAATAGTGGTATAAGTACCACGAACAGGAAAGGGAAAAGGCCTAGGGCCTCTAGAATCGCTGGGCCTACAAGGAGCTAACTTCAGTTAGTGACCAGGAGGTCCACGGGTCGCGTGTGCAGTGAGGAAAGTTACACGCGGGCTCCCATAGGTTTTCAATGGGTGCGTAAAAGTTTAAAAGTTACTGCATAAAGGATCTTCTGGATGGACTACGATCTTAAGATTCAAAACACAAACACTAGAGATGTTTCTCTACACTTGGGCACCGGAGTGCCAGCTTTACCTCACCCACAGGAAGCGGGTGCATAGGTCTCGAAGTGCGTCAGGTTTCTTCTTTCCATTCAATGGAGCCTGATGACAAAGATGCTGCAGGCGGTCGGTCCAGAAGAGGTGCGTTGGATCCAAGGGTGGATCGGAGTTGTAGAAGACCTGAAAGCAGAGGGGACAGTGTTCACAGTCACTAGCCAGTGACCGGCGTGGCACCAGGTAGGTACCAGGCGATGTCGGGTGCAAACAGGTGGTTAGGAGTAGCTTGTCTCTACAGCCACATGGTCCCTGAAGGTCGACGACGTCCAGGAATCAGTTCACGAGCTGTCCCACGCAGGCTCTCGCTGTTGGCGGTGTCGGCGACTCCAAAGAAGCAAACAAGCCTTGGCAAAGGCAGGAGTCGTGGATATTCAAGAAAGCTGATTATTCTGACCAGCAAGGTCAGAGGGGCTGCTCTTGTGGAGAGCAGCTGGGGCCGGTCTGGAGCAACCAGACTAGTGTCATTGATTTCAAATTAGGTCACCAAAATGGCCACTAGCCAACGGGCCAGGGACCGGGCAGGCACGTCGAGATGCAAAGTGCAGAGGGGCCCCACGCAGATCGTGGAGATGCTGGAGGGCTCACCTTTGGTGCAGATGCTGCTCTGGTGTTGGGCTTCTCAGGACCCAAAGCACAACTTGGAGGGAGCCTCTGTTGTTGCGCTTGCAGCTTGTCGTCGGTCTTCCAAGATGGCTGGCTCCACATGTCTCGGTGCCTCCATGGGTTCCTTCTTTGCAGGGACTGTGGATCGGGCTGTGAGAGGTCTGGAGGTCTAGGTCTTGTCGGGCTCTGGGCTCAGGCTCCGGCGGGAGGCGGCGGCAAAGCAGATGTCAAATAGCTGGTTGGTGCTTGCGATAGCAAGATGGTCACTCCCTGACCATAGGGGAGATTTCCTTCTGTCCTCTGTGCAGTAGAGCATCGAAGTTCCCGTCTTCTTCTTGTGGTTAAGTTGATTCCAGGAGGCTAAACTCGTTAAATCGTGTTAAGCAGGCTCTTTTATCATATGTAACCCCCCTTTATACCAATGAAAGGACACCACACAGATATATATTCAAAATATATATGTATTTATTACTCAAAGTATCCCCTAGACTCTTTATGAGCACAGGAGCACAAATCGTTAAACAAGACAATGTTATAATATACAGAAGTTGCACTTTATATGGATGGGCCCTGGTGGCCACTCAAACCATATACTAAAATAGTGGTATAAGTACCACGAACAGGAAAGGGAAAAGGCCTAGGGCCTCTAGAATCGCTGGGCCTACAAGGAGCTAACTTCAGTTAGTGACCAGGAGGTCCACGGGTCGCGTGTGCAGTGAGGAAAGTTACACGCGGGCTCCCATAGGTTTTCAATGGGTGCGTAAAAGTTTAAAAGTTACTGCAGAAAGGATCTTCTGGATGGACTACGATCTTAAGATTCAAAACACAGACACTAGAGATGTTTCTCTACACTTGGGCACCGGAGTGCCAGCTTTACCTCACCCACAGGAAGCGGGTGCATAGGTCTCGAAGTGCGTCAGGTTTCTTCTTTCGATTCAATGGAGCCTGTTGACAAAGATGCTGCAGGCGGTCGGTCCAGAAGAGGTGCGTTGGATCCAAGGGTGGATCGGAGTTGTAGAAGACCTGAAAGCAGAGGGGACAGTGTTCACAGTCACTAGCCAGTGACCGGCGTGACACCAGGTAGGTACCAGGCGATGTCGGGTGCAAACAGGTGGTTAGGAGTAGCTTGTCTCTACAGCCACATGGTCCCTGAAGGTCGACGATGCCCAGGAGTCGGTTCACGAGCTGTCCCACGCAGGCTCTCGCTGTCGGCCGTGTCGGCGACTCCAAAGAAGCAAACAAGCCTTGGCAAAGGCAGGAGTCGTGGATATTCAAGAAAGCTGATTATTCTGACCAGCAAGGTCAGAGGGGCTGCTCTTTTGGAGAGCAGCTGGGGCCGGTCTGGAGCAACCAGACTAGTGTCATTGATTTCAAATTAGGTCACCAAAATGGCCACTAGCCAACGGGCCAGGGACCGGGCAGGCGCGTCGAGATGCAAAGTGCAGAGGGGCCCCACGCAGATCGTGGAGATGCTGGAGGGCTCACCTTTGGTGCAGATGCTGCTCTGGTGTTGGGCTTCTCAGGACCCAAAGCACAACTTGGAGGGAGCCTCTGTTGTTGCGCTTGCAGCTTGTCGTCGGTCTTCCAAGATGGCTGGCTCCACATGTCTCGGTGCCTCCACGGTTCCTTCTTTGCAGGGACTGTGGATCGGGCTGTGAGAGGTCTGGAGGTCTAGGTCTTGTCGGGCTCTGGGCTCGGGCTCCGGCGGGAGGCGGCGGCAAAGCAGACGTCAAATAGCTGGTTGGTGCTTGCGATAGCAAGATGGTCACTCCCTGACCATAGGGGAGATTTCCTTCTGTCCTCTGTGCAGCAGAGCATCGAAGTTCCCGTCTTCTTCTTGTGGTTAAGTTGATTCCAGGAGGCTAAACTCGTTAAATCGTGTTAAGCAGGCTCTTTTATCATATGTAACCCCCTTTATACCAATGAAAGGACACCACACAGATATATATTCAAAATATATATGTATTTATTACTCAAAGTATCCCCTAGACTCTTTATGAGCACAGGAGCACAAATCGTTAAACAAGACAATGTTATAATATACAGAAGTTGCACTTTATATGGATGGGCCCTGGTGGCCACTCAAACCATATACTAAAATAGTGGTATAAGTACCACGAACAGGAAAGGGAAAAGGCCTAGGGCCTCTAGAATCGCTGGGCCTACAAGGAGCTAACTTCAGTTAGTGACCAGGAGGTCCACGGGTCGCGTGTGCAGTGAGGAAAGTTACACGCGGGCTCCCATAGGTTTTCAATGGGTGCGTAAAAGTTTAAAAGTTACTGCATAAAGGATCTTCTGGATGGACTACGATCTTAAGATTCAAAACACAAACACTAGAGATGTTTCTCTACACTTGGGCACCGGAGTGCCAGCTTTACCTCACCCACAGGAAGCGGGTGCATAGGTCTCGAAGTGCGTCAGGTTTCTTCTTTCCATTCAATGGAGCCTGATGACAAAGATGCTGCAGGCGGTCGGTCCAGAAGAGGTGCGTTGGATCCAAGGGTGGATCGGAGTTGTAGAAGACCTGAAAGCAGAGGGGACAGTGTTCACAGTCACTAGCCAGTGACCGGCGTGGCACCAGGTAGGTACCAGAAGATGTCGGGTGCAAACAGGTGGTTAGGAGTAGCTTGTCTCTACAGCCACATGGTCCCTGAAGGTCGACGACGTCCAGGAATCGGTTCACGAGCTGTCCCACGCAGGCTCTCGCTGTCGGCGGTGTCGTCGACTCCAAAGAAGCAAACAAGCCTTGGCAAAGGCAGGAGTCGTGGATATTCAAGAAAGCTGATTATTCTGACCAGCAAGGTCAGAGGGGCTGCTCTTGTGGAGAGCAGCTGGGGCCGGTCTGGAGCAACCAGACTAGTGTCATTGATTTCAAATTAGGTCACCAAAATGGCCACTAGCCAACGGGCCAGGGACCGGGCAGGCACGTCGAGATGCAAAGTGCAGAGGGGCCCCACGCAGATCGTGGAGATGCTGGAGGGCTCACCTTTGGTGCAGATGCTGCTCTGGTGTTGGGCTTCTCAGGACCCAAAGCACAACTTGGAGGGAGCCTCTGTTGTTGCGCTTGCAGCTTGTCGTCGGTCTTCCAAGATGGCTGGCTCCACATGTCTCGGTGCCTCCACGGGTTCCTTCTTTGCAGGGACTGTGGATCGGGCTGTGAGAGGTCTGGAGGTCTAGGTCTTGTCGGGCTCTGGGCTCAGGCTCCGGCGGGAGGCGGCGGCAAAGCAGATGTCAAATAGCTGGTTGGTGCTTGCGATAGCAAGATGGTCACTCCCTGACCATAGGGGAGATTTCCTTCTGTCCTCTGTGCAGCAGAGCGTCGAAGTTCCTGTCTTCTTCTTGTGGTTAAGTTGATTCCAGGATGTCTGAAGTCTTAAGACACAGCTCCTACCTTTAAGCGGATTCTAGGGGCCGGACTACCTGCTAGGTCCCTCCCTAAGGGTGGGACCAGAAAGGGGGGTGGTTACACCCCCAATCCTTTGTCCAGATCTCCCCAGGTCCGGGGCTGGTGTGCCCCAGGACCGGTTTGAACTGGCATATGCACCGAGGCTCCTTGTGAGCCTCAGGCATGTCTGATTCCATTCAAGCCCTACCTGACCAATACACAAAATCCTGTCTGGGGTGGTGCACGCACCTCCCCTGGCAGGAAACCCTTTGTCCACACCTCCCAAGCTGGAAGGACTCCCAGCAGCAGGAGGGCAGACTTGTGTCTGTGGTGGCAGGATCCATTTTGTGGAGCTGAGGCTATGTCTGATTTTACCCGGGTTTCAGGTACTGTACATGTCGTGTCCCTCTAGAAGGGTGGAATGCTAACCCCGTCGCCAGAATTGGCGAGGGGTTAGTATTCCAATTCGTATGACACCTTACTCGACATGTTTTGATAAAGCCAAACCAAAGATAGCATTTACCCGCGAGGTTCATAATGCACTTAAGAGTATATGGTATGACGATATCTGGAAACGGTAGAGGAAGTTGTTCCGACCACTGCAGACAGGCTCAGCTCATGCCAGAGCACCATCTCACATGGAACCAAGCACTCTGCCTTCAGGATTGTTAAGGCCTGCCATAGGAATGACTTATAGGTTAACATGTGTCCCATTTAAGGTTAGGTATAGGTATACTACACCTAAGTAAGAGGTGATTACACCAACTTACACCAGCTGAGTGATCAGCCAGTTGTGTCAAATTGCTAGGCCAGTCCAGGGGTGGCACAATACATGCTTCAGCCCCTGGTAGGCCTTAGATACACCAATGCCCTGGGTACCTAGTGTACACTGGTACAGGGGCTCACAGGGTGATCCAATTCCAATTGGTTATGCACCTAGGGTGCATAGTGTCAATTTAGTTAGAAAAAACAGCAGGCTGGGGGTCTGAATAGCAGGCCCACAGCCTCAATATGTCAAAAACCAGTAAAGCAAAAAGCAAAAATTTGGGGTGACCATAGGATAGCAGACCCTACTCTCCTACACCACTGCACTGCCCTAAACCCTAAAACCACAGACCCAGCATGACCCCCTACACTGCCCGAACACCACTGCACTGCCCTAAACCCTAAAACACTACCCCCAGCACGACCCTCTACACTACACATACACCACAACCCTAAAACACTACCTGCATCATGACCCCTCAACACTACACAAACACCACTTCTCTGCCCTAAACCCTAAAACACTACCCCCAGCACGACCCCCTACAATACACAAACACCACTGCACTGCCCTAAACCCTAAAACACTGTTCCCAGCACGACCCCCTACACTACAAAAACACCACTGTACTGCCCTGAACCCTAAAACACTACTCCCAGCACGACCCCCTATACTACACAAACACCACTGCACTACCCTAAACCCTAAAACCCTACCCCAGCACAACCCTCTATACTACCCAAACATCACTGCACTACCCTAAACCCTAAAACACTACCCCCCGAATGACCCCCTACACTACCCAAAGACAACTACACTACCCTAAAGCCTAAAACACTACCCACCTGCATGACCCCCTACACTGCACAAACACCACTGCACTGCCCTAAACCCTAAAACAGTACCCGCAGCACGACCCCCCACACTTCACAAAAAACACTGCTCTGACCTAAACCCTCAAAACACTACCCCCAGCACGACCCCATACAATACACAAACACCACTGCACTGCCCTAAACACTAAAACACTGTTCCCAGCATGACCCCCCTACACTACAAAAACACCACTGCACTGCCCTAAACCCTAAAACACTACTCCCAGCATGACCCCCTATACTACCCAAACACCACTGCCCTAAATCCTAAAACACTACCCCTGCACGACCCTCTATACTACCCAATACCAGTGCACTACCCTAAACCCAAAAACACTAACCCCTGCATGACCCCCTAGACTACTCAAAGACTACTGCACTACCCAAAAGCCTAAAACACTACCCCACATGACCCCCTACACCACCCAAAGACTACTGCACTACCCTAAAGCCTAAAATACTACCCCCAGCATGACCCCCTACACCACCCAAATACCACTGCACTAGCCTAAACCCTAAAACACTACCCCCTGCATGACCCCCTACACTACACAAACCCCACTGCACAACCCTAAACCCTAAAACACTACCCCATACACTACCCAAACACCACTGCACTATCCTAAACCCTAAATCTGTCCAGCACAAACCCCTACACTACAAAAACACCACTGCACTACCCTAAACCCTAAATCTACCCCAACATGACGCCCTACACTACCCAAAGACCACTGCACTACCCTAAACTCTAAATCTACCCTCAGCACAACGCCCTACACTACCCAAACACCACTGCACTACCCTAAACCCTAAAACACTACCCCCAGCATGAACCCCTACACTACACCAACACCACTGCAATACCCTAAAACCTAAAAGACTACCCCAGCCCTACCCCCTACACTACCCAAACACCACTGCATTACACTAAACCCTAAAACACTATCCCCAGCATGACCCACTAAACAGCCCAAAGACCACTGCACTGCCCTAAACCCTAAAACACTACCCCAGCACGACCCCTACACTACCCAAACACCACTGCACTACCCTAAAACACTACATCCAGCACGTCCCCCTACACTGCCCAAACACCACTGCACTGCCCTAACACCACTGCACTGCCCTAACAACTGAAACACCTCCACAGCATGACCCACTGCCCTTTTTTTTAAATGGTGTAAATCCGTTCGGTAGTTTTCGAGATATTAAAGGAAAAAAATCTTTATATATCTGGGTGGAACCTAACTACACAAGAACGAGCTTGGCTCTAATTGGCTGTCAACACTTCAATCCAGGGAGTGTTGGTAGCCATCTTGGTGCAATGCTTTGTACGTCTTGCCTAGCAAAGCAGCGCATGCGCTGCCCACTACACAAACACCACTGCACTGCACTAAACCCTAAAACACTTCCCCAGCACGACCCCATACACTGCACGAACACCGCTGCACTGCCCTAAACCCTGAAACACTACCCCAGCATGACCCCTACACTGTTTGAATACCACTGCACTGCCATAAACACTGAAACACCACCCCCAGCATGACCCTCTAAACTGCCCAAACATCACTGCACTGCCCTAATCCCTGAAACACTACCCCCAGCACAACCACCTACATTGCCCAAACACCACTGCACTGCCCTAAACCCTGAAACACCAACCCCAGCATGACCCCCTACACTGCCTGAAAACCACTGCTCTGCCCTAAACCCTGAAACACCAGCCCCATTCATCCCCCTACACTGCCCAAAAACCACTGCACTGACCTGAACCCTGAACACCACCCCCCTGCATGACACCTACACTACCCAAACACTGCTGCACAACCCTAAAGCCTGAAACACTACCCCCAGCATGACCCCTACACTGTTTGAATACCACTGCACTGCCATAAACACTGAAACACCACCCCCAGCATGACCCTCTAAACTGCCCAAACATCACTGCTCTGCCCTAAATCCTAAGACACCAGCCCCAGCATGACCCCCTACACTACCTGAACACCACTGCACTGCCCTAAACCCTGAAACTCCACCCCCAGCATGACCCCTTACACTGCCCGACCACCACTGCTCTGCCCTAAACCCTGAAACACCACCCACAGCACGACCCCCTCCACTGCCCAAAAACCACTGCACTGACCTAAACCCTGAACACCACCCCCCTGCATGACACCTACACTACCCAAACACTGATGCACAACCCTAAACCCTGAAACACTACCCCCAGCAAGACCCACTACACTACACCAACACCAGTGCAGTACCCTAAACCCTAAAACACAACCCCAGCATGACCCCATACACTACCCAAACACCACTACACTACCCTAAACCCTAAAACACTATCCCCAGCACGATCCCCTACACTACCCAATCACCACTACACTGCCCTAAACCCTGAAACACCAATCCCAGCACGACCCCCTACACTGCCCGAACACAACTGCCCTAAAACCGGAAAAACCACACCCCTGCACTACACACTACACTGTCCAAACACCACTACACTGCCCTAAACCCTGAAACACCACCCCCGCATGACCCCCCACACTGCCCGAACACCACTGCACTGCCTTAAACACTAAAACACCACCCCCAGCACAACCCCCATACACTGCCTGAACACCACTGCACTAGCCTATACACTAAAACACCACCCCCAGCATGACCCCCTACACTACACAAAGACCACTGCACTGCACTAAACCATAACACACCACCCCAGCACGATCCCCTACACTACCCAAAGACCACTGCACCATCCTAAACTCTAAAACATGACCTCCTACACTACACAAACACCGCTGCACCACCCTAAACCCTTAATACACTACCTCCAGCATGACTCACAACACTTCACAAACACCACTGCACTAACCTAAACACTAACACTCTCCCCGGCAGTACCCCCTACACTACCCAAACATCAATGCACTACCCTAAACCCTAAAACACTACACTCAGCAGTATTCCCAACACTACCCAAACACAATTGCACTACCCTAAACCCTAAAACACTACCCCCGGCAGTACCCCCTACACTACCCAAACATCAATGCACTACCCTAAACCCTAAAACACTACACTCAGCAGTATTCCCAACACTACCCAAACACAATTGCACTACCCTAAACCCTAAAACACTACCCCAGCAGTACCCCCTACGCTACCCAAACACCACTGCAATACCCTAAACCCTAAACCACTACCCCAGCATGACCCCCTAAACTACCCAAACACCACTGCACTACCCTAAACACTAAATCTATCCCCAGCACGACCCCCTACACTACCCAGACACCACTGCACTACCCTAAACACTAAATCTACCCCAGTACGACCCCCTACACTACGCAAACACCACTGCACTAAGGTAGAACCTAAATCTACCCTCAGCATGACCACCTACACTACCCAAACACCACTTCACTGCCCTAAACCCTGAAACACCAGCCCCAGCACAACCCCCTACACTGCCCAGACACCACTGCACTCCCCTAAACCCCGAAACACCAGTCCCAGGACGAACCCCTACACTGCCCAAACACCACTGCCCTGCCCAAAACCCTGAAACACCAGCCCCAAAACGACCCCCTACACTGCACATACACCACTGCAGTGCCCAAAACCCTGAAACACCAGCCCCAGCATGAACCCCTACAATGCCCGAACACCACTGCACTGCCCTAAACCCTGAAACACCCCTTCTGCATGACCCCCTACACTGCCCGTACACAACTGCACTGCCGTAGTCCCTGAAACACCACTATCCTGCACGACCCCCTACACTGCCCGAACACCACTGCACAGCCCTAAACCCTGAAACATCACCATAGCATGACCTCCTACACTGCCCAAACACCACAGTACTGCCCTAAACCCTAAAACACCACCCCCAGCACGACCCCCTACACTGCCTGAACACCACTGCTCTGCCCTAAACTCTAAAACACCAGCCTCAGCATGACCCCCTACACTGCCCGAACACCACTACACTGCCCTAAACACTGAAACACGACAACCAGCACAACCCCCTACACTGCCCGAACACCACAGTACTGCCCTAAACCTGAAACACCAGCCCCTGCACAAACCCCTACACTTTCCAAACACCTCTGCTCTGCCCTAAACTTTAAAACACCAGCCTCAGCATGACCCCCTACACTTCCCGAACACCACTGCACTGCCCTAATCCCTGAAACACGACACCCAGCACAACCCCCTATACTGCTCAAACACCACTGCACTATCCTAAACCCTGAGACACCAGCCCCAGCAGGATCCACTACACTGCCCGAACAACACTGCACTGCCCTAAACCCTGAAACACCAGCCCCAGCAAGACCCCCTACACTGCCCGAACACCACTGCACTGACCTAAACACTGAAACACCAGCCCCAGCATGACCACCTACACTGCCCGAACACCACTGCACTGCCCTAAACCTTGAAATACATGCCCTAGCATGACCCCCTACACTGCCCGAACACCACTGGACTGCCCTAAACTCTGAAACACCAGCCCAAGCAGGACCCCCTACACTGCCCAAACCCCACTGCACTTCCCTAAACCCTGAAACACCAGCCCCAGCTCGACCCCCTACACTGCCTGAACACCACTGCACTGCCCCAAACCCTGAAACACCAGCCCCAGCAGGACCTCCTACACTTCCCAAACACCACTGCACAAATCTAAACCCTAAAATACTACCCCAGCAGTTCCCTCTACACTACACAAAAACCACTGCACAAACCTAAACACTACCCCCATCACGACCCCTACACTACACAAACACCACTGCACTACCCTAAACCATAACACACTACCCAGCACGACCTCCTACACTACCCAAACACCACTGCACAAACCTAAACCCTAAAACACTACCCTCAGCACAACCCCCTACACTACCCAAACACCACTGCACTACCCTAAACCCTAAAACACTACCCCCAGCAAAATCCCCTATACTGCCCGAAAACCACTGCCCTAAACCCTGAAACACCAGCCTCAGCACGACCCCATACACTGCCCGAACACCACTGCACTACCCGAAACCCTGCAACACCATCCCCTGCATGACCCCCTACACAGCCCGAACAGCACTGCACTGTCCTAAACCCTGAAACACCACATCCAGCATGATCCCCTACACTGCCTGAACACTGCTCTGCCCTAAACCCTAAAACACCACCTTCAGCACGACCCCCTACACTACCTGAACACCACAGCTCTGCCCTAAACTCTAAAACACCAGCCTCACCATGACCCCCTACACTGCCCGAACACCACTGCACTGCCCTAATCCCTGAAACACAACACCCAGCACAACCCCTACACTGCCCGAACGCCAATGCACTGCCCTAAACCTGAAACACCATCCCCTGCACAACCCCCTACACTTCCCAAACACCTCTCCTCTGCCCTAAACTTTAAAACACCAGCCTCAGCATGACATCCTACACTTCCCGAACACCACTGCACTGCCCTAAACCCTGAAACACGACACCCAGCACAACCCCCTATACAGCCCGAACATCACTGCACTGCCCTAAACCTGAAACACCAACCCCAGCATGACGCCCTACACTGTCCAAACACCACTGCACTACCCTCAACCCTGAGACACCAGCCCCAGCACGATCCCCTACACTGCCCAAACACCACTGCACTACCCGAAACCCTGCAACACCATCCCCTGCATGACCCCCTACACAGCCCGAACAGCACTGCACTGTCCTAAACCCTGAAACACCACATCCAGCATGATCCCCTACACTGCCTGAACACTGCTCTGCCCTAAACCCTAAAACACCACCTTCAGCACGACCCCCTACACTGCCTGAACACCACAGCTCTGCCCTAAACTCTAAAACACCAGCCTCACCATGACCCCCTACACTGCCCGAACACCACTGCACTGCCCTAATCCCTGAAACACAACACCCAGCACAACCCCCTACACTGCCCGAACACCAATGCACTGCCCTAAACCTGAAACACCATCCCCTGCACAACCCCCTACACTTCCCAAACACCTCTGCTCTGCCCTAAACTTTAAAACACCAGCCTCAGCATGACATCCTACACTTCCCGAACACCACTGCACTGCCCTAAATCCTGAAACACGACACCCAGCACAACCCCCTATACTGCCCGAACATCACTGCACTGCCCTAAACCTGAAACACCAACCCCAGCATGACGCCCTACACTGTCCAAACACCACTGCACTACCCTAAACCCTGAGACACCAGCCCCAGCACGATCCCCTACACTGCCCGAACAACACTGCACTGCCCTAAACCCTGAAACACCAGCCCCAGCAAGACCCCCTACACTGCCCGATCACCACTGCACTGCCCTAAACCCTGAAACACCAGCCCCAGCATGACCCCCTACTCTGCCCGAACACCACTACTCTGCCCTAAACCCTAAATAAACACTACTCCCAGCACGACCACCTAAACTGCCCGAACAACACTGCACTGCCCTAAACCCTAAAACTCTAGCCCCAGCACGACCCCTACACTGTCCGAACAACACTGCACTGCTCTAAACCCTAAATCACTAGCCCCAGCACACACAGCTACACAGCCCGAACAGCACTGCCTTAAACCCTAAATCACTAGCCCCAGCACAAACTCCTACACTGCCCGAATAGAACTGTACTGCCCTAAACCCTAAAACACTAGCCCCAGCACAAACCCCTACACTACCCAAACACCACTGCACTGCCCTAAACCCTAAAACACTAACCCCAGCATGACCCCCTACTCTGCCCAAACACCGCTGCACTGCCCTAAACCATAAAACACCAGCCCCAGCACGACCCCCTACACTGCCCGAACACCACTGCACTGCCCTAGATCCTTAAACACTACAACCAGCACTACCCCCTACACAGCACAAACACCACTGCACTGCCCTAAACCCTAAAACACTACCCCAGCACGACTCTCTACACTACACAAACACCACTGCACAGCCCTAAACCCTAAAACACTACCCCCAGCACGACGCCCTATAATACACAAACACCCCTGCACTGCCCTAAAAACTAAAACACTATCCCCAGCACGACCCCCTAAACTACACAAATACCATGTTAGACTTGGGGGTCTCTAGTTGGCACAGGTATGAACTTGTGACAAATAGGGACCCTCTCCTCTAGTCAGGGAAAGGGGGGTACACTCCTAAAATAACCCATGCTCACCCCCTTGGTAGCTTGGCACGAGCAGACAGGCTTATCTCAGAGGCAGTGTGTAAAGCATTTGTGAACACATACAGTAACCAAGTGACAACACTATAAATGGACACCACACAGGTTTTATATCAAAAATAAGTATTCTTTATATAGATTTACCACAAGACTATTAAACGACAAAAACACACAGTACTGTTACTTCAGATGGTAGAATTTTGCTTAGTTCTCTTAAGTTCTTAAATGCGACACTTTAAGTCAATGTACCTTTTAGTTGCGTTGCGCTTCCATGACAAGCAACGTCGCAGCGATGGAAATGCGGCAAAGTTCTGGTGCAAAACAAATAAAGACGTGAAGATCTTCCAGATGCATTACGCTTCTCCTAAGTTGCAAGAAGACTCGACTCGATGCTTCAGCTGCAGCGGCGACACACTTTACGCGATGCGACAACAGCGGCTTTGGCAGCGCCACTCTTCTCAGACGTTTGCGAGACGCTTCCGCTCGATGCAATGTTGCAGCGGCGACACCCCTTTAAGCGATGCGACAACAGCAGCTCCAACGGCGGCATGCTTCTCCGTGGATGCGAGGCGCTTTTCTTGATGCAGTGCAATGCGACAACTACGATGGCTGCGATGGGGACACGCTCCTTCCTCGATGCGAGACTCTTCTCTTGATGCGGTGCAATGTGTCAGCTACGATGGCTGCGATGGCGACACGCTTCTTCAGCATTGCGAGACACTTCCTGGATGATGCGAGACGCTTCCGGTCGATGCGATGCTGCAGCGGCGACACACTTTACGAGATGCAATGACAACTGCTCAAACGGTGGCATGCTTCTCCTTCTTGAGTCGCGCTTCCAGCTCCTTGCGACAAGCAGTCCCTCAGAAGGCCCAACAACAGCAGCAGGCACTTCAAAGGAACTCTGGGGAGCTGGGGGGTGAAGTCTTTTGTTCCTGAGACTTCAGCAGGAGGCAAGCTCTTTTCCAAGCCCTTGGAGATCCTTCACAAGTTGAGCAAAAGTACACACAAAGTTCCTTTCTCCTCTCTTTGGCAGTAAGGCAACCACTGCAGGCCAATCCCCCAGGTTCAGGGATAGTTTCCTCCTCAGCTTCTTCTGGTTCCTCCCTCAGCAGAGGTTCTTCTTGTTTTCCCAAAGTGATCTAAATTCTTGGGATCAGGGTCCCAATATTTATACCCAGAAATCCTTTGTCCTCTGAAGGCAGAGGGTCCTTTGCCCAGTCCAAACCAGTTCCTGAACACTCTGTTTACCAGACTTCTCCTTTCCTTTCACGGTGTTTAGCCAAAATATCGAGTTTTAAATTTCGACCTACAATAATATCGTGTTTTTAATATCGTAGGTACAGAATATCGAAGTCAAGAATATCGATGGACAGAATATCGATCCCAAGGTAAGTAATATCGAAGTTAACAATATCGAAGTAATTAATATCGATGTAAGTAATATCGTAAGCAAAAATTTCGATGTCAATAATATCGATATTTATTTAGTGTAATGTAATTTAATATGTATTTTATTTGTATGTTAAACATTATTGTAATGTATTTTAATACATTTAAAAATAAATGTTTAGAGATTAATAATTATTTTAAATTTAATTTATCGTTTTAGTATCAGAGCGGGTTGTGGGTTTATAGGGGAATAGGGTGGGAAGTAATTTAATTATAATTAATGAATTAATATGTATTGTTTAATTGGTATTTATGATTAATTAATTGGTAATTAATTAATAATTGGTAATTAATTATATTAATTGATTAATTAATCGGTAATTAATTATTAATAGTAAAATTAATTTATTAATTGGTTAATTATATACATTATAATTAGTTTGATATTAATATTTATTTATCGTTATTGTTAATTAATTAATTGTTAATTAGTAATTAATTTGTGATTGAATTTTATTAAGTGATTAATTGATAATTAAATTAATTATGTGAATGTTTATGTGTAGTGGGTTGTGGGTTTATAGGGGAATAGGGTGGGAAGTAATTTAATTATAATTAATGAATTAATATGTATTGTTCAATTGGTATTTAGGATTAATTAATATGTAATTAATTAATAATTGGTAATTAATTGTATTAATTGATTAATTAATTGTTAAATAATTATTAATTGTAAAATTATTTTATGAATTGGTAATTATATACATTATAATTAGTTTATTATTAATATCTATTTATTGTTATTGTTAATTAATTAATTGTTAATTAGTAATTAATTGGTGATTTAATTTTATTAAGTGATTAATTGATAATTAAATTAATTATGTGAATTTTTATGTGTAGTGGGTTGTGGGTTTATAGGGGAATAGGGTGGGATGTAATTAAAATAAAATAAATAATGATATTTTTTATTTATTAGTAATTATTATTAATTAATTGTTATTAGTTAAATATAGTAAATATCAATAATTTATAATTGTATTTTATTTGTTGTTATTGCTATTTAATGTATTACTGTTGCACTCTTTGGAGTTGGAATAGTAATTTTTACCCCTACGCTATCCAACCTTTTCTCTACTGTTGCACTGTCTGGAGTGGGAAGAGTCATTTTTACCCTTACGCTATCCAACACTTTCCCTACTATTGCATTCTCTGGAGTGGGAATAGTAAATTTTACCCTTACGCTATCCAACACTTTCCCTACTATTGCACTCTCTGGAGTTGGAATAGTAATTTTTACCCCTACGCTATCCAATGTTTTCCCTACTGTTGCACTCTTTGGAGTTGGAATAGTTATTTTTACCCCTACGCTATCCAACGTTTTCTCTACTGTTGCACTGTCTGGAGTGGGAATAGTAATTTTTACCCTTACGCTATCCAACACTTTCCCTACTATTGCACTCTCTGGAGTGGGAATAGTAAATTTTACCCTTACGCTTTCCAACACTTTCCCTACTATTGCACTCTCTGGAGTAGGAATAGTAATTTTTACCCCTACGCTATCCAACGTTGTCCCTACTGTTGCACTCTTTTGAGTTGGAATAGTTATTTGTACCCCTACGCTATCCAACGTTTTCCCTACTGTTGCACTGTCTGGAGTGGGAATAGTAATTTTTACCCTTACGCTATCCAACACTTTCCCTACTATTGCACTCTCTGGAGTGGGAATAGTAATTTTTACCCTTACGCTATCCAACACTTTCCCTACTATTGCACTCTCTGGAGTTGGAATAGTAAATTTTACCCCTACGCTATCCAAGGCTTTCCCTACTGTTGCACTCTTTGGAGTTGGAATAGTAATTTTTACCCCTACGCTATCCAATGTTTTCCCTACTGTTGCACTCTCGGGAGTTGGAATAGTTATTTTTACCCCTACGCTATCCAACATTTTCCTTACTGTTGTTTTTGTTGAAGTTGGACTAGTAGTTTTATTGTGTCTGATATTTAATATGTTTTGTAATATTTTAGCTATTGTAATATATAATTAATATTAAAAATTATTCAAATTAAAAATATTGATTATTATTTGCTATATGTAATTATTTAATATTTATTAATGTTATTGTTTTATGTGTATACATGTATTGGTAATTAAAATAAATATTTAATAATTTATATGTTACAGACATTATTATTAAAAGTAATTATTAAGTAAGTGTATATATTATATATTATATATATATGTTTAATTAAAGTTTTATTTAATTATATATATTTATTATAAATTTTACATATTATAAAATATATTTAATTATGTTTCTTTTATTTATAAGTATTATTTGGTTTATTTTACATATATTTTTAAAGTAAAAAAAAAACGATATTTTTGAATTACGATATTTTTGACATCGATATTAAATTATCGATATTTTTGTACTTACCATGTTGTAGATAGGATGTCGATATTCTTGACCACGATATTTTTGTTGCGATATTTTTGTAGGTCGAATTTTTGTCTTTCGAAATTATGTCATACAACCCCTTTCACAGTGCAGGGCAGAAACATTAGACGCCCCACAGGAGGTGGAGCCAGCATTGTGGAAGGCAAGTACAGCTCTGGAGCACTTTGTTGGCAGGATTCCTTCTCTTCATTCACTGTGCAGGGCAGAGACATCAGCCACTCCCCAGGAGGAGGAGCCAGCATTGTGGAAGGCAGGCACAGCCCTATTCAGATCCCAGGTGCAATTCCTCCCACCCATCAGGATGCAGATCTCTCTATTCACCACTGGGACACCTCACCCTGTCTCCTGGAATTCCCCAGTCCTGTCTCTCAAACTCCAGACAAAGGAATACACACAGCTTAGCAGAGGCAGGTTTGAATGGTTAGACAAGAAAATGCCTACTTTCTAAAAGTGGCATTTTCAAACACAGAATGTTAAAACCAACTTTGCTAAAATATGTATTTTATCATCCTGAGTTCAGGCATACTAAATTCGAATTTCTACCATGTTCTCTGAGTCAGTTAGGATTATAGAATGTAATACCCAAACTGTCCATTCTGGCCTATGGAGAACAGGTAGCCTTGCAATAGTGAAAACGAAAATGGCTGTAATTCACTATTAGAACATGCCACACACACCAGGGCATGTCCTACCTTATCCTTACAATGCACCCTGCCCTTGGGCCTACCATAGGGGTGTCTGAAATGAAGGAAAGGGAAGGTTTAGGGACTGGCAAGTGGGTGCACTTGCCCAGTCAGCATGACAGTACCAGACTGCACGCAGGCTCTGCAATGGCAGACCTTAGACACATGTTTTCAGGATGATTCTGTGGGTGGCACAACCGGTGCTGCAAGTTCATCAGCAGTATTTGGGTTACAAGCCCTGGGCACTCCTGGTACACTGGACTAGGGTCTGACAGGAAAACCAAACCAACCAATCATGGAATCACAAATCATACTTCAATTTACAATAGGGAGCACTTGCACTGTGGCACTGGACAGCAGTGGCACAGTGCCCTGAGCAGCTAACACCAGCAAAAACATACATGAGGCACAGCGAAAAATGGAAGGGAGACTCACGCCAATGTGCCAGGTCTAACACGTGTCCCCTACAGCTGAAATGTGGGGAGAACTACCCTACCTCCTGGGAGTTGTCATCACTAAGGCGGAAAAATCTGGACAGACCATCAGCATTGGCGTGTTCTGTACCGGGACGATGTTCCACCGTGAAATCCATCCCCTGTAGGGAAATGGACCACCTTAACGGATTCTCACCCCTCATCTGCATCAATCATCTGAGGCGCCTGTGGTCTGTCTGAACCCGGAAGTGATTCCCAAACAGGTAGGGTCTCAGCTTCTTCAGTGCCCAGACCACAGCAAAAGTCTCGCGCTCAATAGCACTCCACCTCTGTTCCCGTGGAAGTAACCTCCTACTGATGAAGGCTACAGGTTGATCTAGGCCCTCCTCATTCATCTGTGCTAGAACAGCCCCCACACCATGCTCTGAAGCGTCTGTTTGTACTATGAACTCCTTGCAGAAGTTGGGTGCCAAGAGCACGGGCACTGTGCACATAGCAGTTCTTAAGGCCTCAAAAGCTACCTGACAGGTGTCAGTCCAAATCACTTTCCTTGGCTTCTTCCTGGAAGTCAGTGCTGTCAAGGGTGCAACAATGTTGCCATACCCCTTGACAAAACTCCTGTAGTAACCCGTGAGTCCTAAGAAGGCTCTCACCTCTGTCTGGGTTTTGGGCAGCTCCCAAGCCAGGATGGTTTCAATCTTGGGCTGTAGGGGCGCCAATTGGCCGCTCCCTACCTGGTGTCCCAAGTACACCACGGAACCCTGCCCGATCTGGCACTTACTCGCCTTGATCGTGAGTCCTGCCCTCCGCAGTGCCATCAACACTTCCTAGAGGTGGCGCAGGTGTTCGTCCCAACTGGTGCTGAACACTGCGATGTCATCGAGGTAGGCGGCACTGAACGAATCCAGCCCAGCCAATACCTGTATGACTAACCTCTGAAAGGTGGCAGGGGCATTCTTCATCCCAAAGGGCATAACACGGAACTGGTAGTGCCCATCTGGTGTGGATAATGCTGACCTCTCCTTTGCCCCATCGGTCAAGGCGATCTGCCAGTACCCAGACGTTAAGTCAAACGTGCTGATGTACCTTGCAGCCCCTAGCCGGGGATGGGGTGTGCATCAGTCCTGGTGACTGCATTGAGCCCTCTGTAGTCCACACGGAACGGAGTTCGGGTGCGGCAGCCTTTGGGACCAAGACCACTGGGCTGGCCCAAGGACTGCTAGAGGACTCAATTACCCCCAGTGCAAGCATCTTTGAGACCTCCTCTTTGATGCAAGCCCTTACCCTGTCAGTCACTCTGTAGGCCTTGTGCCGCACAGGTGTACTGTCCCCAGTGTCCACCTCATGGACGCACCAATCAGTGACACCAGGAACCAGGGAGAACAGATCAGAAAACTGTCCCAGCAACTGGTGACAGTCATTCTGTTGCTCAGGGTGGAAGAGAGGTTGACACCACCCACTGACCCATCTTGCTCCTTGGCTGACAGGAGGTCAGGAAGAAGCTCGGTCTCCTCCTCCATCCCAGCATCTGTTGCCAAGAGCATGCCCACTTGGGAACTCTCCAAGTGGGGCTTCAGGCGGTTGACATGCAGGACCCTCATGTGGATCCTGGGAGACCACAAGTCCACCAAGTAGGTAACCGGACTCTTGCTCTCCACAACCTCAAAGGGGCCGGTCCACTTATCCTGGATCGCACAGGGCTCCATGGGGGCCATGACCCACACCTTGTGTCCAGGCTGAAGCTCAACCAGAGTGGCATTCTGGTCGTACCACCGCTTCATCTCCTCCTGGCTGGCTTCCAGATTCGCCTCAGCGACTTGTCTGAAACGCCTAGTCTGGTTCCTGAAGGCCAGCATGTAGCTATATACATCCTGGGGAGGTTTCCTGGGATTTTGCTCCCAGCCTTCTTTGACCAAACTTAGAGGTCCTCTTACGGGGTGTCCATAGAGAAGCTCAAAGAGACTAAAGCCTAGAGATTTCTGTGGCACCTCACGGTAAGCAAAGAGCAGGCATGGTAAGAGGACGTCCCACTTACGCCTCATAGGTTCCTCAAGACCCATTATCATGCCTTTAAGGGTTCGGTTGAATCTCTCAACCAACCCGTTTCCTTGGGGGTGGCAAGGTGTGGTAAACTTGTAGGTTACACCACACTCTTGCCACAGGGACTTCATATACTTGGATATGAAGTTGGTTTCCCCGGTCAGACACTACCTTGCGAGGGAATCCCATTCGGGCGAAAATTCCCATCAGTGCTCATCCCACCACGGAGGCCGTCACTGTCCTCAGAGGTATGGCTTCCGGCTACCGGGTGGCATGGTCCACCAAGACCAGGATGAACCTGTTGCCCATGTCCTCCCACTCTTACCACTTGCCTGGCAAGTCTGACATGTCCTGCAGTGAGTGTCTGAACTCCTGCGGATTTGGGGCCAATAAAAATGGGTGACAAGCCTTTCAAAGGTTTTGTCCTGCCCCAAATGTTCTGCCAATGGAACATCATGAGCCAGCCCCAGTAGGAAGGCTCTGAAGCGCTGGGGTACCACCAGCACAGGGGCTGACCCAGGCCTAGCAACCTTAGGCTCTGTATACAGTAGGTCATTCTCCCAGTTGATCCAATGTGATCCAGACTGATCACCTGCTGCCTGGTCTGCAGCCTGTTGCCGCAGGCCCACAAGAGAAGGACATTCTTTCTGCTCCTTGCAGAATTCCTCCCGGAGGGTCCTCCTTCTTGCTGCCAATGGGTCAGCTCAGGCAAGTCCCCCAGTTCGGCTACCTGTTCCCCTGTAGGCTCCAGGGCATCCCGCTCAGGGTCTGCTCCCTCCTGGACCGCGGGAAATTCGGGGGCCGGTTTACCATGCCCCCTGCCTCTCCTCTTGCTGGCAGGTACCTGGGCCTCCCTCTCAGGCCCCAGGTCTTCTTGAGCACCTTTACTCTCTGCCATTGACCGGGTGGTCACACACGCCCAGTCAGGCATACCCAACATTTCTAAATGTGCATTCCGCTCCACCTTCGCCCAAGGTGAGCTCTCCAAGTCATTCCCTAACAAACAGTCAACAGGCATGGCGGGCCTCACAGCTACCTGAAGAGTACCAGAGACCCCCCCACTCAAAGGGAACCTGAGCCACCTTGCAGTTACTCTCTGTGTTGTCAGCGGCAACAAGTGGGTAGAATGCTTCAGGGACAACCTGCTCTTGAGACACCAGGTGACACTTGACAGCTGTCACACTGGCACCTGTGTCTCTCAGAGCCTCCACTCTATGGCCATTGATGGTCACCCACGGCCTGTATTTCTTAGTGTTATCAGGCAGCTGGGTCCTAGGGACCACCCCCCAGTCTCCTAATGAGACAAGGGACATTTCTGCGGAACCCCACCCACCCTGGGCACCCCTCTCCTCACCCAGGGCTACATTAGCCATTTGCCGGGGGGGCTGCACCAGTGGGTGCAGGTTTTCCATAAAGGCGACACTTGGTATCATTGGCAAAATGACACATTTCACCACATTTGGAGCATCTCGGGGGCACTCTTTGAACAGGTGGACCTGTCGGGGTCCCTGACGGTTTCTGGGGGGGAGGCTGAGAACCTTTCCCTCTTGGTTCCCTTGGGGATTACTTTGGGGCCTCTTATGGAACTCCCACTGTTTACCCTTGTCCCCCCAACTCTTCTGCTGGGGACCCTGCCCACTCTTGGCTGAGTCTCCCACGTGACCCTTGTGGACCCTGGTACTGACCCAGTGGTCGGCCTCCTCAGCAAGCTTCCTAGGATTAGTCAGCCTACTATCAATCAGGTGCTGGCGTAGCTCAGGAAAACAGTTACTTGACAAGTGCTCCCATGCAATCAAATCAAGCAATCCCTGAAAATCATTAACTTTGCTACCCTTCACCCAACCATCCAATGCTCTGCAGAAAATTTAACAAATTCAACATATGTTCTGTTTGCTATCTTTGTGCAACCCCTGAACCTCTGTCTTTACATCTCAGGGGTCAAACCATATCTAGATATCAATGCATCTTTCATGTGGGGATAGGAATTATAGACATCAGAAGGCAAGTCTAGCAGTGTGTCCCGCCCCTCACTAAGGAACCGTCCCCACAACTCCGCTCCCCAATCCTGCTCAGGGACCCAGTGGGAAGACATGGCTACCTCATAGGCCTTGAACCACTGCCCAATATCATCATTTTTAAAAAATTGCTTCACCACATCTTTAGAGATATGAACTCTAGATTCTACAGGCATTGACGGTGTGCTGCAACCAGAGGGAGCAATGTCTAAACTCTGGGCTTTCAACTCCAACTACCTCTAAACCTTTTCATGTTCATACTGTAGCTTTTTCTCTTCTAGGGCTAACTTTCTACTTTGCATTTCAAATTCTAACTGCCCACTTAACTTGAGCTTGGTCAGCTCAAATTTGTGCATCCTACACTCTTTTCTATCTGCCAGCTCCTCTAAAGATAGACTTTTACCAGAAACACTGCTACCAGCAGGGGAAGGGGTTCTCCTTCCTCTTGGACCCACTGGCCCATCCAGCTGCTCCTCTGCATTATCATTATCAGTGGTATTCCTTGATTCTACCCAGGCCCTCAGCGCCCTGTAGAACTCTGTCTTATTTTTGCATCCTGTAGTAGAAACATTAAATTGCTTGCAGAAGAATTTCAGCTGCTTGGCGGTGTAGCTATCCAATTTCTCTTCTTCCCACTCAAATTCAGCATTAACAGAGACTAAGGATGCTGCTTTTTCCACCATGGTTAAGCTTGGCAGTACTCAAAAATAGAAAGTCCCAAAAAGAATCTACCAACAAGTATTGGTTGCGTTAAGGTCTGCACTCACTAAGTAGGGTTCACCAATCACTGTACATGAGTCACAAATGCAAGTCCAGAATTTTCACCGCTGACCACCAATGTTAGACTTGGGGGTCTCTAGTTGGCACAGATATGCACTTGTGACAAATAGGCACCCTCTCCTCTAGTCAGGGAAAGGGGGGTACACTCCTAAAATAACCCCTGCTCACCCCCTTGGTAGCTTGGCATGAGCAGACAGGCTTATCTCAGAGGCAGTGTGTAAAGCATTTGTCAACACATACAGTAACCAAGTGACAACACTACAAATGGACACCACAAAGGTTTTATATAAAAAATAAGTATTCTTTATATAGATTTACCACAAGACCATTAAACGACAAAAACACACAATACTGTTACTTTAGATGGTAGAATTTTGCTTAGTTTTTTTAAGTTCTTAAATGCGACACTTTAAGTCAATGCACCTTTTAGATGCCTTGCGCTTCCACAACAAGCAATGTCGCAGCGATGGAAATGAGGCAAAGTTCTGGTGCAAAAGAAATAAAGAAGTGAAGATCTTCCAGATGCGTTACACTTCTCCGATGTTGTGAGAAGACTCAACTTGATGCTTCAGCTGCAGCGGCGACACACTTTACGCGATGCGACAACAGCGGCCTTGGTAGCGACACTCTTCTCCGACGTTTGCGAGACGCTTCCGCTCGATGAGATGTTGCAGCGACGACACCCCTTTACGCGATGCGACGACAGCAGCCCCGACGGCGGCATGCTTCTCTGTGGATGCGAGGCGCTTTTCTTGATGTGGTGCAATGCGACAACTACGACGGCTGCGATGGCGACACGCTTCTTCCTCGATGCGAGACTCTTCTCTTGATGCGGTGCAATGCGTCAGCTACGATGGCTGTGATAGCGACATGCTTCTTCGGCGTTGCGAGACACTTCCTGGATGGTGCGAGGCGCTTCCGCTCGATGCGATGCTGCAGCGGCGACACACTTTACGAGATGCAACGACAACAGCTCCGACGGCGGCACACTTCTCCTTTTGGAGCCGTGTTTCCAGCTTCTTGTGACACGCAGTCCCTCAGAAGGCCCAACAACATCAGCAGGCACTTCCAAGGAACTCTGCGGAGCTGGGGGGGAAGTCTGTTGTTCCTGAGACTTCAGCAAGAGGCAAGGTCTTTTCCAAGCCCTTGGAGATCCTTCACAAGTTGAGCAAAAGTACACACAAAGTTGCTTTCTCCTCTCTTTGGCAGTAAGGCAACCACTGCAGGCCTATCACCCAGGTTCAGGGATAGTTTCCTCCTCAGCTTCTTCTGGTTCCTCCCTCAGCAGAGGTTCTTCTTGTTTTCCCAAAGTGATCTAAATTCTTGGGATCAGGGTCCCAATATTTATACCCAGAAATCCTTTGTCCTCTGAAGGCAGAGGGTCCTTTGCCCAGTCCAAACCAGTTCCTGAGCACTCTGTTTACCAGACTTCTCCTTTCCTTTCACAGTGCAGGGCAGAAACATTAGACGCCCCCACAGGAGGTGGAGCCAGCATTGTGGAAGGCAAGTACAGCTCTGGAGCACTTTGTTGACAGGATTCCTTCTCTTCATTCACTGTGCAGGTCAGAAACATCAGCCGCTCCCCAGGAGGTGGAGCCAGCATTGTGGAAGTCAGGCACAGCCCTATTCAGATGCCAGGTGCAACTCCTCCCACCCATCTGGATGCAGATCTCTCTATTCACCACTGGGACACCTCACCCTGTCTCCTGGAATTCCCCAGCCTTGTCATTCAAACTCCAGACAAATGAATACACACAGTCTAGCAGAGGCAGGTTTGAATGGTTAGACAAGAAAATGCCTTTTAAAACACAGAATGTTAAAACCAACTTTACTAAAAGATGTATTGTGTCATCCTGAGTTCTGTCATACTAAATTCGAATTTCTACCATGTTCTCTGAATCAGTTAGGATTATAAAATGTAATAACCAAACTGCCCATTCTGGCCTATGGAGAACAGTTAGCCTTGCAATAGTGAACACGAAAATGGCTGTAATTCACCATTAGAGCATGCCACACACACCAGGGCATGTCCTACCTTATCCTTACAATGCACCCTGCCCTTGGGCCTACCATAGGGGTTTTCTGACATGAAGGAAATGGAAGGTTTAGGGACTGGCAAGTGGGTGCACTTGCCCAGTCAGCATGACAGTACCAGACTGCATGCAGGCTCTGCAATGGCAGACCTTAGACACATGTTTACAGGCTGCTTCTGTGGGTGGCACAACCAGTGCTGCAAGCCCACCACTGCACTGCCCTAAACACTAAAACACTACCCCCAGCATGACCCCCTACACTACACAAACACCAGTGCACTGTCCTAAACCCAAACCCTAAAACACTACCCCAGCATGACCCCCTACACTACCCAAACACCACTGCACTCCCCTAAACCCTTAAACACTAGCCCCACACAACCCCCTACACCACGCAAAGACCACTGCCTACCCTAAAGCCTAAAACACTACCCCCCGCACGACCCCCTACACTACCCAAGGACCACAACACTACCCTAAACCCTAAAACACTACCCCCCGCACGACCCCCTACACTACCCAAAGACCACTGCACTACCCTAAACCCTAAAACAAGACCCCCTATACTACACAAACCACAATGAACTACAATAAACCCTAAAACAAGACCCCCAGCATTACCCCTACACTACACAAACACCACTGCACTACCCTAAACCCTAAAACACTACTCCCTACACTACACAAGCACCACTGCACTACCCTAAACCAAAAACACTACCCCCAGCACGACTCCTTACACTACACAAACACCACTGCACTACCCTAAACCCTAAAACACAACCCCAGCAATTACCCCTACACTACCCAAACACCACTAAACTACCCTAAACCCTAAAATACTACCCTCAACAGTACCCCCTACACTACCCAAACATGACAGCACTACCCTAAACCACTGCCCTCAGCATGAACCCCTACACTATCCAAATACCACTCCACTACCCTAAACCCTAAAACCCTACCCCTAGCACGACCTCCTACACTTCCCAAAAACCACTGCACTACCCTAAACCCTAAAACACTCCCCTCAGCATGACTACCTACACTACCCAAACACCACTAAACTATCTTAAACCCTAAATTTGCCCCAGCACAACCCCCTACACTACCAATACACCACTGCACTACCCTAAACCCTAAATCTACCCCCAGCACGACCCCTACACTACAAAAAGACCACAGCACTTCCCTAAACCCTAACTCTACCCTCAGCACAAACCCCTACACAACCCAAACACCACTGCACTACCCTAAAACCTAAAACACTACCACCAGCATGATCCCTAAACTACACCAACACCACTGCAATACCCTATACCCTAAAACACTACACCAGCACTACCCCCTACACTACCCAAACACCACTGCACTACCATTATACCTAAAACACTTACCCCAGCACGACCCACTAAAAAACCCAGAGACCACTGCACTGCCCTAAACCCTAAAACACTACCGCAGCATGACCCCTACACTACCCGAAGACCACTGCACTGCCCTAAACCCTAAAACACTACACCCAGCACATCCCTCTACACTGCCCGAACACCACTGCTCTGCCCTAAACCTTAAAACACTACCCCCAGCATGACCCGTACACTGCCCGAACACCACAGCACTACCCTAACAACTGAAACACCACACCAGCATGACCCCCTACACTGCACAAAACCCACTTGTTAGACCTGGCACCATTGGCGTGGGTCACCCTTCCATTTTTGTCTGTGCCTCAATGTATTTTTGTGCTGGTGTTAGCTGCTCAGGGCCCTGTGCCACTGCCATCCAGTGCCACAGTGCAAGTGCTCCCTATGGTAAAATGTATTATTTGAATTGACTTCCATGTTTGGCTTATTTGGTTTACTATCAGTCCCTAGTAGAGTGCACCAGGGGTGCCAAGGGCTTGTGTATCCAAATGCTGCTAGTGGGCTTGCAGCACTGGTTGGGCCACCCACAGAAGCAGCGGGGTAAAGTGTGTCTAAGGTCTGCCATTGCCATTGCAGAACCTGCAGGCAGTCTGGTACTGTCATGCTGACTGGGCAAGTGTCCCCACTTGCCAGTCCCTAAACCTTCCCTTACCTTCATGTTAGTCACCCCTATGGTAGGCCCTAGGGCAGGGTGCATTGTAAGGATAAGGTAGGACATGCCCTGAAGTGTGTGGCATGTCCTAATAGTGAATTACAGCCATTTTCGTTTTTCATTATTGTAAGGCTACCTGCTCTCCAAGGCCAGAATGGGCTGCTAGATTATAACACTTTATAGTCCTAGCGGACTCAGGAAGCATGGTAGAAATTCGTGTTTAGTATGCCTGAACTCAGAATATTAAAATACTTCTTTTAGTAAAGTTTATTTTAATATCCTGTGTTTGTAAATACTACTTTTAGAAAGTTAGTATTTACTGACCTAGCCATTCAGTCCGCCTCTGTGCTGTGTGTGTGTTCTGCCTAGCAACAGTAAGAACAGGGCTGGGGAATTCCAGGAGACAGGCTGGCTGCCAGGTAGTGGGTAGAGAGATTACACCACGATGGGTGGGAGGAGTACACCTTGACTCTTGAATAGACCTGTGCTCTGCCACCACAAAGCCGGCTCTGCCCCATGTGGAGCGGCTGATGTCTCTGCCCTGCTGCTGAAAGGAAAGAGCAGAGTCACCACAACAAAGTGCTCCAAAACTGGACTGAGCCAGGCCCAGGCCCCCTGGCGACAAAGAAGAAACGATTTGCGCTTTAAAATAAGGAGCCCTGCTCCTAAGAAATCAGATCCTGCTCGTGACCAAGAAGAACGCTCTGCCTGAGGAGGAGGAACCTGAAGCTGAAGGAGGAAACGCTGTTCCTAAGTCTGGAGGACTGGCCTGCAGTGGTTGCCTCGCTACCAAAGGAGAGAAGAAACCTGTAAAAGACTTGCTTTATCTATTGACTCAAAAGACTTGGGTTCACAGCAATCTCCAAGGGCTTGATCGAGCTTGCCCCCTGAACTGAACCCCAGGACCAGTGGGTTCACCGTGTCTCCGCTCGTCTGAGAACCGAGCCGTGTGCTTTCTCCCACCGGAGTGCTCGGCGCACCTTCACCCCCTCCAAGGGCCGTGACACCCAGAAGCCTGGCCGCCTCCACTCGCCGAGAGCCCCGCTCTACCTGAGTTGCTCTTGACCCCTCGGGTCTGGCCGCCCGCTTCCCTGTCACCTGCCTGCTGCTGGAGCGTGTTTGGTGCCCCCTCGCCCTCCAGCCGGATTTCTACTTGGAATGCAAATTCAAGCCTCAGACGGCCGCCCGTACGTCGCCCGTACCCGGCCGCCCCGTTTCACCTCCACGAAGAGTCAGACCGCGTCGCCCCCTGAAGTGACCTCTCGCACCGTCCGTGACAGAGGCCCTGGGCCGCTCCTGTCCACCGAAAGCCGCCCGCTGGTTCTAGATCCGGAGTCCCTCGAGGTGCAGAACCTGCACCCTGCCACCGAAGACTTGTCCAACACATCGCACGCTCCCAGGCACAGTGAACACTCTCTCGGACTCGGGGTCCGCACCATTCTGATTTCCCCACCTCACTGTGCCTAGGGTGCCCTGCGCATCACCGTGACCAGACAAACTCGAAAGATCACCACAAAACGATCAAAGAAAAGACTAAGTGCCTAATTATCATCTTGTGGTCCCCAGTTCGCAACCGGTATTTATGGTCTTGTACTAAGCCTGCATAGTAGAGAAACTTTTACATAAAGTATACGTATTTTTGATACAAATCATGCCATTTGCGCCCTGAAGTTTAGCCCTGACTGCTCACGCCACACTACCTATAGGGTGAGCAGGGGTTGTTCTGAAGGGGTAATTCTCTTGCCCTGAATAGAAGAAGGGACCGCTGCTTGTCACAAGTGCCTACCTGTGCCAACCAGGGGTTCCCCATTCTAACACCACTGTTCTGCACAAAAGCCTGAAACACCACCCCCAGTGCTACCCCTACACTACCCAAACACCACTGCTCTGCCCTAAATCCTGAAACTCCAGCCCCAGGATGACCACCTACACTGCCCGAACACCACTGAACTGCCCTAAACCCTGAAATGCATGCCCCAGCATGACCCCCTACACTGCCCGAACACCACTGCACTGCTCTAAACCCTGAAACACCAACCCCAGAAGGACTCCCTACACTGCCCAAACCCCACTGCACTTCCCTAAACCCTGAAACACCAGCCCCAGCATGACCCCCTACACTGACCAAACACCACTGCACAGCTCCAAACCCTGAAACACCAGCCCCAGCACGATGTCCTACAGTACCCAAACACCACTGAACAAACCTAAACCCTAAAATACTACCCCAGCAGTACCCCCTACACTACACAAACACCACTGCACAAACCTAAACACTACCCCCAACACGACCGCCTACACTACATAAACACCACTACACTACCCTAAACCATGAAACACAACCCCCAGCATGACCTCCTACACTACTGCACAAACCTAAACCCTAAAGCACTACACCCAGCACAGCCCCCTACACTACCCAAACACCACTGCACAAACCTAAACCCTAAAACACTACCCCAGCATGGCCCCTACACTACACAAACACTACTGCACTACCCTAAACCCTAAAACACTAAACCAGCAGTACCCCCTACACTGCCCAAACACAACTACACTACCCTAAACCATAAAATACTACCCTCTACACTACCCAAACACAATTGCACTACCCCAAACCCTAAACCACTACCCCCAGCATGACACCCTACACTACCCAAATACCACAGCACTATCCTAAACCCTAAAACACTCCCCTCAGCACGACTACCTACACTACCCAAACACCACTGCACTATCCTAAACCCTAAATCTTCCCCCAGCACAACCTCCTACTCTATCAAAACACCACTGCACTACCATAAACCCTAAATCTACCCCCAGCATGACCCCCTACACTACCCAAAGACCACTGCACTACCCTAAACTCCAAATCTACCCTCAGCACAACCGCTTACACTACCCAAACACCACTGCACTACCATAAACCCTAAAACACTAACCCAGCATGACCCCCTACACTACACAAACACCACTGCACAACCCTAAACCCTAAAACACTACCCCATACACTACCCAAACACCACTGCACTATCCTAAACCCTAAATATGCCCCCAGCACAACCCCCTACACTACCAAAACACCACTGCACTACCCTAAATCCTAAATCTAACCCCAGCATGACCCCCTACACTACCCCAAGACCACTGCACTGCCCTAAACCCTAAAATACTACACCCATCACATCCCCCTACACTGCCCAAACACCACTGCACTGCCCTAACAACTGAAACACCTCCCCAGCACAACCCCCTACACTGCCCGAAACCCACTGCTCTGCCCAAAAGCCTGAAACACCACCCCCAGTATGACCCCCTACACTGCCCAAACAAAACTGCTCTGCTCTAAACCCTGAAACACCAGCCCCAGCACGACCACCTACCCTGCCCGAACACCACTGCACTACCCCAACCCCTGAAACACCAGCCCCAACACAACCTCCTACACTGTGCGAACACCACTGCACTGCCCTTAACACCCCAGCAAGATCCCTTACACTGCCCGAATACCACTGCAATAAACCCTGAAACACCACCCCCAGCACGACCCCCTACACTGCCCAAACACTACTGCACTGCCCTAAACCCTAAACACCACCACCAGCACAAATCCCTACTATCTCGATCACCACTGCTCTGCCCTAAACCCTATAACACTACCCACAGCACAACCCACTACACTGCCCGAACACCACTGCACTGCCCTAAACCCTAAAACACTAGCTCCAGCATGACCCACTGCACTGCCCTAAACTCTGAAACACCAGCCCCAGCACGACCCCCTACACTGCCTGAACACAACTGCACTGCCCTTAACCCTAAAACAACAGCCCCAGCATGACCCCCTACACTGCCCGAACACCACTGCACTGCCCTAAACCCTAAAACACTACCCCCAGCACGACACTCTACACTACACAAACACCACTGCACTGCCCTAAACCCTAAAACACTACCCGCAGCATGACCCCCCCACACTACACAAACACCACTTCTCTGCCCTAAACCCTAAAACACTTCCCGTAGCACAACCCCCTACAATACACAAACATCACTGCACTGCCCTAAACCCTAAAACACTGTTCCCAGCACGACCCCCTATACTACACAAACACCACTGCACTACCCTAAACCCTAAAACCCTAACCCAGCACAAAACTCTATACTACCCAAACACCACTGCACTACCCTAAACCGTAAAATACTATCCCCCGCATGACCCCCTACACTACCCAAAGACTACTACACTACCCTAAAGCCTAAAACCCTACCCCCCTGCAGGACCCCCTACACTACACAAACACCACTGCACTGCTTCAAACCCTAAAACAGTACCCGCAGCACGACCCCCCACACTACACAAACACCACTGCTCTGACCTAAACCCTAAAACACTACCCCCAGCACGACCCCCTAAAATACACAAACACCACTGCATTGCCCTAAACCCTAAAACACTGTTCCCAGCATGACCCCCCCTACACTACAAAAACACCACTGCACTACCCTAAACCCTAAAACACTACTCCCAGCACGACCCCCTATACTACACAAACACCACTGCACTGCCCTAAATCCTAAAACACTACCCCAGCACGACACTCTATACTACCCAAACACCACTGCACTACCCTAAACCCAAAAACACTAACCCCCCCATGACCCCCTACACTACCCAAAGACTACTGCACAACCCAAAAGCTTAAAACACTACCCCGCATGACCCCCTACACCACCCAAATACTACTGCACTACCCTAAAGCCTAAAACACTACCCCCAGCATGACCCCTTACACTATCCAAATACCACTGCACTACCCTAAACCCTAAAACACTACCCCAGCACGACCTCCTACACTACCCAAACACCACTGCACTTCCCTAAACCCTAAAACACTCCCCTCAGCACGACTACCTACACTACCCAAAAATCACTGCACTATCCTAAACCCTAAATCTGCCCCCAGCACAACCCCCTTACTAACAAAACACCACTGCACTACCCAAAACCGTAAATCTACCCCCAACATGACCCCCTACACTACCCAAAGACCACTGCACTACCATAATCCCTAAATCTACCCTCAGCACAACCCCCTACACAACCCAGACACCACTGCACTACCCTTAACCCTAAAACACTACCCCCAGCATGACCCCTACACTACACCAACACCACTGCAATACCCTTTACCCTAAAACACTACACCATCACTACCCCTGCACTACCCAAACACCACTGCACTACCCTACTCCCTAAAACACTTCCCCCAGCACGACCCACTAAACAATCCAAAGACCACTGCACTGCCCTAAACCCTAAAACACTATCACAGCATGACCCATACACTACCCAAACACCACTGCACTACCCTATAACACTACCTCCCGCACAACCCCATACACTACCCAAAGACCACTGCACTGCCCTAAACCCTAAAACACTACCCCCCTGCAGGACCCCCTACACTACACAAACTCCACTGCACTGCTTCAAACCCTAAAACAGTACCCGCAGCACGACCCCCCACACTACACAAACACCACTGCTCTGACCTAAACCCTAAAACACTACCCCCAGCACGACCCCCTAAAATACACAAACACCACTGCACTGCCCTAAACCCTAAAACACTGTTCCCAGCATGACCCCCCTACACTACAAAAACACCACTGCACTACCCTAAACCCTAAAACACTACTCCCAGCACGACCCCCTATACTACACAAACACCACTGCACTGCCCTAAATCCTAAAACACTACCCCAGCACGACACTCTATACTACCCAAACACCACTGCACTACCCTAAACCCAAAAACACTAACCCCCCCATGACCCCCTACACTACCCAAAGACTACTGCACTACCCAAAAGCTTAAAACACTACCCCCGCATGACCCCCTACACCACCCAAATACTACTGCACTACCCTAAAGCCTAAACCACTACCCCCAGCATGACCCCTTACACTATCCAAATACCACTGCACTACCCTAAACCCTAAAACACTACCCCCAGCCCGACCTCCTACACTACCCAAACACCATTGCACTTCCCTAAACCCTAAAACACTCCCCTCAGCACGACTACCTACACTACCCAAAAATCACTGCACTATCCTAAACCCTAAATCTGCCCCCAGCACAACCCCCTCACTAACAAAACACCACTGCACTACCCAAAACCCTAAATCTACCCCCAACATGACCCCCTACACTACCCAAAGACCACTGCACTACCATAATCCCTAAATCTACCCTCAGCACAACCCCCTACACAACCCAGACACCACTGCACTACCCTTAACCCTAAAACACTACCCCCAGCATGATCCCTACACTACACCAACACCACTGCAATACCCTTTACCCTAAAACACTACACCAGCACTACCCCTGCACTACTCAAACACCACTGCACTACCCTAATCCCTAAAACACTTCCCCCAGCACGACCCATACACTACCCAAACACCACTGCACTACCCTATGACACTACCTCCCGCACAACCCCATACACTACCCAAAGACCACTGCACTGCCCTAAACCCTAAAACACTACCCCCACCATGACCCCTACACTGCCCGAACACCACTGCACTGCGCTACAACACTACCTCCCGCACAACCCCCTACAGTACCCAAAGACCACTGCACTGCCCTAAACCCTAAAACACTACCCCCAGCATGTCCCTCTACACTGCCTAAACACCACTGCTCAGCCCTAAACCCTAAAACACTACCCCCAGCATGACCCCTACACTGCCCGAACACCACTGCACTGCCCTAAACCCTGAAACACCAGCCCCAGCATGACCCCTTATACTGCCCGAACACCACTGCACTGACCCAAACCCTGAAACACCAGCCCCAGCAGTACCCCCTACACTACCCAAACACTACTGCACAAACCTAAACACTACCCCCAGCACGACCCCCTATACTACACAAACACCACTGCACTACCCTAAACCATAAAACACTACCCCCAGCATGACCTCCTACACTACCCAAACACCACTGCACAAACCTAAACCCTAAAACACTACACCCAGCATGGCTCCCTACACTACCCAAACACCACTGCTCAAACCTAAACCCTAAAACACTACCCCAGCAGTACCCCCTACACTACCCAAACACAACAGCACTAACCTAAACCCTAAACCACTATCCCCAGCATGACCCACTACACTACCCAAATACCACTGCACTACCCTAAACCCTAAAACACTCCCCTCAGCACGACTACCTACAAAACCCAAACACCACTGCAATATCCTAAACCATAAATCTGCCCCCAGCACAACCCCCTACACTACCAAAACACCACTACACTACCATAAACCCTAAATCTACCCCCAGCATGACCCCCTACACTACCCATACACCACTGCACTACCCTAAACCCTAAAACACTACCCCCCGCATGACCCCCTACACTACACAAACACCACTGCACAACCCTAAACCCTAAAACACTACCCCATACACTACCAAAACACCACTGCACTATCCTAAACCCTAAATCTACCCCCCCATGACCCCCTACACTACCCAAAGACCACTGCACTACCCTAAACTCTAAACCTACCCTCAGCACAACGCCCTACACTACCAAAACACCACCGCACTACTCTAAACCCTAAAACACTACCCCAGCATGAACCCCTTCACTACACCAACACCACTGCAATACCCTAAACCCTAAAAGACTACCCCAGCCCTACCCCCTACACTACCCAAACACCAATGCATTACCCTAAACCCTAAAACACTATCCCCAGCATGACCCACTAAACAGCCCAAAGACCACTGCACTGCCCTAAACCCTAAAACACTACCCCAGCACGACCCCTACACTACCCAAACACCACTGCACTACCCTAAAACACTACACCCAGGACGTCCTCCTACACTGCCCAAACACCACTGCACTGCCCTAACAACTGAAACACCTCCACAGCATGACCCACTGCACTGCCCGAACACCACTGCACTGCCCTAAACCCTGAAAGACCAACCCCAGCAGGACCCCCTACACTGTCCAAACTCCACTGCACTGCCCTAAACCCTGAAACAACAGCCCCAGCACAACCCCCTACTCTGCCCGAACACCACTGCACTACCCCAACCCCTGAAACACCAGCCCCAACACAACCTCCTACACTGTGCGAACACCACTGCACTGCCCTAAACACCCCAGCAAGACCCCTTACACTGCCTGAATACCACTGCCCTAAACCCTGAAACACCACCCCCAGCACGACCCCCTACACTGCCCGAACACCACTGCACTGCCCTAAACCCTAAACACAACCACCAGCACGAACCCCTACTATCCCGAATACCACTGCCCTAAACCCTAAAACACTACCCTCAGCACAACCCACTAAACTTCCCGAACACCACTGCACTGCCCTAAACCCTAAAACATTAGCTCCAGCATGACCCACTGCACTGCCCTAAACTCTAAAACACCAGCCCCAGCACAACCCCCTACACTGCCTGAACACCACTGCACTGCCCTAAACCATAAAACGACAGACCCAGCATGACCCCCTACACTGCCCGAACACCACTGCACTGCCTAAACCCTAAAACACTACCCCCAGCACGACCCTTTACACTACACATACACCACTGCACTGCCCTAAACCCTAAAACGCTACCTGCATCATGACCCCCCAACACTACACAAACACCACTTCTCTGCCCTAAACCCTAAAACACTACCCCCAGCAAGACCCCCTACAATACACAAACACCACTGCACTGCCCTAAACCCTAAAACACTGTTCCCAGCACGACCCCCTACACTACAAAAACACCACTGCACTGCCCTAAACCCTAAAACACTACTCCCAGCACGACCCCTATACTACACAAACACCACTGCACTACCCTAAACCCTAAAACCCTACCCCAGCACAACCCTCTATGCTACCCAAACATCACTGCACTACCCTAAACCCTAAAACACTACCCCCCGAATGACCCCCTACACTACCCAACGACTACTGAACTACCCTAAAGCCTAAAACACTACCCCCTGCATGACCCCCTACACTGCACAAACACCACTGCACTGCCCTAAACCCTAAAACAGTTCCCGCAGCATGATCCCCCACACTACACAAACACCACTGCTCTGACCTATACCCTAAAAAACTACCCCCAGCACGACCCCTTACAATACACAAACACCACTGCACAGCCCTAAACACTAAAACACTGTTCCCAGCATGACCCCCCTACACTACAAAAACACCACTGCACTGCCCTAAACCCTAAAACACTACTCCCAGCATGACCCCCTATACTACCCAAACACCACTGCACTGCCCTAAATCCTAAAACACTACCCCTGCACGACCCTCTATACTACCCAAACACCAGTGCACTACCCTAAACCCAAAAACACTAACCCCCGCATGAACCCCTACACTACTCAAAGACTGCTGCACTACCCAAAAGCCTAAAACACTACCCCCAGCATGACCCCTTACACCACCCAAAGACTACTGCACTACCCTAAAGCCTAAAACACTACCCCCAGCATGACCCCCTACACTACCCAAATACCACTGCACTACCCTAAACCCTAAAACACTACCCCCAGCATGACCCCCTACACTACACAAACACCACTGCATAACCCTAAACCCTAAAACACTACCCCATACACTACCCAAATACCACTGTACTATCCTAAACCCTAAATCTGCCCCAGCACAAACCCCTACATTACCAAAACACCACTGCACTACCCTAAACCCTAAATCTACCCCCAGCATGACCCCTACACTACCCAAAGACCACTGCACTACCCTAAACTCTAAATCTACCCTCAGCACAACGCCCTACACTACCCAAACACCACTGCAATACCCTAAACCCTAAAACACTACCCCAGCATGAACCCCTACACTACACCAACACCACTGCAATACCCTAAACCCTAAAAGAATACCCCAGCCCTACCCCCTACACTACCCAAACACCAATGCATTACCCTAAACCCTAAAACACTATCCCCAGCACGACCCACTAAACAGCCCAAAGACGACTGCACTGCCCTAAAGCCTAAAACACTACCCCAGCACGACCCCTACACTACCCAAACACCACTGCACTACCCTAAAACACTACACCCAGCACGTCCCCCTACATGGCCCAAACACCACTGCACTGCCCTAACAACTGAAACACCTTCACAGCATGACCCACTGCACTGCCCGAACACCACTGCACTGCCCTAAACCCTGAAACACCAACCCCAGCAGGGCCCCATACACTGTCCAAACCCCACTGCACTGCCCTAAACCCTGAAACACCAGCCCCAGCTCAACCCCCTACTCTGCCCGAACACGACTGCACAACCCCAACCCCTGAAACACCAGCCCCAACACAACCTCCTACACTGTCCAAACCCCACTGCACTGCCCTAAACCCTGAAACACCACCCCCAGCACGACCCGCTACACTGCCCGAACACCACTGCACTGCCCTAAACCCTAAACACCACCACCAGCACAAACCCCTACTATCCTGATCACCACTGCTCTGCACTAAACCCTAAAACACTACCCTCAGCACAACCCACTAAACTTCCCGAACACCACTGCACTGCCCTAAACCCTAAAACATTAGCTCCAGCATGACCCACTGCACTGCCCTAAACTCTAAAACACCAGCCCCAGCACAACCCCCTACACTGCCTGAACACCACTGCACTGCCCTAAACCCTAAAACCACAGACCCAGCATGACCCCCTAAACTGCCCAAACACCACTGCACTGCCCTAAACCCTAAAACACTACCCCCAGCACGACCCTCTACACTACACATACACCACTGCACTGCCCTAAACCCTAAAACACTACCTGCATCATGACCCCCCAACACTACACAAACACCACTTCTCTGCCCTAAACCCTAAAACACTACCCCCAGCACGACCCCCTACAATACACAAACACCACTGCACTGCCCTAAACCCTAAAACACTGTTCCCAGCACGACCCCCTACACTACAAAAACACCACTGCACTGCCCTAAACCCTAAAACACTACTCCCAGCACAACCCACTATACTACACAAACACCACTGCACTACCCTAAACCCTAAAACCCTACCACAGCACAACCCTCTATACTACCCAAACATCACTGCACTACCCTAAACCCTAAAACACTATCCCCCGAATGACCCCCTACACTACCCAAAGACTACTACACTACCCTAAAGCCTAAAACACTACCCCCCTGCATGAACCCCTACACTGCACAAACACCACTGCACTGCCCTAAACCCTAAAACAGTACCCGCAGCACGACCCCCCACACTACACAAACACCACTGCTCTGACCTAAACCCTAAAACACTACCCCCAGCACTACCCCATACAATACACAAACACCACTGCACTGCCCTAAACACTAAAACACTGTTCCCAGCATGACCGCCCCTACGCTACAAAAACACCACTGCCCTAAACCCTAAAACACTACTCCCAGCATGACCCCCTATACTACCCAAACACCACTGCACTGCCCTAAATCCTAAAACACTACCCCTGCACGACCCTCTATACTACCCAAAGACTACTGCACTACCCAAAAGACTAAAACACTACCCCACATGACCTCCTACACCACCCAAAGACTACTGCACTACCCTAAAGCCTAAAACACTACCCCCAGCTTGGCTCCCTACACTACCCAAATAACACTGCACTACCCTAAACGCTAAATCTACCCTCAGCACAACCCCCTACCCCAGTGTTTCTCAAACTGTGGTCCGCGGACCCCCAGGGGTCCGTGACACATTCCCAGGGGGTCCGCAAGCAACAGTTTTAAAAGCACTTCAAAGTTCCTTGAATAATCTACAGTTTTCGTGCAACTATAAAAGTGTCAAGATGACATCCAGTGATTAATGTACCTGCTGGAGAGAGAAGCCTGTTTTGTTCAGTAGCAGGTTTGACTCATCTAAGGTAGTGCAGGAGGTTAATATGCCTGCTGCAAAGAATGTGTACCATGCATTTAAAAAAAACAGTAGCTTATGTGCATAGCTCAGTGGGTTACTGCTTTTGTCACAGAGATTCTTTTGTTATTCTGCGGTTTATGAGTTAGTCACAATCTAGCACCTTAACCTATGACCTGCAATCAAACAGTTGAATGCAAACTGCATGGTACAAGTTAGTATGCTATTTTTTTTCCCAGTCTTTCATAATCCTCATTTTGCCAAAAAGGTTTGTTTGGGTAGAATTACACTGTTATAATTAAAGTCAAAGCTAACCCCTATGTTACATTCTGTATCAAGATGTTGTGCTTTTCCAGACCGAGCACTCGTAAAAATCGCTCACCAGTATGGATGAAATGTGAATCCTGCACCTTGAAGTCCCCTTTGCCTTACATAACATAACATTTTCTATACACCGATTTACACATGTACGATTCATTGTCTCTGTATGTGTGATGTAAAGTGCTCTGATACCCAACACTTGTATGAGAGATGCTATAAAACAAATGAAATACATGTGACAGAGGGGCTATTGAGAGAAGAGAGGCACTCTTGGAGAGTGATAGTGAGGGATTCATAAAAGAGCCCCAAAAAGATTGTTGTATTGGTGCATAGTAAGGTCATCATTTTCTATACTTTAAAAGCAAATTCAATTCAATATATAATGACAAATATGTTGCAGAATGCACCATTTTTTCCCAAATTTCCTTGGTGGGAGAGCCCCCCAAATATTGAAAAGTTAGTTGCCGAGATGCAGCACTAACGCGTCCCATTAAACGTTTTCGATTTTGCTAATTCTTTCTATATAAAATATTAAAATCTTTAGTGATTCGAGTATTTGTTTGGTGTGCACAAGTATGTTTACTTTTTTCAAACTACAGTTTTAATGTTTGAAATTTAAATCGTACAAATTGTTTGGGGGTCCTTGGGTTCCAATAGTGACTCAATAGGGGTCCTCAGGAGTCAAAACTTTGGGAACCACTCCCCTACACTACCCAAACACCACTGCACTACCCTAAAACCTAAAACACTACCACCAGCACGACCCCCTACACTACCCAAACACCACTGCACTACCATAAACCCTAAAACACTACCCCAGCACGACCCACTAAACAACCCAAAGACCACTGCACTGCCCTAAACCCTAAAACACTACCCCAGCACGACCCCTACACTACCCAAACACCACTGCACTACCCTAAAACATTACCTCCAGCATGACCCCTACACTGCCCGAACAGCACTGCACTGCCCTAACAACTGAAACACCACCCCAGTACAACCCCCTACACTGCCCGAAACCCACTGCTCTGCCCAAAAGCCTGAAACACAACCCCCAGTACGACTCCTACACTGCCCAAACACCACTGCTCTGCCCTAAAACCTGAAACACCAGCCCCAGCATGACCATCTACACTGCCCGAACAGAACTGCACTGCCCTAAACCCTGAAACACATGCCTCAGCATGACTGCCTGAACACCACTGCACTGCCCTAAACCCTGAAACACCAACCCCAGCAGGACCCCTTACACTGCCCAAACCCCACTGCACTGCCCTAAACCCTGAAACCCCAGCCCCAGCACGACCCCCTACACTGCCCAAACAACACTGCACTGCCCCATCCCCTGAAAAACCAGCCCCAACATGATCTCCTACACTGCGCGAATACCACTGCACTGCCCTAAACGCCCCAGCAAGACCCCTTACAATGCCTGAACACCACTGCCCTAAACCCTGAAACACCACCCCTAGCACAACCCACTACACTGCCCGAACACCACTGCACTGCCCTAAACCCTAAACACCACCACCAGCATGACCCCCTACTCTGCCCGTTCACCACTGCTCTGCCCTAAACCCTAAAACACTACCCCCAGCACGACCCACTACACTGCCCGAATACCACTGCACTGCCCTAAACCCTAAAACACTAGCCCCATCATGACCCACTGCACTGCCCTAAACCCTAAAACACCAGCCCCAGCACGACCCCCTACACTGCCTGAACACCACTGCCCTAAACCCTAAAACACCAGCCCCAGCACGACCACCTATACTGCCCAAACACTACTGCACTGCCCTAAACCCCAACACACTGCCCCTAGCACGACCCCTGCACTACACAAACACCACTGCACTGCCCTAAACCCTAAAACACTACCCGTAGCACGACCCCCCCACACTACACAAACACCACTGCTCTGCCCTAAACCCTAAAACACTACCCCCAGCATGACCCCCTACAATTCACAAACACCACTGCACTGCCCTAAACCCTAAAACACTGTTCCCAACACGACCCCCTACACTACAAAAATAACACTGCCCTAAACCCTTAAACACTATCCCAGTACGACCTTCTATACTACCCAAACACCACTGCACTACCCTAAACCCTAAAACACTAACCCCCGCATGACCCCCTACATTGCCCAAAGACTACTGCACTACCCTAAAGCCTAAAACACCACCCCCCTGCATGACCCACTACACTACCCAAACACCACTGCACTACCCTAAACCCTAAAACACTCCCCCAGCATGACTCACTACACTACCCAAACACCACTAAACTATCCTAAACCCTAAATCTACCCCCAGCACTAACCCCTACACTACCCAAAGAGCACTGCACTACCCTAAACCCTAAATCTACCCTCAGCATGACCCCCTACACTACCCAAACACCACTGCACTACCCTAAACCCTAAAACACTACCCCCATTATGACACCCTACACTACACCAACGCCACTGCATTACCTTAAACCATAAAACACTACCCCAGCATGACCTCCTACACTACCCAAACACCACTGCACAAACCTAAATCCTAAAACACTACCTCCAGCACGACCCACTACACTATCCAAACACCACTGCAGAAACCTAAACCCTAAAACACTAACCCCAGCACAACCCCCTACACTACACAAACATTACTGCACTACCTTAAACCCTAAAACACTACCCTCAGCACAATCCCTATACTACACAAACACCACTGCAATACCCTAAGCCCTAGAACACTACCCCAGCACTACCCCCTACACTACCCAAGCACCACTGCACTACCATAAACCCTAAAACACTACCCCAGCACGACCCACTAAACAACCCAAAGACCACTGCACTGCCCTAAACCCTAAAACACTACCCCAGCACGACCCCTACACTACCCAAACACCACTGCACTACCCTAAAACACTACCTCCAGCATGACCCCTACACTGCCCGAACAGCACTGCACTGCCCTAACAACTGAAACACCACCCCAGCACAACCCCCTACACTGCCCGAAACCCACTGCTCTGCCCAAAAGTCTGAAACACAACCCCCAGTACGACTCCTACACTGCCCAAACACCACTGCTCTGCCCTAAAACCTGAAACACCAGCCCCAGCATGACCATCTACACTGCCCGAACACAACTGCACTGCCCTAAACCCTGAAACACATGCCTCAGCATGACTGCCTGAACACCACTGCACTGCCCTAAACCCTGAAACACCAAACCCAGCAGGACCCCTTACACTGCCCAAACCCCACTGCACTGCCCTAAACCCTGAAACCCCAGCCCCAGCACGACCCCCTACACTGCCCAAACACCACTGCACTGCCCCAACCCCTGAATAACCAGCCCCAACATGACCTCCTACACTGCGCGAACACCACTGCACTGCCCTAAACACCCCAGCAAGACCCCTTACAATGCCTGAACACCACTGCCCTAAACCCTGAAACACCACCCCTAGCACAACCCACTACACTGCCCGAACACCACTGCACTGCCCTAAACCCTAAACACCACCACCAGCATGACCCCCTACTCTGCCCGTTCACCACTGCTCTGCCCTAAACCCTAAAACACTACCCTCAGCACGACCCACTACACTGCCCGAATACGACTGCACTGCCCTAAACCCTAAAACACTAGCCCCATCATGACCCACTGCACTGCCCTAAACCCTAAAACACCAGCCCCAGCACGACCCCCTACACTGCCTGAACACCACTGCCCTAAACCCTAAAACACCAGCCCCAGCACGACTACCTATACTGCCCAAACACTACTGCACTGCCCTAAACCCTAACACACTGCCCCTAGCACGACCCCTGCACTACACAAACACCACTGCACTGCCCTAAACCCTAAAACACTACCCGTAGCACGACCCCCCCACACTACACAAACACCACTGCTCTGCCCTAAACCCTAAAACACTACCCCCAGCATGACCCCCTACAATTCACAAACACCACTGCACTGCCCTAAACCCTAAAACACTGTTCCCAACACGACCCCCTACACTACAAAAATACCACTGCCCTAAACCCTTAAACACTATCCCAGCACGACCTTCTATACTACCCAAACACCACTGCACTACCCTAAACCCTAAAACACTAACCCCCGCATGACCCCCTACATTGCCCAAAGACTACTGCACTACCCTAAAGCCTAAAACACCACCCCCCTGCATGACCCACTACACTACCCAAACACCACTGCACTACCCTAAACCCTAAAACACTCCCCCAGCATGACTCACTACACTACCCAAACACCACTGAACTATCCTAAACCCTAAATCTACCCCCAGCACAAACCTCTACACTACCCAAAGAGCACTGCACTACCCTAAACCCTAAATCTACCCTCAGCATGACCCCCTACACTACCCAAACACCACTGCACTACCCTAAACCCTAAAACACTACCCCCATTATAACACCCTACACTACACCAACACCACTGCATTACCTTAAACCATAAAACACTGCCCCAGCATGACCTCCTTCACTACCCAAACACCACTGCACAAACCTAAACCCTAAAACACTACCCCCAGCACGACCCACTACACTATCCAAACACCACTGCACAAACCTAAACCCTAAAATACTACCCCCAGCACGACTCCCTACACTACACAAACATTACTGCACTACCTTAAACCCTAAAACACTACCCTCAGCACAATCCCTACACTACACAAACATCACTGCACTACCCTAAACCCTAAAACACGACCCTCAGCACAACCCCCTATACTACCCAAACACCACTGCACTACCCTAAACCCTAGAAAAGTAACCACCACACCATGCCCAATCTCCATTACCTCTCACTCCTTGTGATTCCTCTCTCTTCATGGTTTCTGCTTCATGTTGTCTCTGAGTGGCAGTGCACATCGTTGTGAGGAAACAGAACAGCCTATGTTTCCTTACAACAACGTTTAATCAGTGATGTCATTTGAGATGTCATCAGTGATGTCACTGACCATGTCATGAATGATGTAATTTGTGACATCAGCAGCAGTGCATTGCGGGGGCGTGAGTTATAGTTACCTCAACTAACTATAACTTGGGAATTTCTATGGTTTTCTATGAGTGAAATGACCAACTAACTGTAACATCCCTGAAACCTGTTTTTTTCAGTGAATTTCAAAGGTTTTTTTTAAATGCTAATTTCTAACTATAACGTGCCTGAAACCTATATTTTTTTCAGTGAATTTCAAAGGTTTATTAAATGCTAATTTCTAACTATAACATGCCTGAAACCTGTGGTTTTTTCAGTGAATTTCTAAGCTATTTTAAATACTAATTTATGACTATGACATGCCTGAAACCTATGTTTTTTTTCAGTGAATTTCAAAGGTTTTTTAAATGCTAATTTCTAATTATACTGTTCATTAAACCTATCTTTTTTATCTGTGTTTTTTAATTATCATCCCATTCTCAACTTGGTGAAAACTGCAAATCTCACCACTCGTCCATTGATACCTTACGCCAACAAAATCGCCACAAATGAGAGCCACAACTAATGCTAATGAAATGCAAAGTAGGCGTTCCTGTGGAAAAAAAACACAAAAACACCACTTCCCCATATTTTCAACGACCAGCCAAATCTGCAATCCGATCCAAACAGCTTGCGATAAGCCAAGTTAGCAGTAACAAAGTAAAAACATCAACCTTTAACTGGTGTAAGGAGGTAGACTATCTACTCCTTGCATTTGACCCAACTCACAGCCACATCTAAAGACAAACACGTGATAGACCTACTGATCATGCAGCTCCGACACCCAACAAGGCCACAACACCCAGCGCCATCACTACCAGAACCTCCACCTGAACCACCCCCCCCGACTACCACCGAGGCAGCGCAAAACAGGACAATGGACCTTCCCAAAATGCTGTGCCCCTCAGCCACACAATAGCTGAATGTTGGGAGATGTGGCAACCAACTATATATCAAGGAGGCAAGTCATCCATCAACAATAAAGCACACAATGCCAAGTGCAAGACTGATGTGCTGCACAGACCTCACTATGCAAAGCAAAAACCTCCGCATTTGGAGATATACTATTGATACTTGAAGTGTAGTGCACAGTGGACATAACCATATTACCTCAGGCAGTGGGGAAGTTCTTGGTCATGTAGTTGTGTTGTCCCCCCCTGGAAGCGGAAGTGAAGTGGGCTGCTCCAACGTACGCCACTCCAGCGTAGGAGTATGAATAAATAGGCCAGGCCCTAGGCGTGGTTCACTAGTGGGAAGACCAACGAGTCTGTCACAGCGGCAGCCCACACCCTGGCCCATGGTTGCCACCATAACCACGGGCCTCCTCGACACAGGCCCCCTGCGAACCCAGCGGCACAGCACCTCAGACTTATGTCTGTACCAACTACTGCCTTCGATCTACACTGCGGACAGCAGCGCTCACAATTCAGATGCAGTGGCGATTGCAGATGTCGCAGTCGAGTTCGCAAGACACGTTGCTCCCAGTGTGGCCTGCCCAGACCACACATCATTGCAGAGTGCGCACATGCTGTGTGCTTCAGGTGCTACTAACTCACTGCACCATAAGTCCTCACCAAGTGGCTTCATCAAGCCAGAATTCATTAGACAAATTACATCAGCTGACGGACTGAATCACAAAATGGCTTTTCAATGCTTATGTAGGGTGAGTTATGATTAGTTCGCACCCAGGCTTGCAGAGGGACAGCTGCGGCCGGTCCGCTCGACTCACACATGCAGTATTATGAGCCGTCCGCATCATTGTAGCTATCTCTGCCCTGTTCCATCGTACGCCACGCCATGCCACTCCGATTGTGTTCTGACGTTGACCCCACATAGCTACCTGACGCAGGCGTACTCTCTGTTGGTGTGCAGGTCAGTGGTCTAGTTCTCAACATCTCACGGCTACTCCCTGAGGGCAGGTTTGCACACACATCACACCCATCCGGCACATGCGTTACAGGCCATGTAAACACGCAAATATAATAGATCAACAACGTCACATCCTTTATTGCCGGTGCTGACTAGATGGCAGACACTCCACATGTCTCAACCATAAAGAGTCTTTGAAAAGTTGTGCAGAAGGTTAGTCACACCCTGATCTGTACAGCCGTCAGGGGCCTACCACCCCCTTGGTGCGGACTTAAGATGCACAGGGTTAGTGCCACCCGAAGCTCATATGGCCATCAGGGGCCTTCCACCATCTGGCACGGACTTGGGTTCCACAGGCTTAGCCACCCCAAAAGCTGATGTGATCTCCGCCATTGATGACTCAGGACTCAGCGACATGTGTGAGATCTGCCGGGCCGCAGAGAAGCTGATGTGGTCTCCGCCATTGATGACTCAGGACTTAGCGACATGTGTGAGATCTGCCGTGCCGTGGAGAAGATGATGTGGTCTCAGCCATTCATGACTCAGGACTCACCAACATCTTTGAGATCCGCGGAGAAACTGATGTGGTCTCCGCCATTCATACTCAGGACTCAGTGACATATCTGGGATGCGCAGAGTTTTTTTTTTTTTTTTTTTTTGAAAACCTTTATTGACATTGCAATAAGAACAAGTATGGGCCTACAACCCCCCGGGGCCGGCCGCTAAGCAATCAGAGCAAAAACGGGCAAGTATAAACACAGGCAGCACTTCGGGGAGCAGAATCGTAATGTTAATACTGTGAACAGCGTAAGTAGGGCACCAGGAGAAAGAGGTTTTCATTTTATAATGAAACAAGGCAGAAGGATCAGGTGACAAACAATTTTAAAACAACGATCATAGGTATGCAGAGTAATAAACGTTAGCGATTTACAGCAATCTATTAGGTCAATGGCGCAGACACAAGAACATCAGGATGGGGAAGAATATAATATACAGTTGCGCCCACAGTCCCCCGCCAGAACTCCCCGAGAACACCCCGGAAGTTGTGGAACACATGGAACGGCAACGAGTCATAGCAAAGGAGGTGTATCACGCTGATCCCAGAAAAAGAAAAACAAAAAGAAGCAGAGAAGAAAAAGGAGGCCATGGAAAAAGAGATGAAAGAGTACAGAATCCCCTCGCCCAACCCCCCACCCTGCACCTCTGCAGATGAGTACGCCCCCCCCCCCCAGCAGTGTGCCTGTCACCCTGGAACCAGACCCGAAATATAGGAGAATAGGGAAAAAGAAGTAGGAAAAGACCCCCACCAGACGGGGGGGGTAGAGAAAATATTAATAAACTGGAGGAGGGCCTTCAAAACATACCCCCGGCTTCTCCCTCCCGCACGGTAAGGTGCCCCCAAAGTGAACAAGGAACAGCACAAAATCAATCTTCTCAAACCACGATGGGGAGCATTATGCACCTATTGTGCCAGTAGCCATGCCAGGAGAGCACGCAATCCCTGAGCCCGCCCGTCCACTAGATGACCACCCCCGAAGGGTCAGCCTTATCCCTGACCACTCTTTGGAATTCTGCCCATGCCAACCCCTCGACCCAGCACCATACCCAATGTTCCTAGGTAGAGGAATGTCCAACAACGACCGAGACGCGACGCACACAGGTGGGGTGGAAGTCTCTGAGCATCAACACAGTCCGCCGCGTGAAGAAACAGGCTTCCCAGTGCTGCCCTAGGATCTGCACTGCACTCAAGGTCCAGGAAGGCAAAAGCAGCCAAAGCAGACATTAGTTGCTGGAGTTGTCCCTGGGTCGCAGGAGGGCATGTACGGGACGAGGCCACCACATCCCACTCAGGTCCAACGCCTCCGGAACAGATCAGGCCCTCAGAAGGTCGAACACACTGTAGCATACTGGCCGGAGCGTCCAGTTGTGTACTAACCTCAGGGGTGGCCGCCACAGTGTCCTCCTGCGCGCAGTGTGGGTAGTCCCTGCGTACGTGCGGACAGGCGGGCCGCCACTGCCCCAACGCTGACGCCACACCGTCGAGCTTACTCCCCAAGACCCCGAAGCCATGACCCAAGGAGGATTGAAGAGCACCAAGGGCCTCGAGGAGGTCGCCGTACCCCAGCACAGCTCTCTGCGATCGCGCCGCCACACTCCCAAACGTCGCACTCTCCCAAGCCCGCTGCGACCCAGCGGACAGGATGGTAGGCTTCATAGCAACAAGATGGCCGCCAAGTATGCCCGACCCTCACCGGGGCCGGGACCCCGGGACAGGCGCCGCGATGTCCACGTCGCTGGTGACCGGGTCCCGGGGGCAGGCAAAAAGTTATCCGCAGCGCGGCCACGGGCAACAGTCGTTCCCACCACGGACCAGCTCCCGTAAAAATCCGGGGGCGGCCCGCAATGTTCAGGGCAGGATACGGGCGGCGGCCGGGCAGCGCACCATCAAAGGCAGGGGCAGTCACCGGAGGATCTGAGAATTGCACCCCCGGACAGGCACTCGGTCCGCTACGCTTGACAGGAAAGATGACCACGACGAAATGTAGGCCGAGTTTGGCACCGCTCCGGTGGGCTGACTCCACCCAGTCACAACAGACCGCTGTTGTTGAACTGCCACCCGGCCACGGCGTCCACTCGAGGCCCCGGCTCCAGGGCCGCACAGGCCGCAAAGTTCAAACGCACATTTCTCCGGCGATACCGCAGCCAGAAACCTCGGAGTCACACAGTCGGGTGCCCCTCTCCATCAGAAACACGACCGCGTAGCACAGGTTGAGGATCTCGTGCAGGATATCCGTGCGGGATGCGGAGGTTCACGGAGCCGGGAGTCTACGCTGCCGTCCCGGTCGCCATCTTGGCTCCTCCCCGGATGCGCAGAGTTTTGACGGGCACGTGGAGTGCCCACTGCTGCACACTCCGGTGGCACCAGGTAATTATTTGCTCATTGATGCGGAGGGGTGGCAGTGTCTCTCTCTCTCTTCCTTCTTTTCCTTCTATCTCTCTAACTCTCTCTCTTCCTTCTTCCTTTCTCACTCCCTTTTTTTCCTTCCCTCTCTTTTTCTCTCTGGCTTTTTTTCCTTCTCTGTTTCTCTGTGTCTCTCTCCTTTGATATGCCCAATACACACGTCCTTATTTTGTGCTTTATTTTCCAGGCTCTGTCATCAACATCCATGGTCCCCACAGGAGTGTTCCGCCGTGTTGTTTTTTTATTATTTTTGATACATTTTGTTTATTAGTTTATCGTTCATATATATGTTAATACAAAAATAAAGTTTGAAAATAGTTTATAGTTTACATATTTATGTTTATACAAAAATAAAGTTTGAAAAACAATTAATAACATTTTTGATTGTTCTCTTAACTGCTGTGTGACTCTTTCTTGTTCTTATTACTGTTATTTGATGGAGTCCACCATGGTGTTACATTTTGGGGCACTTATTGCGGGAATACTGGTGATGTCTGCAGTTTACACCAACTTCTGAATAGTGTGTTAGATTTATCTCAACTTTACTTCCATTCAAGTGCTGATAATGAAATGCAGACTAGCCATTCCCGTGCAAAAAGACACGAGGTGCACCTTTCCGATTTATTCTAAATTCTAAAATCCTGTATTGAATTGCACTGAGGTAGTGGCTGCACTTACCGTGTACACACAAAATCAATTAACCCCTTCAGCACAGCGTGGATTACCGCACTGTGCTGAAGGGTTCGTGCGTGGGCGGGGCCATGACGGAGCAGTTCCGTCATCCGCACAGCGCGACCGACGCGTACGATGGAACCGCTCCGTCACACGCATCGAAGGGGTTAAGAAATCTCCTTTTATTTATATTGATTGGGAATAGTGCGTCAGATGCTGGATCTTGACGAGATACACTGCTCATTTCGTATATTGTTCTACACACGAAAAAAATCACATCACAACTTTCACACCAACTGCAATGCGAAACAAATTCCGGCGATAAGCCATGTTAGCACCAGGGATTTTACACCTGCTTTCTGTTGGTGTGAAGCAGGATGACTACCTGCACCATGAAAGGGAACACAGCCAAGAGCCACACCGGAACACCCACAGGTGCCATAGAGTCAATGAGCATGATACACGGATACCCATGAGGGCCACAAGACTTATCGCAACAACTCCAGGACTGCCAACGCCCCCCAAACCCGCATCTGAGCAAGTGTGTCCCTGTGGTCATTGTCTTAGCATGATAGGCACGAGCCCTGCAACATCACAATGTGCTGTTACCTCAGCGTTGGCAGTGAGCCTGGACATGTAGCTATGCACAACCGGCATGTGTGGGTCCGGGGTATACAGGTCAGCGCAGGCGTGTGCCTATCTGGCAAGGGGAGTGGGGTATCTCGGACATGTCCATGTACAGGAAGTGTGGTAAGTGTGTCTCTGTGTTCTGGTGTGGCCTGCCACAAGGGCAGCAGCAGTCGATGTTGGAAAGTGGCATGCACCACCTCCAAACAGCACTGTGATGGTGTGGTTGGAATGTAGCAGGACATGCGCAAATAAGTATTACAATGGTGTGCCGTATGAGTGCATGAGATACAACAGTACACCGTACAAAAGTGTGGGGGCTCGTGGGAGGGAGGAGCAGCTGTTTGGCAATGTAACACACAGTGAACTCGCCCATGTGCAACGAGCTGGGCATTTCATCCATGATGACCACGGTCACAGACATCCCACAACACCAACAACCGATCTTTGTACACATCCTGTATGAATGCAGCATGGTTTTCACTTCTATGCTCGTTCAGTGGTGTGATGTTGGCGGGTTGTGCTCCTTGTTGGTGTATTTAATTTTGGCCATTGTTTGTCTATACTTGTGCTGTACTTAATTATGCATGTGTGCCATTCTGCCCATCTCCCCCATCCCCCCACTCCCTGATTCTTCCTCTTCCTGGTGCTGTTGTGTCTATAATTTTGTTGATCCACACATAAATACATGTAAAGAACAAATTAGAATAATTCCTTTATTCTTTTAGGTTTCAAAGCCTCTCTCTATTGGTTTCCTTTTAATTTTCCATATACACCGTTTTTTTAATATTCAACAACACATAGAAGTCAGAAGAAAAATGTATTCTATCAACTCACTTTCTAAAACATTCTACAACACGTGGAGGTTAAAAGTTCATCAATTCTTTAAAACAAAACAATATTTTTTTACAACATTTTGTCGAACATTTAACGGCACGTGCAGGTTAAAAGTTCATGATTGTTTTAAGTTCGAACAGTGCCTTCCAAATGAAAGTAGCAGGTGTGGTTGAGTTGAGCAATTTTTTTCCTATGATATGTACTCCATGTTGAAACTGCTTTTTCTTAACCAATCACAAGGATGCTTTTCCACAAAACTAATGTGCACCCTACTTTAACAAATTAATGCTTTTCAACTCCCAATCACAAATAGTTTTGTATGGCAAAGGAAAGTAGTTCCCATCTTTAAACATATCTCTTATTCTACCAAGGAACTGCATGATCTACAGACATCTTTCCATACCTTCCAGCCATACTTTCAAAATGTTAGTATGGATCATAGGACATAGCTATATTTTCTGGTACAAGAGGTATGCAGAACACAGACGTATTGACTTAGACCTAGATTTACAAAATGTGGACATTAAATGGTTTGCACAGAGAAGATTGAAGTGGCACCAATTGCTACCTTTGGGTAAAAACTCTGTGCATCTTCCACACCCTGACCTCATGATTGTGCATTGTGGTGGCATTGACCTAGGCACATTGACTGGGGTAGGTTTGGAAATGCTTATGAAGGACACCTTTGGACACCTCGGCTCAGCAGCATGTGACTCTGGGCAATAGCTCACTTAATAGCTCACATAATTCCCACGCCGGTCTTGAGGGCCTTCAGACCCATAGGGGTGAGTAGTTTGCGCTCTACAAATACTGTATTAATTTGATATGTGCAAATTTACCTTCGCACTCCCTGCATAACACCCCCTAAGCACCATACACAAGTTACAATATTCGAAACAAAAGGTGCTCCGAGTAGGTATAACTACATGCTGACACTACTTGACAGATGTGGCACAGCGGCCAGAGCACATGACTTCACAGCATATGACACACAGTTTGGACTCATGCTTTCATCCCCGACTCCAATAGCACCTCAGCTTAGGACCATGAGACTCTAGACAATACCACACATATGTTCCGTACCCCAGGACTTTAAAACCAGTAGCAGTCAGTAGTTCGTCCTAGTAGGTATAAACACATGCTGACACTACTTCCACAGGTGTGCTGCAGCGGCCAGGGCACATGACTTCACACCATAAGACACACAGTTTAGGCTAGCACTTTCATCCCGACTCCAGCAGCAGCTTACCTTAGCAACATCAGACTCTACGCAATACCTCACTTAATTTCCATACAGAGCACTTTCAGACCGGTAGGTATGAGTAGTTCGCTTTGCACCCCCTCTATAGCACACCCTAAACACCCCACAGAGGTTACAGTGCTCCTACCCTTCTCTTTCCTACTCTTTTTGCCCTTTTTTCCCCTTACTCGCTTCGACAGAATCACAAAATGGCATCCAACATTTTCCTAGTTGCAACCGCTCTCAGCGCTCCCAACCAATAAGCAGCAAGCTTGTGCTCATAACGCCTCAGCCAATCAGATGGCAGAAATCCCAAATATCGATATCTGTAAATTTTAATATTTCTCAAAAACTACTGAACAGATTTACAACAAATAAACAAAAGCGTGCTTTCTAGACCAAGACCCTTCTCTCTGCCAAATTTGGGGTAATTCCGTTCACCCGTTCAACCTGTCGCCTTGTCTAAAGTTTCCTATGGAAATGAACATGGAGAAAACATGTTTTGGGACCCCCTTTTTTCTCAGCCCCTCCTTGACGAATCACGGCCAAACTTTTAACATAGGAGCTGATATGAACAAAGAATTAGTTTAGAAATTTTCATGAAGATTCATCAAGCGATGCCACAGTTATAAGCAAAACAAAAAATGCTCTTCCTATGGCAACTTGGTCCTAACTATAACTACCTACTGGCGACCGCCAGTGGGTTTTATATATATATATATATTATCTACTGGCGGTCGCCAGTAGATAGTTATAGTTAGGACCTATTTTCAATAGGAAATCCGCAACATTCTATTCCCAATAAGTCTGGCGCCGATTGACAAATCTGCACGAAACTTTCCAAACTTTTGCCTACCCTGAAAGTTTCATGGTGATTCGGCAAGCGGTGGCCATGAAAAAAGGGGGGGCCCAAAATGCGTTTTCCCCATGCAATTTCCCATAGGACCTGTTGTTGCAGCTACAGCCCGAACTGCTGAACAGAATTACACCAAATTTGGCAAAGAGGTAGTCCTCAGTTCAGACTCGTGCCTTTTGCTTAAATGGTGTAAATCCGTTCAGTAGTTCCTGAGAAAATTAGAGTTAAAAGTTAGTGATATCTATGGCGGGGGAGGATCCGCGCGCCCTCCCTGCACCCTCCCCGAACCCTCTCGAGCACGAGCTGAATGCTAATTGGCTGCCAACACTCTGAATCAGGAAGTGTTGGCAGTCATCTTGTGCCTCGGTAGAACCGAGGCACAAGAAAAAAGGAAAAAAAGGCACAAAACGCGACAAGGGGGCAGGGTAGAAACACCCTGACCCCCTAGGCCTGCTCAGGGGGTCGCACAAGGACCCCCAAGGTCCAATTTTTTTTAAAAAAAAATTCAAAAAAATCGCGGGATGCGCTTAGGGTCCGCGCATCCCGCTAACGAAAAAAAAGACGAAGCGTGGACTCCCGCGCTTCGTTTTGATTTAGCCCCCGGGGGGGCCAAGTCCCGGGGGCAATATAGTATTATAATGAGGGGCCCAGAGGGGCCCCCCAGACCCGGGGACTGCTGCCCCCCGGGGCTTATCTTAATGTATGCGGGGGGCTCATGGCCTCCCGCAGCCCCGGGGACCGCCACCCCGGGGCTTGTTTTAAAGAAAAAAAAACCTGGGTGGGGGTTCTCGAGCCCCCCCACATGCCCCGGGGACCGCCACCTCCCCGTGGCACTACATATTTAAAGTAGGGGGTCCGTTACGGACCCCCAAGCCCCGGAGACCACAACCCCCGGGGCTTTAACTTAAGTGGGAGGGGCCCCCTTCCTGGAGCCTTGTTGTGACCCTGGGGCCAGCCACCCCCCAAGGCCAGCTCCTGCAGTGTCCCGGGGTGCCCACCCCGGGACACTGCTGTTTGCAAGGGCAGGGCGGGAGACTCGCGGCTCCCACCCTGCCATTGCAAACTGCTTTGTTATTTGGAAGAGAGAGCAGGGAAACCTGCTCTCTCTTCCAAATAGCAAAGCAGATTGCTTTTCCACATGGGGAGCAGCATGTTAGCTGCTCCTCATGTGGAAAAGCAATGCCGGCTCCCGCAGGAAGCCGGCGGGGCCGTGGGGGGATTGGGGACCAATTGTGGTTCAGGGCTATAGTTTTTTAGTCAGTTTTTATATAAAATGTGTTTGTACAGTAATGGAACGCTGTAAATTTGAAAGTTATTAATATACATTTATTTGTGATTTTACAATGAGGGTGGGCAGGAGGCGGGCGGCGTGTAGTGGGGCTAGGCAGATTTTGCCACACTACGCACTGCTTCACGTAGCCCCACTATGCCCACTACGCCTAGGCTTGATTACTTCCCTCAAATTTATCACATACACTTGCAGGGAAGCAGTATCCATCTTGTTTCAGCATCCTCGATCACTACTACTAGACTCTGCCAACCCCTTCTGCTTACAGACAACACTCTCGAACAAATGAGCAAAGATTTTTCATTTTGCATGAGCCTAACTTTCTAGCCTAATACTCTCAATACTCTCATACTCTCAACAGCTTTAAAAAGTCGTGGCAACACCAATAGTGCTGGCTTTCATAAATGTTGTATGGAATTGTGAAGCATTGTAATTAAATAGCAAGGACATGGATATGTATTTGTGTGGAAGCAACAATCTGTAGAATAATATTGTTTTATCTTAAAAGGTTAGGTGACACTTGCACTGTCAGGACAGATGTAAACATGTAGGATTACGGCTACCCTCCTCCCATATGAGTTGATGTCAGAGAAAAACACTGTAAGTGATCTCCCTATCCATGACACATTAACAGAATTTTTACAGCATGTCTGTGCTCTTGAAAATTCAAGCACATGCAACAAAATAAAATAAACGATATGATCACATTCTGAGTTTAGTCGCAGGGGAATAATCAAGTTTTTTCCATCAACTAGTTCACAAAAATGTGTGCCTAAGCAAAATGAATGGATATGAACATGCTGAATATTTCACACTCAACTGTTAAATGATACATTCTGGGACTCTATGGGAAGTGGCTGGTGCAGATTCTTGTGCCCCACCTTCTATTATCATGCAGCTGTCCTGACTCACAACACAGCCCAGGCATGCCTCAGAGTAAGTCAGAGCACAGACAGAGGTCTTAAACTTCACTAGTCATGAATGCATGAGTTGCAGATAACATTTTAACATTCCCTCCTAATGAACTACATTAAATAGAAAGAGAAATCAAATTCTAAACATTTGATGTTCACAAAAAATTGTATGCCATTACACGTAAATTATACTCTCGTAAGTGACACAATGAGTAGGCAAGTCCAAATCTTTGTCCACTGCTTTTTTTATGCACAGGGGTACAAAAATTCAAAAACAACATCTGCTGTAATTGCCAAGCCAAGCTACTCTCAACAGGTCTCAATCATGCATTCAGTCTTGTAGGATCTGCTATTGTGTACAGTCCCTTTCAAATGTGCAGCAGGCACTCTGTGAACTGGCATCAATATCTCTAAGGACATATTTTACATTACCAAAAGGTCTGACTAGTTATTCATCTGATGAACACGTTGTATCACTGTAACTATGCAACATTGACCAGAACTGTAGTTGATTCAGTCGCGACATTTGTGTATGTTTGATGGTATATGCATGCATGTATATACACTTTGTCTTTTACCAAAAACCTGCTGTCCTCCTGGTACACTCTAAAATTTACAGGCCCTTGCCTGGCATAGCCAACTTAGCTGTTCATGACCAATTTAACAAGTACAACCATGAACGTCAACACTCCATGACCAAACCATGCATAAAGAATTGTATTCAACATTTCATTTTATCTGAGCACTTATTTAAGATTGCAGACTGCCTCAAGTTATACAGAACCTTAAAACGAGCCTGAGCCATGCCTGCATTGGCCTGTTTTATAAGCCATCAAATCTAGTATTGATCAAATTATTGTGAGTGCAAAACAAAAAGTATAATACATATGTTGCACATTACAATCAGGCTTGTTCCTTATTCTGTGATCTTCTACCTGTTCTTCTTTTCAAGGCATCTTTGAACTCTTTGTTTTTAAGAGTGTAGATTATGGGGTTGCACATAGGGACTAGTCCAGTGTAGACCAAAAAGAACATTTTGCTCTCACTCACTGAGTACATGGAAACTGGCCTTAAGTAGACGAACATGATGGCTCCATAAAATAAAATGACTACTGTCAGGTGGGAGGCACATGTAGAAAAGGCCTTTTGTCTTTGTGTAGTGGTCTGGATTTTCAGGATGGCTGAGATGATTTTGAAGTATGAAGTGATAATTAAAGTCCATGAGAATATTACCACTATCACAGCAAGGATGAAAGTCATTATTTCAATGGTACGAGTGCTGGTACAGGAAAGCGTCAGCAGGGCGGCGATGTCACAGAAAAAGTGGTTAATTTCATGAGTCTTACAAAAGGAGAATGTTGATAAAAGAACAGTATGAAATATTGGCTCCAAGAATCCAAAAATCCATGCTCCAGTGGCCATTTGCAGACACACAGACCTACTCATAATTATTGTGTACTGTAAAGGATTGCAGATGGCTACATAGCGATCAAAAGACATGATGGTCAGCAGAAAGAATTCTATTGCAAGCATGGCTATGAAAAAGTACACTTGCAGCAGGCATTCCAGACGAGTAATAAGCGTTCTCGAAATAAAGATGCTGGCCAGCATTTTGGGGAACATTACAGTAGTGTAGGAGATGTCTACAAAAGACAGGTTTGTAAGGAAGAAATACATGGGAGTGTGTAGGTGTGAGTCTGTGTAAATGACAGATATGACAGTAAGGTTACCTACAACTGTTATTAGATACAAGAGCAGGAATCCAACAAAGATGGGAACTCGCAAGTTGGGAAGATCAGAGAATCCCACAAGAACAAATTCTGTCCCATAAGTCTGATTGAGATATCCCATCTGGAAAGCAAGATGAAAATATTGATAATCAAGTCAGAAACATGAAAGCTTAATCACGTTTCAAAGTGGATTGTCATTAGGCACTTTGCATGGGAGTGCATTTTGAACTATAACAAAATTGAAAAATGTAAGTGTACATTTACTGATTATTTTCTACATTAAAACGAAATTGTTACATTTTATAAGGGTGGACAGAGTTATTAAAGGCAAGACAGATCATTCGCCTGCGTATTCAGCATCCTACCAACCCCAAATATATAGAGGGTTTTTGGTTACAGTGAGCTCTATATTTGGCCCTAGGTTGGTAAGTGGGACTTTTATAAAAGATAGACATACGGGTGGGTCAGCACAGACAGGCTAAACAAGTAATTTGTCGAACATGCCAAAATGCCTTTGCCTCTGAAAGGCACAATAGGTTTCTTCAAGCAAAGACATAAAAGCACAAAAGGAGATTCTGCGGTGAGCAACTGAAGGGAATAACAAACCAATGAATAGAAATCCCCATTTGGTGCCTAAATTCTCAGAGAGCAACAAAGTCCAAGGGATAGTTTTATGTTGGCATGCCAAAGGGGGTACACAGGCACCCCGCATCCCCTGCGGTGTGGAGAGGCCTGTCATCTAGACTTTAAGGGGAGGCCCTCTCAGCTTGTCAGCTCAATGGTATGGGTATTGCGAGGGGCCCCTCAATATTCCTTGCAGGGTAGTCCCTAAGTTTTCTTTATGCCACTCAGCGTACCCTCCCACACACAGGAATACAGTCTCACTGATTCAGCAAATACAAAGTTAGCTCTATGTGCATGGACAATCTCCAATGGTCTTTCTGCCTCACAGTCGTAGCACTGGTTTGTGCTCCTCCAATCTTCCCAGAGAAGAGCTGATGAAATTGTCTCCCACTTCACAGAGGCCTATCGACCCAAAGAAAGGGATAGTTTGCAACTATCCAGGGTCTTTCTAGCCTGGTTCAATGAGCTCTTCAGTGCACATGCTTAGGCCTTTCTCATCACATCCATGTGTTTGTGCTGCAGTGGAAAGGATAGTTTCATCAACTGGTGTAACTGTAGGAGGAAACAGATTGTCATCATTTTTTATCTTATGTTTTAGTTTGCCCAAGACACTACCAAGTGCTTTACTTAATCCTGAATTGAACTTGTGAATTATTCTGCCTCCTGCATCTATCGTTCCTTGCCATCTTGACATTACAACATATGCCACTCCGTAGATCCGGCATAACTTATTTACCTTTGAAGTACTGATTCAGCACACATTCCATCAGGGAGACAGATCTTTGAGAGTTGCAATGCAATCAATTAAATGTTCCAATATGCAGATGGAGATAAGCTTTTAGGAAGATGAGACTTCGTGCAATTTGTGTTTTGCATGATACTGTATCATTACTACTTATTTACATATTTTGAAGGATATATTGGTTTATACAGTAAATTGAACAGCACTATTGTGAATGATTTTATCAGTAATCACAACTGATGTCATTTGAGATGCCATTAGTGATGTAATCAATGATGTCTTTGAACATGTCATGAGTGATGTAATATGTGAGATCATAAGCAGTGCATGGCATGGGTACAAGTCAGGGCTACTGGAATTCTGTGATTCTGTAGGTGTGGCTATTTTCACATAATTGTAATTTTTTTGCACAATCCATCACCTGCTACATAATTAGCAGATTTTGACATGTGTGCGTACGCAGTGGAAGGACTTTGCAAAGACTGGTCATCTTATAGTTGCTAATTTCTGTATTTGGTTTTAGAACTGGTACTAACTAGGTGAACTCTTTACGATGTGTAAAAATTACAAAATAATGAAGTGTTTGCATCAATAAATGTGCCAAATAAGTTGCCTTTTCTTGCTTCATCAACCATTCTTCAGAATATGGTGCTCGTGTGCCACATAATATCAATGGCCCTGGTTATAGTTAACTGAGGGAACTGTAACTGGTGAATTTCACAGTTTTTTAATTTTAAATTTTATTTGTTGAGTGGCCTTTTCATCTAGCTATACCCTTACCTTAGCCTTTATTTTTTTCAATGCATGTATATGTGTGTGTATATATATATATTCACTGAAAAAACCATAGGTTTCAGGGGCGTTATAGTTAGCTGGACTTTTCACTCGTACAAAACCATTGAAATTCCCCCATTATAGTTAGTTCAGCTAACTATAACTTGCGCGCCCGCAATGCACTGCTGATGGCGTCACATATTACATCACTCATGACATGGTCAGTGACATCACTCATGACATCACTGATGACATCTCCAATGACATCACTGATCAGTGATGTCATTTGAGATGTCATCAGTGATGTCATGAGTGATGTCACTGACCATGTCATGAGTGATGTAATATGTGACGTCATCAGCAGTGCATTGCGGGCGCGCGAGTTATAGCTAGCTGAACTAACTATAACGGGGGAATTTCAATGGTTTTGTACGAGTGAAAAGTCCAGCTAACTATAACGCCCCTGAAACCTATGGTTTTTTCAGTGAATTTCTAAGGTTTTTTAAATGCTAATTCCTAACTATAACATGCCTGAAACCTATGGTTTTTCAGTGAATTTCAAAGGTTTTTTAAATGCTAATTTCTAACTATGCCTACAGACATAGGACATGTGAAGAAAGAGGAAAAAACGCACAGAAAGAAAAAAAAGAAATGCAGAAAGAAGCAACAGAAGTCCTCAAAGACGAAGAAAAGTGCAGGAAGAAGGATAACGTGCAGAAAGAACAAACAGAAGAGCAGAAAGAAGCCTTGTTGCAAATATCATCCTGTAACCTCAACTTTTTCAGACGGATACTGGTGGTAACTGAGTCTGACTAACCAGTCCTAGAGCCAGTGCTATGTTAAAAAACACTCAGAATAAAGTGAAAACACCTACATACACTAGGGAACACTATGCGTTGGGATCCCCCTGTGATCAGCATGACCTCCTCTGTAAGCCCCTAGTTTATAATAGGGCAGTGGATTAAAACTACCTCTTAAAATGTGCCACAGGGCGTGTTTGCACACGTCACCTCAGGCCCCGTCCCCTCACTTCCCCACTGTGTAAACACGCCCTGTGGCTGTTTTAAGTTGGGAGATTAAGTCCCCTTGAATCTTGAGGGTCCCTAGGGTCCAACTAGACCACTAGGTACCTCCAGTAAGCACCACAGAGCTGCGTTGCAAAGAGATGTAAAAAGGGGCATGGCCTAGACCACCTCTCTGCAACGCAGCACAGTGGCGCTTACTGGAAGCACCTGGTTGGCTAGTTGGCCCCCAGGGTCCCTCAGGATTGAAGGGGAATTATTTCCCCAACTTAAAACGCGCCACAGGGCTTGTTTGCACATGTTAACTCAGGCCCCGTCCCCTCCCTTCACCACTGTGTAAACACGCCCTGTGGCCGTTTTTAGTTGGGAGATTAAGTTCATTTGAATCCTGAGGGTCCCTAGGGTCCAACTAGCCCACTAGGTACCTCCAGTAAGCGCCACAGAGCTGCGTTGCAGAGAGGTGTAAAAAGTGGCACAGCCTGGACCACCTCTCTGCAACGCAGCTCAGTGGCGCTTACTGGAAGCACCTGGTGGGCTAGTTAGCCCCCAGGGGCCCTCAGGATTGAAGGGGAATTATTTCTCCAACTTAAAACTCGCCATAGGGCGTATTTGCACCCGTCACCTCAGGCCCCGTCCCCTCCCTTCCCCACTGTGTAAACACGCCCTGTGGCCGTTTTGTAAGTTGGGAGATTAAGTCCTCTTGAATCCTGAGTATCCCTAGGGGCAAAATAGCCCACTAGGTACGTCCAGTAAGCGCCATTGCAGAGAGGTGTAAAAAGGGGCACGGCCTGCACCACCTCTCTGCAACGCAGAGCAGTGGCGCTTACTGGAAGCACCTGGTGGGCTAGTTGGCCCTCAGGGTCCCTCAGGATTGAAAGGGAATTATTTCCCCAACTTAAAACGCGCCACAGGGTGTGTTTGCACAAGTCACCTCAGGCCCCATCCCCTCCCTTTACCACTGTGTAAATGTGTCCTGTGGCCGTTCTAAGTTGAGAGATTAAGTCCCCTTGAACCCTAAGGGTCCCTAGGGTCAAACTAGCCCACTAGGTAAGTAAGCGCCACAGAGCTGCGTTGCATAGAGGTGTAAAAAGGGGCGTGGCCTCAGAACACCTGTCTCCAACGCAGCTCCCTGGCGCATACTGGAGATACCTGTTGAGCTAGTTGGCCCTCAGGGACCCTCAGTATTGAAGGGGAATTAATTCCCCAACTTACATCTGGCCAAGGTGCACGTTTGCCGAGTGCTGCAAGGAGGGGGCATGGCCTCCGGCGCGATGCCGGTCTTTTATTTATTTTATTTTTTTAAGAAGGAGGGCTGTGTGGCCCCCCTTCTTTTTCTAATTTACTGGCCCTGGGGACCCCATCCCCCAGGGCCTCCACCCTATATTTTTTGTTGACAAAAATAAATTTGGCCCTCTCAAGGCCTTAATCGGACCCCAACCCCCGGGTCATGACCTTTTTAAAAAAAATTCTTTAGGAGGGGGCTGCGTTGCCCCCCTCCTCAGGCCACTTATGGCCCTGGGGACCCCATCCCCCGGGGCCGGCCTTTGTTTTTTATTATTTAAAAAAAATATATATTTATAGAAACTCCTAGGACATGCTGGACAAACCGTATGTACCTAGCACCATGACGATTTGCGTGATATTCATTAAAAGGCGACTATGCATAGAATGAATCCACATGGAATGTATTTACACCGCCAGTGAAGCTCTGACGTGTTTGACGCCCTACCGTGCCTAATCTCGGCACCCCCGCCGGTGGGTACTCTCCAAGTAGACACCCTTGTCGTTTATTTATACAAACATGGGTAGCTATTGACAGGCACATTTAATATACACGCACACCAAGCCATTCAAAGGGGAATCGACAAAAATTCGACCAAACTATGCAAGAAATCCCCCTCACGGTTAATAAAACACAAATCCACCGCCGGATGTGTAATACTTTTTATTTTACTCTCTGGAAAGGAGATGAACCTCACTTGAGAGTCACAGCGTGCTCCTGGCTGAGCCCAATGCTATGTTACACCCACTAGTGTCCGCCGAGTGCCTCACACCTCTGTGTTGTATTGCACCAGCCAGTGCGTATGCTATGACACTCTCTAGCCCATGTGCACTGTAACACCACCCCGTGAATATGTCATGCCATACTTGCCTTCCCACGGGCATATTACACTCCAAGGCGCATATCGCATAGCACGCGCTAGTGCCTGTGCTATCTCGCGCTCTCCAATGAATCTGTCATTGCGCACAATGTATTGCACATTATATTTCACGCCCCGTTTCATCTTATATCACACTTTTTGGTGCATAGTTTATACCTAGGGCTCCCGGTTTTATGGTATTTATTTTTTTTACATTTCCGTCTGTATTGATCCATATTTATTTTTGGGTCATTTTATCTGTATTTATCCACATTTATTTTTGTCGCAAGCAAAAGAATACGCTGCAGCCAGTATTTTTCCACATTTATTTAAGTAGGCACTGCACACTTGCACTCAGTTGTAATAGGTTTAGATATATGTATATATACATCAAATTAAGTAAACACAATATATTCATCTGAAAACTTTGCCAAAATAATTTAAAGAGAAAATAGGCCTAAACAGAACTTGTGTAACTTGCATGAGGAAACCTTTACTGCGGGCTGTACAACCTAGGGACCTTTAAATCCTGCCCTTCAAAGACAGAGGTCCAATGTCAAGCTGTGTTTTTGAGGGAGCAACCCATTCTTTTTTCTCATTGCAGAACAATTTCCCTGGGATTATTTAGGCCTACATAGGAATTATTTTGGCAGATTTTTCTTCTATTTTTTTTAAACGGAGGAGATAATTTTCCAGCGTACACTATGATAAATATCGATTTATAACTTGCTAAAACGCAAGGTGTCTGTTCATATTTTTGAGGGTGCAAAATGCTTTGTGTCTGCATTGGAAACAGTCTTCCCCCGGAAGGAGGCGCGCAACACCCATTGGGCTCAACTGGCTTCAGCCCCCCGCTCCCTCCACATCACTGTCTTTTCCTCACCCTAGCCACCAGTGCCAGATATTCACACTGCCCACCCCAGTTCTTCACATTGCCCAACAGTGCCACATTCTAACACTGTTCACCAGTGTAACTTTACTATTCTGAACCCCACAGACTCTTTCTCACAATCTTCATTGTGGCAGCTTCTTAACCCCTTCAGCGCGGCGCGGATTACCGCGCCGTGCTGAAGGTTCGGTGCGCGGGCGGGGCCGTGACGGAGCGGTTCCGTCATCCGCACAGCACGACCGATGCGCATGATGGAACCGCTCCGTCATGCGTATCGAAAGGGTTAAACTGCCCATCACTTGCAACTACACATTTTGCCCCCACTACCTGTTCTTCATACTGCCCACTTGGGGAGATCTTCACATGCCCCCAATTGCAAGTCCCTCATGCTGTCTATCAGTGACAGCATCTCACACTGCCCGACAGAGTCAGTTCGTCACATTGTTTACGTATGCCAATAGCTGACACTGCCCATCAGACTCCATGCCCATTTAGTACTAGGACTCTTTGCTGTGACTAGAAGCTGTAAGACCATGTTTGTGCCAGCTATGCATGAGTGAAGTGAGGGAACGCAAGGAGAAGTGGGGTGTAAGGCTGAGAGTGGATGAAAGCCTCTGGAAGTCGGGGGGGCCTCCAGGGCACAAACATGCTCCAAATGACCAAGAGACAAGCATCCCCCCATCTGTGCGCCAGGATGTTGAAAAGGCCCCTCTCCAGAGAGGTTCTTTGACCCCTAAAGCGGCCAGATAGGAGCCAAGGGGGCGCCACATCACCGAGTCACTAATGTGCCATTGACACGAGTCCTCGGCCCCTCACCCCTCCCCGCGGCTCCGAGTCCACAGCATGTACTGGCCTAGCAAAGGTAACATACAGTACTGAGCAGGGTACAGCTGAGGCACTGTAGCGAGCGGGCGGGCTCTGGATTCGGCTGGCTGTGCCCTCTTCACTGCCTCTGCTGGAACCAGCGCCTCACATTTACTCTCTACCCTTCCCATTACACCGTATCTCATCTCTTCCTGGTACTCTCACCCCGTGTCTTTACCCTCGGCCGTTACCCGCCCTCACTTCTCTTTCCGTACCCTTTAACCTTGGTCTCCTTCACTGCAGTCACCATGTCTCTCCGATCTTATCTCTCCTATGCAGGTGCGCATAGCCAGCCCCCCCACCCCCCTGTCGTGTGTGTCTGCTGTCTGCCAGGGCTGAGACGCTTCCTGGGCACACACAGCCGCACCCAGGTACTTCACAGGTCTTTGAAAGACCATCACTTCACTTGTTAGCGAGGCTTTGTTGTTTTTTTCACCCCTTCGGCTGGAAGAATTAGCCCCCCCCCCCGAAATTTTTATTGTGCCTCTGCCTAGCAGTGAGAGCATGCTGGATGGGGATGACTATCCTAGGCTTCCCCCAGGGGTCCTGAGTAATGACCTGTGAAGGGAGAGTGCCAAATGCTGTGCTAAGAGTCCGCCCTCTAAGTAGGGCGCGCCTTTCATGTGCAGAGAGCAGCCTGCATTATATGCATCAGATCAGGCAACCTTGAGCTAAAGCACTTTGGCAGTATTTTTCCGTTTTTATTTATAAATACAGACGAAGGACAAAACGTTTTCCGTCTGCATTTATAAGTAAAAATCCGTTTAAACGGAAAACCGGGAGCCTTATTTATACCATATACTATATGTAGTTTTCATTTTCAATCGTGCTCTCAGGACTATGTTCTATATACCACTGCGTCCACCTACCCTTTTCACGGGCATTACATTTTGTGATGGGGGTGGAGGGTCAGGGGGTGTTTCTGCCAAGTGAGCCCGGAGTCACAGTCACAAACGTCCTCTTCTTCCTGAATAAAAGTGAGATTATGCTGCATACTTGTTCATATTTTAAGTAGTTTGCACAGACACACATTTTAAAAACAATAAAGTTCCTAATACCCACCTTCTCTGAACAGTTAGCTTGCTGCCCCATCCACCTCCTCCCTATCCTCTGTTGTCTGAATCCATGGACTAGCCTCCTCCCTCCTGCCATGCAAGGTCTGATGTGCTGCTGCTGGAGCGGGTTATGCAAAATTTTTGTATACCCATCTCATTTTGCATGTCGTTTTATTAATTAGATTAATCAATTAATCATAATCGTACTAATGGTTTGGAGTGATGTGGAAATAACTAATCAACCTTATTAATGACCGAAATACACGTGGGATTTGCATCTGCATGCCCTAATTAATGACGTGAACTAAATTTCGTACGCATATTAATGATAGATAATTAGAACATTGCATGATATATGTCGCTTTGGTGATGAAATTGTGATTCGTGCTTTATTTAATAAGTATAAACCACATTGAGTGTTGCTTTTGGCTAGATAAATACACACACATATGGGTATTAGCGAGGGAATAACATTTAATTAGTCATTTCTATGTATTAATTACGTTTTTGTGTTTCTTTGCTTAAGTTGACTATTCTGGCCTATCAAATGATGGCTGCTTTTGGTGCCTAACCCAACTGCCGATGCTGAACCAGGCTTGGGTGAAATGCGCCTGCGCTAAAAGATGAGCAACAATGGCCCTGTCTTGACCCCAGGCAAGCTGTACTTATCAAGGCCACTGGGAAAGGTGCCAGTGCTACAGACAAAAGGCTTTATTAAAGAACCGGAACCAGCAAGTATGCTGACAACATGGACTAAACCTTATGGGAATGGAGAGGTTGACCCCTGATCAGCCAATCAGAACAGTTTAAAACTGAATATTGTTTCATTTTGCTATTGAAATTATTATAAAACCCATAGAATCGAGAGGTTGGAGGGTCGCTCCTTCGATTTCCTGATGATATGCTGACAAAGAGGACGGTGACACTGCAGGACAGCTGTTAGCCTGAATCTTTGACGGACTGAATTAGTGCCCAAAATCTTGATGAACTTAACCTGCTAAATTGATGGGCATAGATTTGCGAGATTGCCAGATTTGACATAGAGGACGACTTTAGCCAGAATAGGTAAATATGAATGGCAACTTGATCAAATGAATGATTTAATCTGCAATATTAATATAAATTTGGATTTGAACATCTAAAGAAATGAGTTGGGTTGTTTATTCATTGAAATGTGTTAATGAAAAGGTTAATTAGAGTATTAGAAATTCACTTAAATCTACAACTAACAGATCCATCCCGGTCATGAGGGGAACTTCCAAATGTAGAATCTAGGGCCTAATGAGTATAAGAAGGGTTTGTAGGTTTGTTCCTCCCTCATTATCCAGCACTTGGAAGGATAATCGCCTCTCGTACAGACTGATGGTGAGTGTGTGTTGGTGTTATGGGCCCCACCAGCGAATGTATGGATAGTGTGCGTGTGTGAGATCTTTTGGTCCGCAACGGTAGGGAGGGATTTTGCACTCCGCGCTGGAGCACGGCATCTGCCCTCCATTTAGCATGATGTACCAGTCCACTCCTCCTGCCCTCCATTGCCCAATTCTATGGCCCATCATTGACCTCCTGATTAGCCTCTGTGCTTAGCTTGCTGCCCCTATTCTCCTTCCCCCTGCCCTCCGATGTCTTTGTGCATGCCCCTGCTCCATCCTTTTTGCCCACCATGTTCCATGGACCTGCCACTCCTATCTACTCTGAGTGTTCTGTTGAGCTGCCACTCCCCTCCCACCTGCCTAGCATTGTCAGATGACTGTAACCTGTCCCTGCCACCTCCACCCTGCCTGTCCACATGCCATGCCCCTATCCCCTTCCTCCTGTCCTCCATGGTCCATTTTACTGCCACGCCCTTCTGCCATCTCGGGTCTGTTGTGCTGCAACTGCTCCTCCTGCCTGCCCACGCGGTCTGTTGTGAGGCCCCTTCCCCTGAACTCTCTTGTCTGTGCCATTATCCTGACCCTCCCTTCTATCGTCCATGGTCCTTTGTGCATGCCCCTGCACCCTCCTTCTTGCCCATCATAGCCATTGTGCTGCCACTAACCCTCCCGCTTGCCATGTATGGTCTTCTGTGCTGCCATGGCCCCTCCCACCTTCCCTGTGTTGTCAGCTAGCTGCCCCTGACCCCCTCCCACCTTCCCTCCATGGTCTGTGTGTATGCCATCATAGTCTCATTGTTGCTCTCCATGGTGTGTTTTGTTTCTAGTGCCAGACCTGCCTGACCTCCATGGTCATCTTGCTGCTCCTGCCTTGCCCCCTTGCCCCCAGCCCTCTGTTTCCATGTGCAGACCCCTATTCCCTCCCTCCTGGCTTGTCTGTTCCATTGTAATGCCCCTGATCCGTCCCTCCTGCCCTTTATGGTCTGTTATGCTGGAGCTTTCTCTCCTGTCTGCCCATTATGGTCAGCTAGCTACCATTGCCTCTTTCCCCTCTGTTCTCTGTTCTCCATGTGCATGGTCCTGTCCCCTCCCAATTGCTTTCTATGGATTGTTGTGCTGCACTCCTGTCCCACATGCGCTGTGTGGTGTATTGTGCTGCTGCAAACCCTGATGCCTGCCCTGTAGGGTCAGTTTGGTGCACCTCTCCATGTCCCTCCTGTCCTCAGTTATCCGAGTCCATGTCCCTACCCCAATTCCTCCTGCCTACCATGATCCAATGTACCATACTTGCGAAAATTTTGAACATGGTAATAGGGAGATTTTGAAAAAAAACTGGGGTATTGAATTTCCTCTTTGAGTTACATTGAAAAAGAGGAGATTGTAGACAGGAGAGAGATCAAATAAAGCCCATTTGAGCTTAAAAACATTGGACGTTTCCTCGCTGACACGGGTCTGTTGGCATGTATGGCTGTACTTCCACTGCCTCTTACTTCTGCCCACAATGGTGTATTATATTGCCACAGCCTCTCTTGCCAGTCCTGTATTGTTGGTTTGTTGCCCCTGCCCCCCTTTCCACTGCCCTCCATAGTCTGTTGTGCTGCCACTGCCCTTCCTGCCTGCCCAGTGTGGTCAAATTGTTGCATCTGCACTCTCCTACCTGCCTTCAATTTTCAGAGTCCGTGCCCCTGGCCTCTGCCTCTCAACAGTATCCCAATGAACAACTAGATTGCTAACATTCTATATTTATTACAAAAGTGTGGAACGCCTGACGTCATCTTGATGAAATTACATATATGAGAGGGTCTTATTTGCATCAAAATTATGGTTAGTGCTCTAAAAAACTAAAATGAGGACATATTTTCTGAGTTTTCAAATAGCGACAAAGAACATTTACATTATTTGTATTCTTTATGTTTTTTTATCCAGTTGACCACTTGATTAAATGTTGCACCTAGGGGAGAGGATGTGGTGTTACTTCCAGAGCTGCAGACTTTGCAACTGGGGAACCAGGTTGGAGTTTCTGCTTCAGCTCAACATTCTGTGATTCTGGTCAAATCACTGAATCTCCCCATGCCTACAACCAAAATGAATTTGGTCTTGTGTGATGTAACCAATGCTCATGTAAAGCACTCCAATACCTGACAAGTCTGCAATATATAAAACTGCAAATACTCAAAAAATAAGTGTTTTGCACACTTCTGTCATTGGGCTACATGTGGGCTACATCTGGGTGATATTTGTGCTGCATTTGGGCTCTTTTGTCTCTGGTGGCCTTCTTGGGAGATTTATTTGTTATGAAGTTTCCTAATTTCCTCATTTAATGCAGTCTCCTCAGTAGGAAATGCTTTCAGTCTTTTACTTTGATTCCATTAAGAAAGTATTCAGATATGTCACACATTTGCCATAAATTCTGAATGTTATCACTCTAGTTGCTCATTTGATCACTGTAGTAAAGCTACTGGTCATCACGGAAGTCTGCTGCTGGTATTAAAAGTGCATGTTTCAGTCTGCATATCAGAAGTTTTTAATGAAATAGAAGAGGATTTGAGAAGTCACTCAAAATGTGCCCTAATTTTTCTTTCTTCAGCACTAATCATAATTTCTATGGCAAAATGAACCCCCTCATTGTGTTCCTTTTTAAATTAAATGTTTTAAGTGTTACCAGTTTTTTCCAATCAAGATGGCTTCAGGTGTGGCATACTTTTGTCATAAGTAAGACAATAACTGCTCTAGTTGTTATTAAGAACACCCTGGGACTTTCTGTCATTGGGCTATACTTGGGCTACATCTGGGTGATATCTGGGCTACATTTGGGCTCTTTTGTCTCTGGTGGCCATCTTGGGAGATTTATTTGTTATGAAGTTTCCTAATTTCCTCATTTACTGCAGTCTCCTCAGTGGGAATACTTTCAGTTTTTTATTTTGGTTCAATCAAGAAGGCCTTCAGATGTGTCACACATTTGCCATAAATTCTGAATGTTAGCACTCTAGTTGCTCATTAGATCACTGTAGTAAAACTACTGCTCACCAGGGAAGTCTACTGCTGGTATTCCAAGTGCATGTTTCAGTCTGCATGTCAGAATTTTTTTATGAAATAGAAGAGGACTTGAGAAGTCAAAATGTGCCCTAATTTTTCTTTCTGCAGAACTAATCATAATTTCTATGGAAAAATGAACCCCCTCATTTTGTTCCTTTGTACATTAAATGTTTTAAGTGTTACCACTTTATTCCAATCAAGATGGCTTCAGGTGTGCCTTACTTTTGTCATAAGTAAGACTGTTAGCGCTCTAGTTGTTCGTTAGAACACTCTGGGACATTCTGTCATTGGGCTATACTTGGGCTAAATCTGGGTGATATTTGGGCTACATTTGGGCTCTTTTGTCTCTGGTGGCCATCTTGAGAGATTTATTTGTTATGAAGTTTCCTAATTTCCTGCAGTCTCCTCAGTAGGAAATACTTTCAGTTTTTTACTTTGGTTCCATCAAGAAGGCATCCAGATGTGTCACACATTTGCTAGAAATTCTGAATGTTAGCACTCTAGTTGCTCATTAGATCACTGTAGTAAAGCTACTGCTCTCCAGGGAAGTCTGCTGCTGGTATTCAAAGTGCATGTTTCAGTCTGAATGTCAGAATTTTCTTATGAAATAGAAGAGGATTTGAGAAGTCAAAATGTGCCCTAATTTTTCTTTCTACAGCACTAATCATAATTTCTATGGCAAAATGAACCCCCTCATTTTGTTCCTTTGTAAATTAAATGTTTTAAGTGTTACCACTTTATTCCAATCAAGATGGCTTCAGGTGTGCCATATTTTTGTCATTAGTAAGACTGTATGGGCTCTAGTTGTTCGTTAGAACACTCTGGGAAGCTGCAGTAGAACACAAAGGAATCAACTGACAGTCTCTGCCCTTGTTGGATGTACATGTTGTGATGTCTTCTTCCTTCTCATGACATGATGTACATTCTAAAGAATGTAGAACGCGGTTTGTGGAAGGGAGTTCTTGGGTGGTCAGTTGGTTCTTGGACTGATGGCTGATGTGTTATCAATTAAACCTCCTCACCAAGTTTGACATGTGTGTCTCATTTATATGAACTTTACATTGGCGACGATTGATGGGATCCTAAGGAGGAGTGAAGTATACACCTCAACATCAATGGTGGTGATTTACCGAGTCAGCGGAGGATTGAAAGGAGGAGCTGTTCTGTCCGTAGAGTTTCTGATCTTTGCGGGACGGTTTGGCACATTTCTAAGGTACTGTTTCATGAAAGGAACATTTTATTTTTTGCGCTGTATTTAAACCTGATTGAGGAGAGCTTTGGTGGTTATTGGAAAATACCTCACAAAGATTCGGCTTTCCGGAGTAATCATTGGCCCTAAAATGGGATATGCGCATATGGATGTGAAGGTGTATTTAGAAAAAAAAGTGAACGATCCCCTCCAGCGGCTGAATTAAAAGAAGGGAAGCACGTAAAGAGTTTCCCCAGCGGCAGGCATTTATTATATTTTTGAAGAGTGACCTTACCTTCGAAGTGTAACGAGGGGCTGAGTGGTCGAGGTGTAAGGATCCGTTGGGAGTTGTCAAGACGAGGCTGCCTGTCGTTCGTGAGTTGGGAGCTCCGTTTTCCTGTTGTTTGGGAGTCAGGAGTTCCGTGCAGTTGGGAGGCAAGAGGCAAATGGTGACGCAGTAGAATCCTGCGTTTGGAGTCGGCGAACTGTACGCGTCACTTCATCACGTGTCAGAGCGTCGGATATATTAAAGGAGAACGACTCTTTTTCTGTAAAAAAAAAAAAGGGAGACGAAGGAAAGGAAGACATTCGTAAAGGTTTAACGCTTTTGGTCACGTTGTTGGGCGAAACGAATAGTGTGAAGCCCTGAGCCAAGAATAACAGTTCAAGGGTTGACTGTTAAAGAGAAGGAGTTTATTTACAATGTGTTTAAAAATGGTATACTTGTAATCTCTGTTTTTTTTGTTTTCTTAAGGAAATCTCAAAGGAAATGTGATTTGGTATTTTTATTTTGTGACTAAGATATAAATATATTTAAGTAAATGTTATATAGATATATTTATAAAAAAGCGAAAATTCATGATGAAAGCAAAATAACCATAATTAAAAAGGGAAAAAACGGTACATGTGAAACTAGTGTTACATTGAGGTCTTTGTAGGATTGTTTAAATACATAGATATAAAAAGAAAACAGTGGGGTTGATTGGTTTTATTTAATACATTCAATATGCAAAACGTAACTCCACCGGCGTTTTTTCTACCAAGTCCAGGTGATCCTTTGGTGAAGTGGAGTAAGTGGAAGAAAATTTTTGCGCACTATGCAAGGGTTTGTGGGACTAATTTAAGTGCGGAAAGGAAACACTCTCTACTTTTGCATTGTTTAGGTGGAGAAGGACAGGAAGTATTAGAAAACTTACAGGATTTAACGAATGAAGAACAGAGGGGTTTAAATGAATATGAGATTTGCATTTTACAATTGGATAAGCATTATTTACCCAGAACTAGCACCATTATGGAAAGATATCATTTTGGGTTAAGAGCTCAAGGCAAAGATGAATCTGTGGAAGATTTTGTTACTGCATTAAGGAAGCTTGCTTCAACTTGTAAATTTGGGGGGCTAAATGAGGAACGAATAAGAGATCAACTTGTTTTAAAATGTAGAGAAGAGAAAATAAGGGAAGAGTTGTGGCTTAAGGATGAGCCAGCTTTAGAAGAAGTAATCTCTATTGCTAAAAGAGTTGAGCACATGTTAAAATGTGTAATGGAATAGAAAAATGAGAAAACTAAGGTAGAAAGTTCTACGGAAGATGTACAAAAAGACATGTGTGTGGTGAAAGAAGGTAAATCTTCTGTTTCTATAAGTGAGGAAAAGAAAGAAGAAGGTGCGGATACTTTGGTTGTGTGTATTCGATGTGGCATGACTGGTCATGAAGCAAATTTTAAAAAGTGTCCAGTGATGAATGTAAGTTGTCATACTTGTGGAAAAAAGGTATTTTATGAAGTTCTGTAAAACTAAGCAAAAGAGAGTACAAAACAAAGTGGTAAAGGAGGTAATTTGTCAAATTAGCAAAAAAAATTCAGAACAACATCCTGTGGGTAAAGTAAAAGTTGATGGAGTTGATTAAGAGATGAAATTTGATTCATTTTCGCATTTGACCATAATTGGAAAATACATTTTCTATAAGTGGTTTCAAGGTAAAAATAATTTACACAGGATGGATGTGAGTCCGGGTGGTTATGGGGGCCAGCCCATAAAAATGCTTGGTTATTTTAATGCTACCATTGAGATGGAAAATAAGTTGATTTTAGGTAAAGTTTATGTGGCAAACAAAGGAGATGATTTATTAAGCTGGCCACACCAACGTTTGTTAGGTGTCACCTTAAACCCAAATGCAGAACCTCAAGTTCAGATTCAGGAATTAGAAACAAGTGAAAAGATTGATGTAAAAAAAAGAAAATTCCAAATTTATTTCAGGACAAGTTAGGGTGTTTGAGAGGCTATAAACATGACATTAAACTTAAAGGTGGAGCAAAACCTTCCGTAGCTAAAGTAAGAAGAATTCCTTTAGCGTTACAAGGAAAAGTGGAACAGGAATTGGATAAGTTGTTAAACCAAGGAATTATCACACAAGTAGAAGCATCTGAGTGGTTGGCTCCGGTGGTCGTTGCCAACAAGCCTAATGGTGAGATTAGGCTTTGTATTGACCTTCGCTCACTGAATAAAGAGGTGGTTGTGGATACATTTCCTTTACCCAACATAGATGAAATTATGTCTACTTTAGATGATGCTCAAGTGTTCACAACATTAGATCTAACGCAAGCATATCACCAAATTGAGTTAACTGAAAATTCACAGGTTTTTACATCTTTTATCACTCCCGTGGGTGCATTCAAATATAAGAGAATGCCATTTGGTTTGGTGAGTGCAGCCTCTGTTTTCCAGAGAATAATGTCTTCTATCCTTAAAGGCATAAAAGGGGTAAAATGTTACCAAGATGATTTGTTAATTTTTGGTGCAAATCAAAAAGATCATGACGTAAGACTGGAATGTGTTTTGAAGAGATTAGAGAGTGCAGGTCTTACGTTAAAATATGAGAAATGTAAATTTTCGGTAAATGAGGTAAACTATCTAGGTCATTGTATCACTTCAATGGGTGTGATACCTAAAAAAGAGTTGGTCGATACCATTGTAAATTTGGGTGCTCCCATAAATAAAGAAGAATTAGTTTCTTTTTTAGGGATGGTAGAGTATTATGGAAAATTCATTAATAACCTCTCAAGTAAGTCATATTCGATGAGGGAACTGTTGATAAAGAATAAGGAATTTATTTGGTCAGATGAATGTCAGAATGAATTTGAGGAATTAAAGATGAATTTGAAAGATGCACCAAAACTACAAGCTTTTCTGCCAGGTGAAGAGACAATGGTGGTAACTGATGCCAGTTCGAAAGGATTGGGAGCAATTCTTAAACAAATTAGAGAAGGAAAAGAACAGTTAATTGCATGTGCGTCTAGGAGTTTGAGAGGTGCAGAAATTAACTATTCAGTTATTGAGAAAGTGGCGTTGGCGTTGGCTCTGAATAAATTTAGGAATTTTATTTGGGGTACTACTTTCAAGGTCTGTACAGATCATAAACCTTTAATAGAGGTATTTGAGAAGAAAGGTCTGGATTTTATCTCTTCTAGGATAAGAAGATAGGTAATTGGCGTGCAGGATTTTGATTTTCTGGTTGAACATCTTCCTGGGGTGGAGAACATAACGGCGGATTGTTTATCTCGTTTGGTTGGTTTCACTGATGAAGATCTAATTTGTGAAGGAGAGTTTGATGGTAATATAAGAGTGTGTGGAATAATTAGTGGTACGGTGAGTGAAGAAGAGTGGAAAGAAGAATTAAAAAGTGACTCTGAGTTAATGGAAGTCATTAACATGTGTCAGTCAGGGAACGTTGGTGACAAGTCGTTAGCTAAAGTCTGGCATATGGTTGCTAATGAATTGTCGGTGAATAATGGTGTGCTTCTGAGAGGTGATAAGTTAATTTCGCCTAAGTCTTTGAGAAAGAGGTTGATAGAGGAGGCTCATATAGGTCATCTTGGAATAGTAAAAACAAAGGAGAGGTTAAGACATAGTTTTTGGTGGCCTGGCATGGATTTGGAAGTTGAACGTTAGGTGAGAGAATGTCTTTTATGTAAAGTTAGTGATAAAGTTCTGTCTCCAAGAACTTTTCCCATGGTTTGTCGAACTTTACCTAATGCTCCTTGGGAGGAGGTTGCAATGGACATTGTGGGTCCACTCACTGGAGAGCACACCACACCTTATTTGTTAGTTCTGATTGATTTGTACTCTAGGTGGGTAGAGGTATGAAGTGTGTCTGATGTGACTTCAAGTAGTATAATTTCATTTTTAAAAGACATTTTCAGAAGGGAAGGTTTTCCAACAAGTTTTTTGATGGACAATGGTCCACAATTTTGTTCGAAGCAGATGGAGATGTTTTTGGAGTCTTGTGGTATTAAACATAAGAAATGCTCGGTATATCATCCAGAAACGAATGGCACAGTTGAGAGGTTCAACAGAGTAATAAAGGAAAATATTCAGTTGTCTAGAGTAAACTCATTGTGTTGGAAGGAGGAATTGCAGAAGTGTATTTTAGCTCATAGATTCTCTCCTCACACTTCTACTGGTAAATCACCTTTTGAGCTGTTTAAAGGGAGGACTCCAAACACGAGATTAAGCCCGGGTTGGATTTCTTGGGGAAAAGGAATCAAAGATAACAGTATTGGCACTTGGAGAGAGAGAGAGGAAAGATTACAAGGGAAAAACAAATTGTATTATGACAAGAGGAAGAATGTTAAGATATTTCATGTTAAGGTTGGAGATGTTGTTAGAGTTAAAGCACCAGTAGGAACAATGTCTTGGTCTAAATATAGTAAACCTTTACAAGTTGTTAAATGTTTCAAAAATGCTGTGAAGTTACAAGACGGAAGAATTTGGAACTTAAATCGTGTTGTACTTCTAAAATCATCTCAAGGAAAATTATAGAATAGTAATATTAATACTGATGTCAATCATTCTAATCTGTGTAATGTACCAAGGAGGAGTGGATGGAGGTCTATATTTCCTTCACACTTAAAAGACTTTGTTAGCTAAGTTATTCTGTAACTACTTTGTGTAAGATAGTTTTGTATTTTTAATATGTATTTAATTTGTCATTTTCTTGATAATAGAAGGGAGATGTATGATGTCTTCTTCCTTCTCATGACATGATGTACATTCTAAAGAATGTAGAACGCAGTTTGTGGAAGGGAGTTCTTGGGTGGTCAGTTGGTTCTTGGACTGATGGCTGAGGTGTTATCAATTAAACCTCCTCACCAAGTTTTACATGTGTGTCTCATTTATATGAACTTTACACATGTTTTACTGAGAATGTCAGACTTCATTCTCACATGACTGAGAAAGATAATGTGAATTTACAGAAAATATGCTTTCAGATTAGCTTATAGATCACCTTCCAAACCTCTGTGGGAAAAGCATGAGAAAATAGTTTTCTCTCAAACATGATTCATGATATCACAGCAGAAGGTTTGTTCACATGGTAAAATCACCTTAGAACACACCACAATTCCTAAAATGAGTATGGTACCATCAACAAATGATTTATAATGTAACTAAAGTCCTAAAACCTTCTATTAACTGCAATGCTTTTTAATGAGGTGCTATCATGTATATTGGTCACGAGATGGCTGCCAACACTTCTTGGATGAAGTGCTGACAGCCAATCAGATCTCACGATGAGATGTGTGGTTAGGCTCCGCCCAGATATGTATATGATTTTACTTTTTATTTTCTCAGGAACTACTGAATGGATTTACACCATATATGCAAAAGGCACATGCCTGACCTGAGGACTACCTCTTTGCCAAATTTCAAGTAATTCTGTTCAGCCGTTCGGGCTGTACCTTCGACTAAAGGTCCTATGGGAAAATGCATGGGGAAAACGTGTTTTGGGACCCCCCTTTTTTCTCAAACCCCCGCTTGATGAATCCCCCCGAGACTTTCAGGGTAGGAGCTGAGCGGAGCGGCCCATTAGTTTTGATAATTTCGCGAAGATTCGTCAACCGGCGCCAAAGTTCTTCAAAATAGAATTTTGAGATTTCCTATGGAAACACGGTCCTAACTATAACTATCTACTGGCGACCGCCAGTAGATAATATATATATATATCACTGAAGAAACCATAGGTTTCAGGGGCGTTATAGTTAGCTGGACTTTTCACTCGTACAAAACCATTGAAATTCCCCCGTTATAGTTAGTTCAGCTAACTATAACTCGCGCGCCCGCAATGCACTGCTGATGACGTCACATATTACATCACTCATGACATGGTCAGTGACATCACTCATGACATCACTGATGACATCTCAAATGGCATCACTGATGACATCACTGATGACATCATCCCGTGAATGTGTGTTTTTCTGAAAATTACATATATTTTATATATGTATATCTCAAGGTCAATTGACGAATAAATGGGTATATAAGTGTCTAAATGGATGATTTGTTTTTGAAAAATTGATTGTATAACTGACTGATTAAGTGTATCTTAGTGAATACATGGCTTAGTGAGTAATGTTTATATATGTAAATATCTGTATCAGTCTCTCACTTTGTGTATAAGTGGCTGCATAGGTTGGTGAGTAGCTACATGAGTGTCTATATAGGTTATTAGTTGTTTTTTTTAAGTATCAGTATGAGTATCTGAGTGTCTATGGTTTGGTGGGGGTTATTACATAGTGCATAGGTGCATGAATGAGTGACTCACTGTTTGTATGTGTTGAAGACAGCATGTGTGCAGGACTGTATGGGTGGATGAGTGTGTGCATGGGTGTGTTAGTGAGTGAATGACTGTCTCAATAGTGTCTTTATGAGTAACTACATATGTTTTAAACTAGTATATGTGACTATTGGTGTATATAAGTGAGTATATGTGAGAGTGAGAGATTGGAAGAGTTCCTGTATGAATAAGTATGTGTTTATATAAGTGATAGTTTAAAAGACTAAGTATGTGTAAGTTTCTGTAGAAGTAAGTGTGGTGGTGTGTGTATAACTGTATATGCAAGTAAATGGATGTTTGATTCTTTATTAGCATGAGTGAATATGTGTGTGAGTAACTCTATGGATGGGTGGCGTTGTGTAACAGGATGTATAGGTGTATGAGTACATATGATGAGTGAGTACATGTATGAGTGACTGTATAGGACTGTTGGTGAATGAGTGGATGTGTATGTGGATCTTAGAATTACCGAATAGGTTGTTGTAACTGGTATTGGTATGTCCATTGTTTTGAAAATTTTAGTTTCTATTTTTGAATGTGTGTATCAACGGTTATATTAGGGGGAGAGGAGATCTGCCACTCTATCACAAGGATGATGTCATCAGTGATGTCTTCAGTGATGTCATTTGAGATGTCATCAGTGATGTCATGAGTGATGTCACTGACCATGTCATGAGTGATGTAATATGTGATGTCATCAGCAGTACATTGCGGGTGCGCGAGTTATTGTTAGCTGAACTAACTATAACGGGGGAATTTCAATGGATTTGTACGAGTGAAAAGTCCAGCTAACTATAACGCCCCTGAAACCTATGGTTTCTTCAGTGAATTTTTAAGGTTTTTTAAATGCTAATTCCTAACTGTAACGTGCCTGAAACCTATGGTTTTTTCAGTGAATTTCAACGGTTTTTTAAATGCTAATTTCTAAAAATGCCTACAGAGATAGGACATGTGAAGAAAGAGGAAAAAACGCACAGAAAGAAAAAAAAGAAATGCAGAAAGAAGCAACAGAAGTCCTCAAAGACGAAGAAAAGTGCAGGAAGAAGGATAACGTGCAGAAAGAACAAACAGAAGAGCAGAAAGAAGCCTTGTTGCAAATTCATCCTTTACCCTCAACTTTTTCAGACGGATACTGGTGGTAACTGAGTCTGACTAACCAGTCCTATAGCCAGTGCTATGTTAAAAGACACTAAGAATACAGTGAAAACACCTACATACACTAGGGAACAATATGCGTTGGGGTCCCCCTGTGATTATCATGACCTCCTCTGTAAGCCCCTAGTATATAATAGGGCAGGGGATTAAAACTAGGCCTGGGCGGTAAATTCCGTTCCGTTCGCGGAATTTGCGGAATTTGGGTAATTTCGCGTTCCGCGGAGAACGCGAAATTGCCCAAAAATCTGCGTTCCGCGACTTCGCGAAACTTTTTGCTTGTTCGCGTTCTCAATATGCGTGTTCGCGAGATATTTCACCCCGAGCACGCAAACAGCGATCGCGAACAGGAAAAAAGTATCGCGAACAATCAATTCCGCGTGTTCGCGGAATTTCTGCGTGTTCGCGGAGATTTTTTACCGTTTCGCGGAGATTTGCGTAACGCGGTTACGCAAATTCCGCCCACCCCTAATTAAAACTACCTCTTAAAACGCACCACAGGGCGTGTTTGCACACGTCACCTCAGGCCCCGTCCCCTCCCTTCCCCACTGTATAAACATGCCCTGTGGCCCTTTTTAAGTTGGGAGATTAAGTCCCCTTGAATCCTGAGGGTCCCTAGGGTCCAACTAGACCACTAGGTACCTCCAGTAAGCGCCACAGAGCTGCATTGCAGAGAGATGTAAAATGGTGCACGGCCTAGACCACCTCTCTGCAACGCAGCACTTTGGCACTTACTGGAAGCACCTGGCGGGCTAGTTGGCCCCCAGGGTCCCTCAGGATTGAAGGGGAATTATTTCCCCAACTTAAAACGTGCCACAGGGCGTGTTTGCACACGTTAACTCAGACCCCGTACCCTCCCTTCACCACTGTGTAAACAGTCACGCCCTGTGGCTTTATTTAGTTGGGAGATTAAGTTAATTTGAATCCTGAAGGTCCCTAGGGTCCAACTAGCCCACTAGGTACCTCCAGTAAGCACCACAGTGCTGCGTTGCATAGAGGTGTAAAAAGGGGCGTGGCCTCAGAACACCTGTCTGCAACGCAGCTCCCTGGCGCATACTGGAGATACCTGTTGGGCTAGTTGACCCTCAGGGACCCTCAGTATTGAAGGGGAATTAATTCCCCAACTTACAACTGGCCCCAGAGGGACCGTTTGCAGAGTGCTGCAAGGAGGGGGCGTGGCCTCCGGTGAGATGCCGGTCTTTTATTTATTTTATTTTTTTAAGAAGGAGGGCTGTGTGGCCCCCCTTCTTTTTCTAATTTATTGGCCCTGGGGACCCCATCCCCCAGGGCCTGCACCCTAATTTTTTGTTGAAAAAAAAAAATTTGGAAGGCCCCCCTCCCAAGGCCTTAATCGACCCCGGGGACCCCAAACCCCGGGTCATGGCCTTTTAAAAAAAAAATATTTAGGAGGGGGGCTGCGTTGCCCCCCTCCTCAGGCCACTTATGGCCCCGAGGACCCCATCCCCCGGAGCCGGCCTTTGTTTTTTATTATTTTAAAAAATATATATTTATAGAAACACCTAGGACATGCTGGACAAACCGTATGTACCTATCACCATGACGATTTGCGTGATATTCATTAAAAGGCGACTATGCATACAATGAATCCACGTGGAATGTATTTACACCGCTATTGAAGCTCTGACGTGTCTGACGCCCTACTGTGCCTAATCCCGGCGCCCCCGCCGGTGGGTACTCTCCAAGTAGACACCCTTGTCGTTTATTTATGCAAACATGGGTAGCTATTGAAGGGCACATTTAATACACACGCACACCAAGCCATTCAAAGGGGATTCGACAAAAATTCGACCAAACTATGCAAGAAACCCTCCTCATGGTTAATAAAACACACATCCACCGCCGGATGTGTAATACATTTTATTTTACTCTCTGGAAAGGAGACAAACCTCACTTGAGAGTCACAGCGTGCTCCTGGCTGAGCCCAATGCTGTGTTACACCCACCAGTGCCCCCCGAGTGCCACATACCTCTGTGTTGTATTCCACCAGATAGTGCGTATGCTATGACACTCTCTAGCCCATGTGCACTGTAACACCACCCCATGAATATGTCATGCCACATTTGCCTTCGCACCAGTTATATTGCCCCATCTAACGTGCCTTCCTCGATGCCTATGTTATAACGCTCAGCGCTATGCCATACCTATTACAATCTGGGATCCATATCTTTGTCACAGTGCATATGCAACATTACACTCCCCAGCACATATTTTATATTACAACTTTAGAGACTAGTTAGGTTACACAACACTGCCCTGTGCATATTACACTCCAAGGCGCATATCGCATAGCACGCGCTAGTGCCTGTGCTATCTCGCGCTCTCCAATGAATCTGTCATTGTGCACAATGTATTTCATATTATATTTCACGCCCTGGTTCATCTTATATCACACTTTGTGGTGCATATTTTATACCATACACTATATCTAGTTTTAATTTTCAATCATGCTCTCAGGACTATGTTCTATATAACACTGCGTCCACCTACCCTTTTCACGGGCATTACATTTTGCGATGGGGTGGAGGGTCAGGGGGTGTTTCTGCCAAGTTTGCCCGGAGTCACAGTCACAAACGTCCTCTTCTTCCTGAATAAAAGTGAGATTATGCTGCATACTTGTTCATATTTTAAGTAGTTCGCACAGACGTACATTTTAAAAACAATAAAGTTCCTAATACCCACCTTCTCTGAACAGTTAGCTTGCTGCCCCATCCACCTCCTCCCTATCCTCTGTTGTCTGAAGCCATGGAATAGCCTCCTCCCTCCTGCCATGCATGGTCTGATGTGCTGCCACTGCCCTCCATTTAGCATGATGTACCAGTCCAATCCTCCTGCCCTCCATTGCCCAATTCTATGGCCCATAATTGACCTCCTGCTTAGCCTCTGTGCTTAGCTTGCTGCCCCTATTCTCCTTCCCCCTGCTCTCCGATGTCTTTGTGCATGCCCCTGCTCCATCCTTTTTGCCCACCATGTTCCATGGACCTGCCACTCCTATCTACTCTGAGTGTTCTGTTGAGCTGCCGCTCCCCTCCCACCTGCCTAGCATTGTCAGATGACTGTAACCTGTCCCTGCCACCTCCACCCTGCCTGTCCACATGCCATGCCCCTATCCCCTTCCTCCTGTCCTCCATGGTCCATTTTACTGCCACACCCATCTGCCCTCCCTGGTCTGTTGTGCTGCAACTGCTCATCCTGCCTGCCCCGCGCATTCTGTTGTGAGGCCCCTTCCCCTGAACTCTCTTGCCTGTGCCCAGGTCCTGACCCTCCCTTCTATCCTCCATGGTCCTTTGTGCATGCCCCTGCACCCTCCTTCTTACCCATCATATCCATTGTGCTGCCACTAACCCTCCCGCTTGCCATGCATGGTCTTCTGTGCTGTCATGGCCCCTCCCACCTTCCCTGTGTGGTCAGCTATCTGCCCCTGACCCCCTCCAACCTTCCCTCCATGGTCTGTGTGTATGACATCATAGTCTCACTGTTGCTCTCCATGGTGTGTCTTGTTTCTAGTGCCCATCCTGCCTGACCTCCATGGTCATCTTGCTGCTCCTGCCCTGCCCCCTTGCCCCCAGCCCTCTGTTTCCATGTGCAGACCCCTGTTCCCTCCCTCCTGGCTTGTCTGTTTCATTGTAATGCCCCTGATCCGTCCTTCCTGCCCTTTATGGTCTGTTATGCTGCAGCTTTCTCTCCTGTCTGTCCATTATGGTCAGCTAGCTGCCATTGCCTCTTTCCCCTCTGTTCTCTGTTGTCCATGCGCATGATCCTGTCCCCTCCCTATTGCTTTCTATGGATTGTTGTGCTGCACTTCCGTCCTGCATGCCCTGTGTGGTGTATTGTGCTGCTGCAAACCCTGATGCCTGCCCTGTAGGGTCAGTTTGGTGCACCTCTCCATGTCCCTCCTGTCCTCTGTTATCCGAATCCATGTCCCTACCCCAATTCCTCCTGCCTACCATGATCCAATGTACCATACTTGCTAACATTTTGAACTTGGTAAGAGGGAGATTTTGAAAAAAATGGGGTATTGATTTACCCCTTTGAGTTACATTGAAAAAGAGGAGATTGCAGGCAGGAGACAGATCAAATAAAGCCCATTTGAGCTTAAAAACATTGGACGTTTCCTGGCTGAAACGGGTCTATTGGCATGTATGGTTGTACTACCACTGCCTCTTCTTTCGGCCCACAATGGTCTATTATAATGCCAGTCCTATATTGTTGGTTTGTTGCCCCTGCCCCCCTTTCCACTGCCCTCCATAGTCTGTTGTGCTGTCACTGCCCTTCCTGCCTGCCCAGTGTGGTCAAATTGTTGCCTCTGCACTCTCCTACCTGCCTTCAATTTTCAGAGTCCGTGCCGCTGGCCTCTGCCTCTCAACAGTATCCCAATGAACAACCAGATTGCTAACATTCTATATTTATTACAAAAGTGTGGAACGCCTGACGTCATCTTAATGTAATCAAAACTATACTATCTAGAGCATTTGCTTTGGAAATTATATATATGAGAGGGTCTTATTTGCATCACAATTATGGTTAGTGCTCTAAAAAACTAAAATGAGGACATATTTTCTGAGTTTTCAAATAGCGACAAAGAACTTTTAAATTATTTGTAATCCTTATGTTTTTTTATCCAGTTGACCACTTGATTAAATGTTGCACTTAGGGGAGAGGATGTGGTGTTACTTCCATAGCTGCAGACTTTGCAACTGGGGAATCAGGTTGGAGTTTCTGCTTCAGCTCCTGTCCTGGCCAAAATGATAAACTTTTGTCCTTTGTTGTCTTGGAAACAGTAAGACCACAAGAACGAAGGGGAGACAGAGAGCGACAATTAAGGATTATGGAATCTAAGTTTATCATTGATTTTGAGACCTTGTTTCCTATTGGTTTGAATTCAAGTGAGCAGATAGCCATCCACCTAGGTTAAAAGTATATCAGCACTAAGAATATTCAGATTAGTCAATCGACATTAAATGAAAGGGTCGATTCAAAAAGTGAATGGATTATAAGAAAATAGTCATTGAATGTAATTATGAATAATTGGTATTTTTTCACTTTCTATGAGAACAAGTTTTGACATTTTAAATTGTAATATAGACATGGAATGTATATAGAAATAAATTAATCATTTTAGTTTTCTTTTTATTATTTTTGTAATGTCATATGTGTAATAGGAGTATGTAATTCAAGGGAAAATGGTTAATCCGAGGTCGTCGCAATTAATTGGGCTAAAAATGAACGAGCGAGATCATAGAATAGATCGTGATTGGTGTACAACCAGCCCACTTGGGAGAGATGGTCTTATTATACCCTGATTAATGTACTGTTAGCCCACTTGGGCAAGATTTGTGTACTATGTCGATCTGTGCTTTCCAAAAACTATTGTGAATAGGCACGACTTTCAGGCAAAATACCCACCAAGTGAGATAAAAATGTTAAAACACACAGTGAGATTAGTATATGAGGAAAATGTTTACATTTGAATAATATACTGAGAGATCAAGATACAACTGTATTGTGCACATAAATTATTATTCTTTTTTGTACTAAACTTGGGTAGTTGTTAAATTGCAACCAGTGATTAAATCGCATTTGCATTTTGCATATTTTGTATTAGTTTTACTAAATGAAATGTTTTTCAACAACTTTGTCCATTACAAAATGGCGCCAGTGAAATTTTGACTAAAACCTGTTTGGCCCATTTCTATGTTTATGCATACGATCCTATGCATACCAAAATGTGACATGACTTGCCGTATCGTGAACAAGCCATAAAGGTGAAACGCTTCGGTAGAAGACCATCTGTTTTGGAATAAACAGATCAAGCATCCTTGGGTGTCCGTGGTTTCTTTTTCTGAGGCAGAGAAAGTATTATTGCGATATATATATATATATATATATATATATATATATATATATATATATATATATAATATATATATTATCTACTGGCGGTCGCCAGTAGATAGTTATAGTTAGGACCGTGTTTCCATAGGAAATCCGCAACATTCTATTTGGAATAACTTTGGCGCCGATTGATGAATCCTCGCAAATTTTTTAAAATAGGTGGGGCGCTCCGCTCCGCTCCTTCCCTGAAGGTCTCAGGGGGATTCGTCAAGCGGGGGCTGAGAAAAAGGGGGGGTCCCAAAACGCGTTTTCCCTATGCATTTTTCCATAGGACCTTTAGCCCAAGCTACAACCCGAACGGCTGAACAGAATTACTTTAAATTTGGCAGAGAGGTAGTCCTCAGGTCAGGGATGTGCCTTTTGCAGGTCTGGTGTAAATCTGTTCAGTATTTCCTGAGAAAATAGCATTTAAAAGCATATATATATCTATAGGCGCGCTCCGTGCACGTACGGTAAAACTTACCGTACGCGCACGATGCCGTCCGCGAGCGCGATTCTGATTGGTTGTTAGATCTTAGTAAACATTCGAATCGGTCGAAACCAGGAAGTGTCGGCCGCCATTTTGTCTCTCGCAGTCTGAATGGGTGAAAAACAAAGGTGGAGAACTTGAAAAGGGGGCATGGTGGAAAGTTCCTGACCCCCTAGCCTTTGTCAGGGGGTCCCAGAAGGACCCCCAAGGGCCAAAATTTCGCGTAGTGTGCGTGTACGGTAGAAATGGAAAAATTCCGCGAACTGCGTAACGTGGGCGCGCGGTGCGCAAAGCGCACAACGCCCCTATAGCGCGCACACGGTGCGCGAAGTGCACCGTGCGCGTACGGTACGCGCACGGTGAAAAACCTTAAAAAAATAAAAATAAAAATACATAACTTAGCATTTAAAAAAACGTACAAATTCACTGAAAAAACCATAGGTTTCACACACGTTATAGTTAGGAATTAGCATTTAAAAAACCTTGCAAATTCACTTAAAAAACCATAGGTTTCACACATTTTATAGTTAACTGGACATTTCACTCATGAAAAACCATTGAAATTCCCCCGTTATAGTTAGTGCAGGCAACTATAACTCACGCGACCGCAATCCTCTGCTGATGACGTCAGATATTACATCACTGATGACATATGTGTCTTTCTGAAAAAAAAATATTTGTAATATATGTATAGCTAAAAATTAATGGAAGAAGACATGGGTAAATAAGTGTCTAAATACGGTGATGTAATATCTGACGTCATCAGCAGAGGATTGCGGTCGCGTGAGTTATAGTTGCCTGCACTAACTTTAACGGGGGAATTTGGGAATTTCAATGGTTTTTCACGAGCGAAATGTCCAGCTAACTATAACATGTGTGAAACCTATGTTTTTTTAAGTGAATTTGCAAGGTTTTTTCAATGCTAATTCCTAACTATAACGTGTGTGAAACCTATGGTTTTTTCAGTGAATATATATATATATATATATCATGTGATCAAGGGCTCTTGAGGCCCGAAACACGTCGTGCGTGGGTTGTGAACTGCAATAAACATCTTACCTGAAGTCCAGCGGGGTCCGAGTTTCCTTCTTCGCCGCCGCTGAGTGGAAGTAGCAGGAATTTGAACTTTCTGATATAAATATATATATATATATATATATGTCCCAAGGTTGCCTCTGGATAAAGGACGCACTCCATGGAAAGGTGGGTTAACAAACCATTTATTTGTGAAAAGATGCACAATTCGGCTTTTAATTTCCAAATCCCCTACGCGTTTCGAAGCCGCAGGCTCCTTCCTCATGGGGTGACAAATCAGGAAATGGCAGAAACACCACAGCCATCTTTCTCCATTATTTACGTGCTCTCTCCTGTGAGAGCATGCTGGTAGCTGTAGTCCAATCCTTCTCCACCAGTGGAGTCCGTTCATTTCCCCCAAATTGTCTTTGCCTAATTAGTTCATTTATTTCATTGCCCTCCAGTGGGCTACAGACGTAATGTGCACCTTTGAAATGTTGAAACCTTCCCGCGCCGATTCCGCTTGTACAATGACAGCGTCCAGACCCGTTACCACATTTCAAACGGGCGGTGCATCCTTCGCGGCTGAGGCCGCCGCTTAACACATGTCCCAAGGTTGCCTCTGGATAAAGGACGCACTCCATGGAAAGGTGGGTTAACAAACCATTTATTTGTGAAAAGATGCACAATTCGGCTTTTAATTTCCAAATCCCCTACGCGTTTCGAAGCCGCAGGCTCCTTCCTCATGGGGTGACAAATCAGGAAATGGCAGAAACACCACAGCCATCTTTCTCCATTATTTACGTGCTCTCTCCTGTGAGAGCATGCTGGTAGCTGTAGTCCAATCCTTCTCCACCAGTGGAGTCCGTTCATTTCCCCCAAATTGTCTTTGCCTAATTAGTTCATTTATTTCATTGCCCTCCAGTGGGCTACAGACGTAATGTGCACCTTTGAAATGTTGAAACCTTCCCGCGCCGATTCCGCTTGTACAATGACAGCGTCCAGACCCGTTACCACATTTCAAACGGGCGGTGCATCCTTCGCGGCTGAGGCCGCCGCTTAACACATGTCCCAAGGTTGCCTCTGGATAAAGGACGCACTCCATGGAAAGGTGGGTTAACAAACCATTTATTTGTGAAAAGATGCACAATTCGGCTTTTAATTTCCAAATCCCCTACGCGTTTCGAAGCCGCAGGCTCCTTCCTCATGGGGTGACAAATCAGGAAATGGCAGAAACACCACAGCCATCTTTCTCCATTATTTACGTGCTCTCTCCTGTGAGAGCATGCTGGTAGCTGTAGTCCAATCCTTCTCCACCAGTGGAGTCCGTTCATTTCCCCCAAATTGTCTTTGCCTAATTAGTTCATTTATTTCATTGCCCTCCAGTGGGCTACAGACGTAATGTGCACCTTTGAAATGTTGAAACCTTCCCGCGCCGATTCCGCTTGTACAATGACAGCGTCCAGACCCGTTACCACATTTCAAACGGGCGGTGCATCCTTTGCGGCTGAGGCCGCCGCTTAACACATGTCCCAAGGTTGCCTCTGGATAAAGGACGCACTCCATGGAAAGGTGGGTTAACAAACCATTTATTTGTGAAAAGATGCACAATTCGGCTTTTAATTTCCAAATCCCCTACGCGTTTCGAAGCCGCAGGCTCCTTCCTCATGGGGTGACAAATCAGGAAATGGCAGAAACACCACAGCCATCTTTCTCCATTATTTACGTGCTCTCTCCTGTGAGAGCATGCTGGTAGCTGTAGTCCAATCCTTCTCCACCAGTGGAGTCCGTTCATTTCCCCCAAATTGTCTTTGCCTAATTAGTTCATTTATTTCATTGCCCTCCAGTGGGCTACAGACGTAATGTGCACCTTTGAAATGTTGAAACCTTCCCGCGCCGATTCCGCTTGTACAATGACAGCGTCCAGACCCGTTACCACATTTCAAACGGGCGGTGCATCCTTCGCGGCTGAGGCCGCCGCTTAACACATGTCCCAAGGTTGCCTCTGGATAAAGGACGCACTCCATGGAAAGGTGGGTTAACAAACCATTTATTTGTGAAAAGATGCACAATTCGGCTTTTAATTTCCAAATCCCCTACGCGTTTCGAAGCCGCAGGCTCCTTCCTCATGGGGTGACAAATCAGGAAATGGCAGAAACACCACAGCCATCTTTCTCCATTATTTACGTGCTCTCTCCTGTGAGAGCATGCTGGTAGCTGTAGTCCAATCCTTCTCCACCAGTGGAGTCCGTTCATTTCCCCCAAATTGTCTTTGTCGGCGCGGGAAGGTTTCAACATTTCAAAGGTGCACATTACGTCTGTAGCCCACTGGAGGGCAATGAAATAAATGAACTAATTAGGCAAAGACAATTTGGGGGAAATGAACGGACTCCACTGGTGGAGAAGGATTGGACTACAGCTACCAGCATGCTCTCACAGGAGGGAGCACGTAAATAATGGAGAAAGATGGCTGTGGTGTTTCTGCCATTTCCTGATTTGTCACCCCATGAGGAAGGAGCCTGCGGCTTCGAAACGCGTAGGGGATTTGGAAATTAAAAGCCGAATTGTGCATCTTTTCACAAATAAATGGTTTGTTAACCCACCTTTCCATGGAGTGCGTCCTTTATCCAGAGGCAACCTTGGGACATGTGTTAAGCGGCGGCCTCAGCCGCGAAGGATGCACCGCCCATTTGAAATGTGGTAACGGGTCTGGACGCTGTCATTGTACAAGCGGAATCGGCGCGGGAAGGTTTCAACATTTCAAAGGTGCACATTACGTCTGTAGCCCACTGGAGGGCAATGAAATAAATGAACTAATTAGGCAAAGACAATTTGGGGGAAATGAACGGACTCCACTGGTGGAGAAGGATTGGACTACAGCTACCAGCATGCTCTCACAGGAGAGAGCACGTAAATAATGGAGAAAGATGGCTGTGGTGTTTCTGCCATTTCCTGATTTGTCACCCCATGAGGAAGGAGCCTGTGGCTTCGAAACGCGTAGGGGATTTGGAAATTAAAAGCCGAATTGTGCATCTTTTCACAAATAAATGGTTTGTTAACCCACCTTTCCATGGAGTGCGTCCTTTATCCAGAGGCAACCTTGGGACATGTGTTAAGCGGCGGCCTCAGCCGCGAAGGATGCACCGCCCGTTTGAAATGTGGTAACGGGTCTGGACGCTGTCATTGTACAAGCGGAATCGGCGCGGGAAGGTTTCAACATTTCAAAGGTGCACATTACGTCTGTAGCCCACTGGAGGGCAATGAAATAAATGAACTAATTAGGCAAAGACAATTTGGGGGAAATGAACGGACTCCACTGGTGGAGAAGGATTGGACTACAGCTACCAGCATGCTCTCACAGGAGAGAGCACGTAAATAATGGAGAAAGATGGCTGTGGTGTTTCTGCCATTTCCTGATTTGTCACCCCATGAGGAAGGAGCCTGCGGCTTCGAAACGCGTAGGGGATTTGGAAATTAAAAGCCGAATTGTGCATCTTTTCACAAATAAATGGTTTGTTAACCCACCTTTCCATGGAGTGCGTCCTTTATCCAGAGGCAACCTTGGGACATGTGTTAAGCGGCGGCCTCAGCCGCGAAGGATGCACCGCCCGTTTGAAATGTGGTAACGGGTCTGGACGCTGTCATTGTACAAGCGGAATCGGCGCGGGAAGGTTTCAACATTTCAAAGGTGCACATTACGTCTGTAGCCCACTGGAGGGCAATGAAATAAATGAACTAATTAGGCAAAGACAATTTGGGGGAAATGAACGGACTCCACTGGTGGAGAAGGATTGGACTACAGCTACCAGCATGCTCTCACAGGAGAGAGCACGTAAATAATGGAGAAAGATGGCTGTGGTGTTTCTGCCATTTCCTGATTTGTCACCCCATGAGGAAGGAGCCTGCGGCTTCGAAACGCGTAGGGGATTTGGAAATTAAAAGCCGAATTGTGCATCTTTTCACAAATAAATGGTTTGTTAACCCACCTTTCCATGGAGTGCGTCCTTTATCCAGAGGCAACCTTGGGACATGTGTTAAGCGGCGGCCTCAGCCGCGAAGGATGCACCGCCCGTTTGAAATGTGGTAACGGGTCTGGACGCTGTCATTGTACAAGCGGAATCGGCGCGGGAAGGTTTCAACATTTCAAAGGTGCACATTACGTCTGTAGCCCACTGGAGGGCAATGAAATAAATGAACTAATTAGGCAAAGACAATTTGGGGGAAATGAACGGACTCCACTGGTGGAGAAGGATTGGACTACAGCTACCAGCATGCTCTCACAGGAGAGAGCACGTAAATAATGGAGAAAGATGGCTGTGGTGTTTCTGCCATTTCCTGATTTGTCACCCCATGAGGAAGGAGCCTGCGGCTTCGAAACGCGTAGGGGATTTGGAAATTAAAAGCCGAATTGTGCATCTTTTCACAAATAAATGGTTTGTTAACCCACCTTTCCATGGAGTGCGTCCTTTATCCAGAGGCAACCTTGGGACATGTGTTAAGCGGCGGCCTCAGCCGCGAAGGATGCACCGCCCGTTTGAAATGTGGTAACGGGTCTGGACGCTGTCATTGTACAAGCGGAATCGGCGCGGGAAGGTTTCAACATTTCAAAGGTGCACATTACGTCTGTAGCCCACTGGAGGGCAATGAAATAAATGAACTAATTAGGCAAAGACAATTTGGGGGAAATGAACGGACTCCACTGGTGGAGAAGGATTGGACTACAGCTACCAGCATGCTCTCACAGGAGAGAGCACGTAAATAATGGAGAAAGATGGCTGTGGTGTTTCTGCCATTTCCTGATTTGTCACCCCATGAGGAAGGAGCCTGCGGCTTCATATGCCACTGACATTACACCAAGTGGCATATGATGAAGAGTCGCTGGACTCGAAACGCGTCATGCCTGTTGGTCTTTTAATAAAGAAACCTTTCTAGCACTGTTGGTGTGGCCCGTACAGCGTTGCAGCAGGAACGCGTGTTTCTTTTTGGATTCTACAGAGGTGTCTGACACACCTCACAACGGGCCCTGATCCGCGAGGAAGAGGCACTCCCATGTGTCAGGGTGATTTAATGAAGCTCAGAGCTTTCTTTGAAGGAGTGCCCTCCGGCTGCGAGAGTGAACAGGAAAAGAGTTTATGATGGAAGGGCCACCGTGTGAGGCCCGCCTAAACTTGGGGAATGGACTTTTTCAGCAGCTAGGATTTGCAGAGGAATATTTCCATAATACTTTGTGCTTGAGGCAATGACTTTGAAAGGCAAACAAAAAGCTGCACGGAAACTCAGTGGTAGTGAGACTTTACTTGTACACCGTGACCGAGGTATGGAACTGTCTGTTTAAAAGCATGTGTTGCACTCGGTAAACTGTGGATTAAGTGTGGTTTTACCAAAATCGACTTTGAAAATCAGTATAAATGTAAAGGGCAGTTAAGGAGCACCTTGGGAATTGTAGTCCCGTATGATGTAATTTAAGGTTAACAAGATCGTACAACAAAGGAAAACCTTGATGGCGTTACCATTTGGGGGTTAAAAGGTAACCTAAAACAAAAACTTGTACTTGCCTTTGTTGTACCACTGAAATTCAGTGAAAATTACGAATGATAAACCATGAAGGAACTGTCCCTTTAAACTGGAAGAAATGGACGTTGGTCCCTTTTCAATGTCTTATGAAGTTACATTATTTAAATCTAAGGCACTGTTGTTGTGGCCCGTACAGCGTTGCAGTAACTCTATTTAGGAGTGTAGGTGTGTAACAGGATGTATAGGTGTATGAGTACATATGATGACTGAGTACATGTATGAGTGACTATATAGAAGTGTTGATAAATGAGTGGATGCGTATGTAGATTTTGGAATTACTGAATAGGTTGTTCTAACTGGTATTGGTATCTCTATAGTTTTCAAAACTTTAGTTTGTATTTTTCAATGTGAGTATCAAAGTTTTTATTGGGATAAGAGGAGGTCTGCCACTCTTACACAAGGATGATGTCATCAGTGATGTCATCAGTGATGTCATTTGAGATGTCATCAGTGATGTCATGAGTGATGTCACTGACCATGTCATGAGTGATGTAATATGTGACGTCATCAGCAGTGGATTGCGGGCGCGCGAGTTATAGTTAGCTGAACTAACTATAACGGGGGAATTTCAATGGTTTTGTACAAGTGAAATGTCCAGCTAACTATAACATGTGTGAAACCTATGGTTTTTTCAGTGAATTTGCAAGGTTTTTTAAATGCTAATTCCTAACTATAACGTGTGTGAAACCTATGGTTTTTTCAGTGAATTTGCAAGGTTTTTTAAATGCTAATTCCTAACTATAACGTGTGTGAAACCTATGTTTTTTTCAGTGATTTTGCAAGGTTTTTTAAATGCTAATTCCTAACTATAACGTTTGTGAAACATATAGTTTTTTCAGTGAATTTCAAAGGTTTTTTAAATGCTAACTTATGAATGAATTATTATATTTTTTAAATATTTATTTTACAATAAGCTACCTATGTATATAGTTATAGATTGACTGTATCCTGTAATATGGAATGGCTCAGCTCTTTTTTTTTTTTTAATTTGGATAAAGTTGAACAGCATAGTTAATATCTTCTATAAACTTATAAACAGTTTAATTTTTTCTTTTTTTTTTTTGCTTTTTAGGGTTTTTGATGGTGCGCGCACGGTGTGGGCATGCGTACGTGCTCCGTGTGTGCATGCGTACGTCGTGCGTGCTCCGTGCGCTCGTGCTCTGTACGCGCATGCACGCGTGCTCTGTGCACGCATGCGCGCGTGCTCAGTACACGCATGCACGCGTGCTCCGTGCGCGCATGCGTTCGTGCTCCGTGCGCGCACCGTGCGCGCACGGCAAGTCATGTGATTACGAAACAACACTTTTCATTGGTTCATAGTAGTTTCAGTTCCAGAATCTTCCAACACCACACCCACTCCCCTCATTATTTCTTCTGATTTCCTGGGAGAAGGAGCAGAGCAGCTTTTCCAGTACTCCAGTACTTGAAAATGGCATAGAAGCAGTCATCTTCTGGGAGTGAGGAGGAGACCTTTGTGCCACCAAGGCAGAGGAAACAGAAGGGCTCATTTATTTGGAATTTGTTTACTTTTCCAGAGGGCCAGAAGAAGGTGAATGCTCCTAAAGTCACCTGCACCGTTTGTGGAGTGGTCTTATCAAGAGGAGATCCTAAAAAAAAATACTCTTTTAGTATTTTCTCTATGATAAGGCACGTTAAAGGAGTACATCGTGTGGCTTATGCTCGGGAGTCTACTCGAGCTGCTAGAGACAACCCTCCAGCAGCTCAGCCGAGCACATCTGCAGCAGCTCAGCTGAGCACATCATCAGCAGCTCAGCCGAGCACTTCATCTGCGGCCGCATCTTCACCTGCTTCTCTTCCTCTGGATGTGCACCCTCTGTTTAAGAGGGTTCATATACGGTACAATCTGTGCAATGCTCTTCTCTCTTATGCTGACACCAGCATTAACCTAATAGAGACGAAGATACAGCAGCACACATGCTCCACCCCAAGATTTTTTTCATTTTTTTGTTTTTTTGTTCCTCAATTAACACAACGGCTCTTTTTAGAGCCACCTAACATCTAAACACTTAAACTTGATTTTTAATTCTATTTTTTTTATGAATTTTTTGCCGCCGTGCGCGCACCGTGCACGCACCGTGCGTGCACGGTGCGTGCACCTCGCGATTTTTTGAAAAAAAATAAAACGTTTTTTTCACCCTTCGGGATCCTTCAGGCACCCCCTGACAAAGGCTAGGGGGTCAGGAACTCTGTACCCTGCCCCCTTTTCACGTTCTCCACCTTTCTTTTAAATGGAAACACACATTTCTATTGGTTGCAAATTTCAACCCTTTCCAAATGATTCCTACCCCCAACATGACTTCTGCCTGCTAGCACAGCAACAGATCATGGAACACTGGTGTGAGCAGAGAGGTCAGAAGTTCAGCACACAATGTTTCTAATCCAAAGAGCAAGATTGCTTGACATTTCAAACCTAACAGCAAATCCAAAGTAATGTTCTGTGGGAACACATTTTTCTGAACCAATACAAAACATGCTTTCAAAAATGTAAACCTACAGCCTAGTTTTTAGTGTAAAATGGTCTGAAACAGCCAATGAGTTATTTTTATTTTAAAAAAAGTATATAAGCCTCCATTTTACAACTATCTTTCATTTCATATTTCCATTCTACTGAAAGACACCTTCTGAGTGCATCCAGGTCTCCTCCTCACTCCCTGAAGTAGACTGCTGTTCTGCCATTTTCAAGTAAAATTGAAAGCTTTTCAGCTCCTTGTCCCAAGAAATAAGAAGAAATAGTGAGGGGAGTGGCTGTGGTGTTTGAAGATTCTGGAAGAGAAACTACTATGAACCAATGCTTCTGAGTGCATCCAGATCTCCTCCTCACTCCCTGAAGTAGAGTGCTGTTCTGCCATTTTCAACTGAAATTGATACCTGTTCAGCTCCTTGTCCCACGAAATAAGAAGAAATAGTGAGGGGATTGGTAAGGCATTTATAGAGGAGACGGTGTACATTTCACAGATGAAGGGAACAGAGTCTTCCTCTTGAACTTTAGACTCTGCATCGATACTTACTTATAGGTACCAAAACACACTCAATTAACACAATGGCTCTTTTTAGAGCCAACCAACATCCAAACACTTAAACTTGATTTTTAATTCTATTTTTTTTACGATTTTTTGGTCGCATCTCTATGCTTCCCCTGCGCTGGCACACAAACTGCAGCCATGCGCCGGCACAGGCTCCCTTGCACCATGGTGCAAGGATGCCTGCGATGTGGGGAGATTGTTCTTGTGCAGGAAGGGACACCTTCCTGCACAAAAACAATCACAAGAGGCTTTTTCCTCTTTCAATGCGTGCTGTAGAATGCAGCACGCACTAAAAGAGGAAAAAATAAGGAGAAATAAAAACATTTCTCCTCGTTGTGCCTCACTACGCCACCTCTAGGGTGTCGTAGCATTCACACGCATCTCCAGAGTTACGATTTCTCGTAAATCTGGAGATGTGTCTAGTTCTATGGGTGTTGCGTGGGAACACCCACAACAACACCCATGGAACGCCCCTTCAGCGCACAGTGCTGCGTGTGAAGTGGCTGTATTTATGAGGAGAGGAAAAGTCACGCAGGGTGGCTTTTCCTCTCCTTGTAAATATGGAGGAGCCCCCTGCGCCGCCAGTACGTCATGAAAAGTGACGTAGTGATGGCGCAGGGTGCTTATAAATCTGCCCCAGAGATGTTAAGGAAATTAAGGGTAAGACAGACAAAGGGAGAGAGACAGAAACAGAGACAGAGAGCAAGGAACTGAGAAGGAGTGAGGCCGTTAGAATGACTGAGACATATGGAGACAGGGAGAGAAACATGGTTGAAAAAATGGAGGCAGTAAACCTAGGGGAGTAGTAGAGAAGGAGTGAAGGAGTTACGAAAGAGCAGTAAAAGAAGAAGAGAGAGGGAAGGGGAATGAGTAAAGCAGAGTGAGGAGAAGTGAAGAAAAGGGAGCATGAAATTGAAGGGGTGAGAAATACAGATATTTTAAACTTACCTGACCAGCAAAATAACTTTAGAAATAAATGTTTTTTTTTAATTGCAAGAAAAATGGATTCAATTTCCTAAATTTTCTTTTTAGATCTGAAAAAAAAGAAAAAAAGTAATAATATTCAACAATACATTTTAGAAAACAGTACATATATTTTCATTTTTTACAAAGTAATTTTTTGCCCTTTTTTTGCTGTTTTCAGAATATATTGAATTTCACTGAAAATAGTGATATAAATTGTATTCATCACTTAACAGCGGGCAAAAAAATAAACAATCTAAAAGATTGTTTAAAAAAGCCCTGAATGTATCCTCAGTAAAACATGCCTTGATAGAAATTTAACATATATATTAAAAATATCTTCTAAGAACAATAACTATTTGCAATAAATAACATCTGTAAATCTTGTTGCTTAAGCACATACACCAAAATAATATCTGTCAAAGAAGTCCACAATAGAAACATTTACCTTTCCATAAGTGAAATATCCAATGTTAATCCTATAAAATTGAAATAATGGTTTCTTCAGATGCTGCAATTTGTATCTAAAATTTTGGTTTTAGAAAAATTAAGTAACAATTTGGTAATTCTGCAGGCAAACGTTGCTTGAAAATCAATTGAGAATCATTACACAGTGTCCAGCCTTTTTCACATTTTAGATAAACTGTGTAATGACCAGAAATTATAGAAGGTCCATCATGGAAAATCATTGCAACTGCAACAAAAGTTTTTCCTGATATTGATAATTGATTTCCTACAGACTTCTTCATTAAAGTGTCCAATTTTGTTCCATCAGCTCTACAACGTTGTATCATTAAAATTACATACTGTCCATATTTCTTTAAAAATAACGTTGATAACATTTCTGATTTACATTGAGAACATTCCATGTTGTGATTTGCATCTTTAACTAATTTACTAAAAGTCACTGATTTACTCTCTGGTAATGTTAAATGTATGAACCTTTCAGAATCAACATTAGTGCTGCATGTGTTCATACAGTTTTCACAACAATATTCCCATTTATAAGAGAGACCAAATATATTTTCTATTTCTACCCCTTCATCTTCCAGTACCATAAGCAGATACATCTTGCTGGACATTTTGTGTAAACTGTGTACATCCAGAACATACATCTAAAAGATTTCTAACATCAGAAGCGTGTTTCTGGAGACTGTGTATTGTCAGGTGCAAGAGAGATCTGCATGGACGCTTGCACAACTGCATGAAGACTGCAGAGATGTATGTAAGAGTACATGTGTGGTAAGGGTTATTTGGAGTTTTGAACATGTAGGAAATACCTGACTCATTGCAGGAGTGGAAGGAAAATCTAACAGGTTGATTTCAAATGTGTTAGCATTTGCCTTTCATTTGTGAGATAGTGATTTATGCTGAATACTAACCATCAAAGTTCAAGAAAACAAGCTGCCCCTTTCCTACGAGTGCAAGTCTTACAGAACAACAGCAACACAAATTAAATCTCTGACAACAATTCCTGTGTGCAGACAGACTCATCGTGTAATTCTAGACAGAAAATGATATTTCATTGGCAATTTCAAAGCACATTTACTACTGTGGTATAGCAAGTGATAATTACTGTAACAGCCTGACACATTTTCCTTATAGTTTAGAGAGGCAGAAAAGAGCACATGTCCTTACAGCTACTTGAGACCATGAGCATGTGGAACCTGGGTGAGTGATTAGACTAGAGCAAAGGAAATGAGCCTTGGTGACGTTGAATGTGTTAGCGTTACACACTGCTATCTGAAATACCACACAGTGCTGAATACTTAGCATGGTGGTGCAGGAGAAGCAGCTGCCTGTGCGCTAAAAGTGTGTTTCTGGAGACTGTGTATTGTCAGCTGAAAGAGAGATCTGCATGGACGCGTGCACAACTACATGAAGACTGCAGAGATGTACGTAAGAGTACATGTGTGGTAAGGGTTAATTGGAGTTTTGAACATGTAGGAACTACCTCACCCATTGCTGGGGTGGAAGGAAAATCTACCATGTTGATTTCAAATGTGTTAGCATTTGCCTTTCATTTGTGAGATAGTGATTTGTGCTGAATGCTAATCATCACAGTTCAAGAAAACAAGCTGCCCCTTTCCTACGAGTGCAATTCTTACAGAATAACAGCAACACAAATTAAATCTCTGACAACAATTCCTGTGTGCAGACAGACTCATGGTGTGATTCTAGGCAGAAAATGATATTTAATTTGCAATTTCAAACCACATTTACTACTGTGGTAGAGCAAGTGATAATTACTGTAACAGCCTCACACATTTTCCTTATAGTTTAGAGAGGCAGAAAAGAGCACATGTCCTAACAGCTACTTGAGACCATGAGCATGTGGAACCTGGGTGAGTGATTAGACTAGAGCAAAGGAAATGAGCCTTGGTGACATTGAATGTGTTAGCGTTACACACTGCTATCTGAAATACCACACAGTGCTGAATAGTAAGCATGGGAGTGCAGGAGAAGCATCTGGCTGTGTGCTTATAGTGTGTTTCTGGAGACTGTGTATTGTCAGGTGCAAGAGAGATCTCCATGGACACTTGCACAACTGCATGAATACTGCATAGATGTATGTAAGAGCACATGTGATAAGGGTTAATTGGGCTTTTGAACATGTAGGAACTACCTCACCCATTGCAGGAGTGTAAGGAAAATCTACCCTGTTGTTTTCAAATGTGTTAGCATTTGCCTCGCATCTGTGAGATACTGATTTCTGCTGAATGCTAACCATCACAGTTCAAGAAAACAAGCTGCCCCTTTCCTACGAGTGCAAGTCTTACAGAACAAGAGCAACACAAATTAAATCTCTGACAACAATTCCTGTGTGCACACAGACTCATGGTGTGATTCTAGGCACAAAAACAGTATTCCTGGGTGATACCAGTACACCTTAACTTATGCTGAAGACATACTCCATAATATCTTACAAGTTCAAGGCAGTTAAATATCTTCCAAAACATAAAATGTAAAACACAACTTTAAAAGAAGAAACAAATTGATATTATGTATATCAAAATACACCACATACATCCCCTCTCAAATTCATAACTCACCTTTAAAAGTAGTTAGTTGAGAAAGAAATGTGGCACGCACACAGCAGATTATCAGAGCCAGAATCTCTGAGCTGTACACCTCTCACCAGAACCAGTAAATGGCAAACTTTCCCTCTCTTTTTTCACACATATACATGTTAACTTCAAATCACATTGCTTCCCACATTTTTTCAAATGGAAACACACATTTCTATTGGTTGCACATTTCAACCCTTTTCCAAATCATTCCTACCCCCAACAGGACTTCTGCCTGCTACCATAGCAACAGGTCATGGAACACTGGTGTAAGCAGAGAGGTCAGAAGTTCAGTACACAATGTTTCTAATCCAAAGAGCAAGAGTGCTTGACTTTTCAAACCTAACAGCAAATCCAAACTAATGTTCTGTGGGAACACATTTTTCTGAACCAATACAAAACATGCTTTTAAAAATGTAAACATACAGCCTAGTTTTTAGTGTAAAATGGTCTGAAACAGCGAATCAGTTCTTTTTATTTAAAAAAAAGTATGTAAGCCTCCATTTTACAACTATCATTCTTTTCATATTGCCATTCTACTGAAAGACACCTTCTGACTGCATCCAGATCTCCTTGAAAGATGTTCACGGTTTTGGATGAAGCAAGATGGTGTCTGGATAGCAGCAAGAGGAGATCGCTCCCTATGCTGACAGTATTAAGCTAGTAAATAATGCCCGAATCCCGACGTACCATCAATGGAACTAATCCTTGGAATTGGCGCTGATTTCCTGGAGGCGACCGAGATTCTAATTGTGGTGTTCCGGTCCGGCGCTGTGAAGCTGGCGGCAGAGTTACGGTCACAGCAGCGGCAGCAGTGGCGGCAACTCCGGGAGAGTGCATCAGGTGCTGCGGAGCAAATCGATTGCGAAGCCAGCGGAGGTTGCGGAGCCAACGGAGCTCGGAGAAACCGATACCGCAGCCCAACTAACGGAGCTCCGAAAAAGGAACCAGAGGCCAGTGTAACAACAAAGGCTCCGACGAGCGGGACGAGCTGGAAGAACTGCTGGAAGCTATCGTGGACAAAGATGGCTCCTAAATCTGCAAGGGCTGGAAAGGTAAAAGTCCCTGAAGCAGAGCAGCAATTAACAGAGATATCAGCAGCAGCAGTAAAGCTCCGAGCGAGACTGCCAATTCAACATAAACCTGCCTCGAAAGTTATCGGGAAAGACACCGGGAAGGACGCCACCCCAGGTGAGAGAGGGGGGAGAGATGGTGTGCAGAACCCCGATGATGCCGCAGTCCGGAGCTGTACTAGAGCAGGGAAGAAACTGACATCGGTAAATATCTGTAGCTCAAAAAATATTACGGGTTTCTTCTCCCCAGTGGAGGCATCTAACTTGTTAAAGAAAAAGACAAAGATAACTAGCAATGTAGGAGTTAATAATATCGGGGAGAATGGCGATATACAGCCAGAGTCCATATCGCCCCAGAATGCTTTGACCACCACTGAAACACAATGGGGTGAAATAATGGAAGACAGGGAAGAACTGGATCAAATAAATGACACCCCAGATCGCCATGAAAATATCCTGGAGCCACCAGTTACACTCCACGAACTGCCAGGGGGGCGCACAGATCAACATGAAGCCTCACAGGGAGGCCAGCACATCGGTGAGATTAACACGACAGAAGTGGATGGCTCGGCACCGATAACAACAGATGGATTGGTTCAAGAGGCCATAGCTAGCAGCAGTCCTAGCAGCCTAGAGGACACACAGGATATTGTCGACAATTTTTTCTCGGTGACGGATGGGTCACTAGGAACCCCCTCGGATCTCGATAGGGAAGCAGAAAAAGATTCTGACAGGGATACAAGCATGAGCGAGTGCTCTAGCTTCAGCTCCAATCAGGAGGGGGTTAGAGAATCACCAAAGGAGAAAGGAACAGTTATAAGAAGAAAAAGGCTGTCAAAAAGGCAAAGAGACACACATTCAAAAGAGAAAGCCATCACTGGGCAAAGGCGAGCAAGCGGCAATAATGGAGATAATGTATTGAAATGGGACTATTTTACCACTCGTACAATCTATCCTGAACAAACATCACAAGGAGGGGTAACTCTAGAAGCCCCTGCGCTACAGCTGATATTGGACTCTATAAAACAAGTTCAAGATCATATAAAGACGGAGGGGAAAAAAAGCAGATTGGTAACCAAAAACCTACAGGGTGCAATCAAAAAAGTAGCAAAGATATGTACAGCCACAAATGCAACGGTTACACAACTAGAGGATCGCATTAGCCTGGTAGAGGATTCCCAAGCCAAAAACTTAGACAAAATAAATGGGTGTGAGAAGCAGTATATAGATGTCCAGTGGAAGCTGGAGGACCTACAGAATCGCCAGCGGCGAAACAATCTCAGAATTCTCGGTATTGATGAAGGAGTTGAAGGCGATAATATCCGGGCCTATGTTCGAAAGCTCATGAAAGGAGCATTCCCTGAACTAAATCATTGGGACTGGGAGAAGGAACTCCAAAGGGCACATCGGTTTCCAATAGTTAGAAGGAAGAACCAGCTGAGAGCTCAGGATGGTATTCAGAGACCAAGAGCGATTTTGGTATATTTCGGCAGTTTTTTGCTAAGGGAAGAGGCATATTCTAAAGCTCGCCCTAATGCTAAGCGCTCATTCGAGTCGCAGTCCTTTTTCACTACGCCTGATTATAGTCATATTACAGTAGAGAGGCGGTGCAGACTGAGGGAATTGGTTGCACCTTGTCAGCAGTTGGGGCTACAAGCCTTTTTAATGAATCCTGCAAAGCTAAAGATAATATATCAAAATAATACCAGAGTTTTTACATCCGAAATACAAGCAAAGGCTAATATGGATTCTTTAAAAGCTGGACCTGTGTTTACTCCTGCCCAGTGAAGCCCTCAAGATGTAAAACAGTCCTATCTTTTCTTCTTTTTTTTTTGTTTAGCTTTAAATGCGAATGTGTATTACTATAGAATTATTTGAAAGATCAAGGCAAACAGAGCTGGTTTAATAGATAGGCCTGGCACTCACTGCACATTGTATATTGTATATTGTATATCACACACTAATGAGAACGAGGGGGAGGATATATGGTACAGGGGGAGGAGGGAGGGGAAAGGGGGAAAAGAAAAAAAAAGGGATAGGGAGGCTGACGACCAGACTCCATCACAGAGACGCCAAGTCTACTTGCTTAATCAGGAGGGGGGGGTTTGTCGAGGGAGGGGATTAGAGGGGACGCAGGGGGTAGTGGGGGGGAAGAAAGGGGGGGAAAAAGAATCATCATCAAGGAATAAGTCAACACAACATAGTATGCACAAGAGAAAAAATAGTAGAATAGAACAAAAATTATGCGGATAGTTACTATCAATATTTGTGGTTTAAATGATGCCAAGAAACGCAGAGACTTGAACGAGTATTTAAAAATTGTTCATGCAGATATTATATGTTTACAAGAAATGCATATAGAGTTTTCCCAGAAACATTTACTGGAACAATTGGGATTTCAGTTGCTTACATGCACAAAACAAGGGGCTAGAACTCGTTGGGTGGCTATATTAGCACGTGCAAATACGATATCATTAATTAGGCAGCAGGCAGATAAATATGGACGTTGGGCTCTAGCTGAATGTCAAACACAGGGGTATAATTTCACGCTATGCTCTGTATACGCACCAATAGGAGATGATCCAGAGATGTTAAATTACATTAACACACAGTTGACTAGCTGGCCTCTCCCAAAAATTCTGTGTGGGGACTTGAACACAAATGGATTAAATGGTCTATGGCTAAATGATCCTGATAAGTTCACAGGAAGAAAGAGAAAAAGTCATAGAGCTTTGGTGCGATTAATGCAAGATAATGGGCTGATTGATAGGTGGGAACAAGAAAACCCTCTGGGTGGAGGCAGCACCTATTATTCTGCACCGCATAATAGTGTAGCACGGCTAGATTATTTCTTGACATCACCCTCGCTGACTTCTATAACTAAAATATCTAGATTACCAAGGGTGATGTCAGATCACAACCCCCTGATCCTTGATATTGTAGGGTTTAATATCCAAAGGGAAAGAAGTAGTTGGACCTTTGAGAGGGCATTGTTATTAGATCCCAAATATATAAAGCATATGGACGATTGGCTTAGGGAGTTCCTCGAGGTAAATAGGGGATCTGCCTTACCAGCTGTTGTATGGGACGCCATGAAAGCAGGAATTAGGGGAGAGACCATCAGCTTCTCTGTTAAGCGGAATAAAATTGAAAGGGAAGAGGTCAACGGGAAGATAAGAGCCGTTGCTATTCTAGAAAAGGAACTAACCAAGCAATTAGTATTAAAAATGACATGGTAAGGATTGAACAGAAATTGTCTATAGCCAAGGCAGCAGCCGGGGAAATTTTCGCGTCAAGAGCAGCAGGGAAGTATCTTGCTTGGAGGCAAGATCAATATGAGTATAGCGACCAAATTGGACGCCTCTTGGCAATTAGAACTCAACAAGCGGCTACGAAGGGAGGAATAAAAAAGTTGATCTCAGGGGAAGGTGTCATTGCTACAACTCCCAAAGAGATTTGTACAGTTTTTCATGACTTCTATCAAATAATATATTCTGCCGATCTTGGGTCTGATAGTGCTGAGGTTGAGCATTACTTAGAGACATCCTTAGTTGAGAGACTTGCACCAGAGGATAAAAATGATCTAAAATTATGTATCAAATTTGAAGAAATACAGAGAGAGGTTAAATATCTCCCTGCTGGAAAAGCAGTAGGACCGGATCTAATTCCACTTGAGTTCTATAAAAAATGTCTTCATATTTTAGAGGCAGATATCTTCAGGCTAATGGTTTCAATACAAGGGGGGGCAGCACCTCCAAGTTCTTGGGGGGAAGCAACCATGGTGGTTTTTCTTAAAAAGAAATAAACCCCCTGATGATCCTGGGTCATATAGACCAATAAGTCTCTTGAACAGCGATTCCAAAATCTATTCTAAGCTGTTAGCTAATCGGCTGAGTATGACCGTTGGCAAGATCGTCTCCCCGCGACAACATGGGTTTATACCCGGGAGGGGTACGGCGGATCATATAAGAAGGGTCTGTACTCTGTTCGATGGCATGGCAGTCTCACGAGACCCTATGGCTTTGATATTACTTGACGCCGAGAAAGCGTTTGATAGGGTCTTGTGGGGCTTCCTATGGATGGCATTATATAAAGCAAATTTTGGGAAAGGCTGTATTGTGGCCTTGAAAGCCTTGTATAGAAAGCCCACGATTAAACTTAGAGTAATGGGGGAACAAAGTGAGGTGATCAAGATTAAGCGCGGGACTAGACAAGGGTGTCCTTGGTCCCCGCTACTCTTTGCTATCTATATCGATTCATTCATAAGGAGAATTGAGTTAAATAGAAGAATCCTTCCGATAATATTGAATGGACACGCTGCCAAAATACTGGGGTATGCTGATGATCTAGCTATTACAACATCTGATCCAGCCACTGCAATAGCAGAAATAGAGAGGGAAGCAAAAATGTACAGGCTCTTGTTGGGGTATAAATTAAATCGAGGAAAAACTCAGATTGTTGTAAATGAATATGCAGCGATAGCAGATAGCAGAGTTACAGAGGAAGCAACTTATTTTGGAATCACTATAACAGCAGAAATAACTGAGATTGTTGAAAAAAATGTAGGCCCCGTGATTAGGAAAGCTAAAGAAAACTTAGATAGAATGAACAATCTACATTTAACAACAATAGGACGATCTAATGTAATAAAAATGCTATTTCTGCCCAAAGTATTGTATTTATTTCGTACCATTCCTCTAAAACTTAGTAATAACTGGTTCAAAGAACTCGACGGTATCACTAACCGCTTTATATGGGCAAAAGGTAAAACACGTAGAGCTATAAAATTTCTCTCACTTTCTAGAGAACGGGGAGGCTTAGCAACCCCCGATTTTGAGGTTTATTATTTGGCCGCTGTTCTACAGTATATTAGAGGATTGCTGGGTGGGAATATTAAAGATAAGTGGAGAGACAATGATGATATCCCAGACATATATGAGTTAATATTAGAGGGCTCTAGAGGATCGTTAATACGCTATGACCCAAATTATTACAAAACATTTGGGGGAGCAGGGTTAGCATGGCCCATGGTCCGGAAAAAGATTAATATGGGAAGAATGAATTTCTATACCCCTCTGTATAAAAACCCGGCTTTACCAGGAGTGTTTCACGATTTAGTAATGAAACGCTGGGATAGCTTAGGGATCAAAATTATCGGGGATCTTATCGATAGCACAGGCTTGATAGCTTTTGATAAAGCACAGCAAGTATACAATATAGAGAGCAAGGATTTTTTTTAAATATCTGCAGATCAGATCAGTGCTATCCAAAAAACAAGCAGGTAATATGCACTTCAAGATAGAGGAAATATTGGAGCAGATGAGAGATGATGGGGGCTGTACAATAACCCATTTATATGAAGCAATGTGCCAGTATAAAGAAGATGACCGAGCAAAAGCATTTGAGAAATGGAGAACAAAGTTAAATCTAACAGAGAACGAGTCTGAAAAATCGCTAAAATTATCAAACACAATATTAAGAGTAGCAAATCTGCAAAGCCAATATTATAAGACCTTTTTTGAATTATATCATACCCCTTATAGGATAGCTCGGTGGGGGTGAACAAGTGGTATAATTCAATTCAATTTATTTATTATGTTTTGGCACTACAAAGAGGGCCACACAAACAAAATACACAAAATACATATACATATTCCATCATAAAAAGAAAAAATAAACAATTACAACATTCTCCATCAAAAAGGGCATACTATGACACAATCCTCCTCATTTCATCAATAAATATCTAAAAAACCTTTAAAAAAGTTAAAAATATTGAAGCAAAACATTTCATTGGGAGGGGTATATAAAGCTTTTAAAAAGGAATTCGCATCAAGGATTCCTAATTGTAGACAAATTGATTTTAACCACCGTAAACGAAGTAGACGCAATGCAGGACAAATAAACAATACATGAGTACGATCCTGTGCTGACATATTACAGAGATTACATAGGGGGGAAGACCCATACCATTTAGCCAAGAGGGAATTAAGCGGCAATAAATCTTGCCTCAGAAGAAACCAAAATCTCCGAATACCATGTGTTAAATTCCAAAATACATAAGGTTGAACAAACTTCCTAGAGTAAGTATTACACAGTAGGGCACTTCGCTTCTTAGCTATCATGGATTCTTTATCCCTCCTGAAGCAAAGAGACCAGGAAGCCTGTTTCAAAAGAGATTTTAGTTGGGAAGAAGAAATAATAAAAATAGAACTCTCATCTAATTCAAGAAGTGCCACTGCCTTTCTGAAATTCTTAACAATTTGAGAGTGCTCTTTAAAACTTCCCAATAATTCTCTCTTGAGAAGGGATCTCAAAGTCCCCATTTCTCCTCTGGCAAGGCTGGCGACCCAACGTACTAATGCAGACAGGCCCTGTACCCAACTGCTATACAAGTGGTATAACCTGCCCAAGGTGTCAGAGCACGCAGGCAGATACAATACATATGTTTGCTGCGTGCCCTAAGTTAGATCTCTTCAAACGATCAATAGAACAATTTATGGATAGAGCACTCGGGATTTCGATTAGTTTAACTAATGAAGTTATGGTTTTAGGGGTAGCAAGAGAAGGCACTGAAGTAGTCTTCCAAGAATTTATATTCCTGGCTATGACTCTAAGTCGGCTGTGTATAGCGGCCTTATGGAAAGACCCGAATCCGCCTGTGTTTCAGCAGTGGCTGTCGCGGCTGCTGGCCATATATACCTTAGAGAAGGCTCTGCACGATAAAAGGGGATGGAAGTTAAAGCAATTGGGAAAGCAAATCTGGGCACCAATCGCTGAATGGAGGCTAAGGATGGGGGATTATTAGATCTTGAATGTTAGATAGGCATATTTGCTGAGTCCTTGTAACTGGATATGATTTGTATCTGTATACATTGTCTGTATTGTATTTTTCTTCTTCTTTGAATTTTGTATCAATAGTGCTTTAACTCTGATGATGATTCAATAAAAAAACAAAAAAAAAAAAAAGAAAGATGTTCACAGTGTGGATTGTAGGAAATAGCTATGTCTTCTGGAGTGAAAAGTATGCAGAAAAAAGAGGTATTGTGAAAGACCTTGCTTTGCCAAATGTAGACATTAACTGGATTGGTCAGAGAGGGTTAAAGTGGCACCAATTAATGCCTTTGGTGAAATCCTTTCTACAGCTCCCACAGCCTAACCTTATAATTGTGCACTCTGGTGGAAATGACCTAGGCACTTTAACTGGGGTATGTCTGGAAATGCTTGTTAAGGACACCTTTGTGCAATTGATGTCACTATTTCCACAAACTACCTTTGTATATTCTAATATATGCCAAAGGCAAAAGTGGAACTGGTCCAACCAATATTGTCCGCAGATTGACAAAGCAAGAAAGCACGTCAATAAGTCTGTTTCTGCTTTCCTCAGAGACTATGGTATGGGTGATGTGACTGACCATGTGATGAGTGATGTAATATGTGACGTCATCAGCAGTGCATTGCGGGGGCACGAGTTATAGTTAGCTGAACTAACTATAACAGGGGAATTTCTAGGGTTTTGTACGAAGGAAATGTCCAGCTAACTATAACACCCCTGAAACCTATTGTTTTTTCAGTGAATTTCTAAGGTTTTTTAAATGCCAATTCCTAACTATAACACCCCTGAAAACTTTGTTTTTTTCAGTGAATTTCAAAGGTTTTTTAAATGCCAATTCCTAACTATAACGTGTATGAAACCTATGGTTTTTTCAGTGAATTTCAAAGGTTTTTTAAATGCTAATTCCTATCTATAACTTATCTCTGAAGATATCATGTTTAATGATTTTGATTGGATTTGTATATTTTTTAAATTCAGTGTGTCAATTTCATGAATTACATTTTTTTTTAAATACTTTTTTATCACCATTTTTTAAACTTATTTTTTCAATTAAGTCTTTTAAAAATTAAACAATAATATTTTAACTTAATGGGTTTTTCAAACATATTTTTTTATATTTCTCACAATATTTTTTTAACTATATGTGCAAAACTTTATTTTATATATTTTTTTCAATGTTTTTGGATCCGCGCACCATATGCGCACCATTCTCAATCCCTACGCATAGCATCCGCGCATCGTATGCTTTGGGTACATGTTTAGTGCGCGATCGCAATGCGACCGGTACGTGACTCCCAGCCTATAAGCGACACGTTCGATGTACGTAACGCGACGTTTACGCGCTTCCGAGATGCGTCATCTGCGTCTGTGACGCGGTAGGTGCACGGATCCCGCGAAATTTTTTACATTTAAAAAAAACATATATATATATGTATTTCATGTGAATATTAATTGAAGACAAACTCTAAACTAGACTTAAAACGAATATATTTTTACATCTAATCCTATAATTTTTTTTAATTCAATTTCGCGGATGCGCGTTGGGTGCGTGCTGCGGAAGCGCAGAGTGCGCGTATCCCATGTGACCTGCAAAAAAAGAGATTTGATTGGTTCATTACACTTCCTCTTCTAACTATTGAAAGACCCCACCCATTTCAATCATTCTTCTTTGACCTTCTTTAGAGCACCATATCTTTGGAGAGAAGAAGATTTTTTAGACTAAGTTTACACTTAGCTCTAACTTTTTTCAACCAAAAATGGCTTCAGGGCAGCAGGCATCACCTGCATCACCTCATACTTCTGAGGATGAATTTTTGGTGGAGGCACCACCCAAAGAACGTTTTTCTTCAGTGGTGTGGAAATGTTTTACTTTTCCCGAGGGGCAGAATAAGACCAATGCCTCCTTGGTCACGTGCAAGATTTGCAAAAGAGTCCTGTCGCGAGGGGATCCTAACAAGAAACACTCTTGCGGCATGGCAAGTATGATGAAGCACATGAGGACCCTTCATCCGAACAATCTTGCACGAGAAGAGTGCCGATGGATGAGAAACACTCCTGCTCCTGCGCCTTCCACCTCATCGCAGCCGAGCACATCAAGAGTGCATCCATCAGCCCAAACCTTGGACATCCGTCCTCAATTTCAATTTTTAAAAGTGCTCTGCACTAAGTACAATGCGACTTTGTGCTATGGTGAGCAGTCGATCGATCTGATCTACCACCGCCAAGAAAGTCACATTTGCTAGTTTTTTTGTTTTTGTTTTATTGTTCCCTGAAGTTCATTGTTTGGTTTCTCCTGTTTTTTTTTGTTTTCTTTTTTGCAGAAAAACCCCCAAAAATTAAAAATTGTTCGGAAAACCCAAAAAAAATTATAAAAGAAGAAAGAAGAAAAAAAAAGGTTCTTGTAAGAACTAACTATCCTGGTTTAAAAAACAGAGCTAAATTTCTTTGTTAGTGTTAGTTTAGATGAATGTATGTGTAGTACGTAATTGACTGAATGAATGCATTAGTAGCGTATGGTGAATGTATAAGTGCAGAACTATGAGGAAGTGCTGCAGCATCACACAGTAACCTCTTTAACTGCAGTGTGCTGTTGTACTGCCGAAGCACAGGGATACAACATATGTACATAAATATGTTGCAAATCTATGCTTCTGTCAGCACGGCTGCTTAAACTGCAGCCATGTGGTGACACAGGCACCCTTGCACTATGGTGCAAGGATATCTGTGTCATGTGCTGTTTGTTTTTCTGCAGGAAGACACACATTCCTGCACAAAAACAATGAGAAAATGCATTTTTCTCCTTCAATGTATGCTGAACATTTCAGCATGCATTGAAGATATAAAAATGTAGAGAGATTAAAACAATTTACCTTGTTGTGCTTTCCTACGCCAATTTTATAATGGTGCACCATTCACACACATATCGAGATTTATGATTTATGATAAATCTAGACATGTGTCTTGTTCTATGAGTAGTAAGTGCAATCATGCACAACAACACTTATAGAATACCCTTTCAACACAAAGTGATCTGCATGATGAGGTTGTATTTACATGGAGTATAACAAGTGCATAGAGTGCCTTTTCCTCTCTTTGTAAATATGAAAGAGTACCTTACACAATAACTATGTTACAAAAAGTGACATATTTCCATTTTTAAAATTCCTTGCGAATGATAAAAGGTAAGCACAGAGATTTTTCTGCAAAGATGTTCAAAGAAGAATGATTGAAATAATTGTGGTCCTTCAATAGCTAAAATAGGAAATCTATTTTTTAGCAGGTCACATGATATCTGATTATGGTCAGATTTCAAAACTACATTGGTATAAACAGAGTGTTTTTAGAAACGTGTTTCAACTTTGTAGCTTCTTGCAGACCTCCTCATTCTGCATAATGAGACTTAGTTAAACTTACCTTCACAGTAATAGGAATAAAAAATGGTACACATTTTTTTTACATTTTCATTCCAATCTAAATTCTTAAAAATTGCTTATTTTAAAATTTGGATCTGTGAAAGAAAAAAAAAAATATATATATAACAAGTAATAATACATTTTTTACAACACAGCATAATTTCCACAAAGTAATTTTTTTGCCTTTTTTGCTGTTCTCAGAATATATTAAATTTCACTAAAAATAGTGATTTCAATCGTACTCATCACTTAACAGTGGGCAAAAAAAACACAATCTCAAAGATTGTTGAAAAAAAACCAACATGCTATTCTCAAAAAAAACCCAAGATACAAATCACAGATATATAAAATGCACACAGCTCACAAAAATGGTTAACTTTAACTTACAAAAACTGTAAATGATGTCGCTTTAAAATATTCACCGAATCTAAAGATGAATTTTTGGAGGATGCACCACGCCCACAATGTTTTCCTTCAGTGATGTGGAAATGTTCTACTTTTCTCGAGGGGCAAACAAAGACCAATGCCACCTTTGTCACGCGCAAGATTTTCAAAACAGTTCTGTTATGAGGGGATCCTAACAAAAAATACTCGTGCGGCACAGCAAGTATGATGAAACACCTAAGGACCCTTCATCCAAACAATCTTGCACGAGAAGAGTGTAAACAGATGAGAAACACACCTGTTCTGTATCTGTAAAAAAGAATCACAAATAAATGTTTATTAATAACTTTCAAATTTATACTATTCCATTACTGTACAAACACATTTTATATAAATACTGACTAAGAAACTATAGCCCTGAACCACAAGTGTGACGATGGTTAAAACACTATATGCATAGTGCATACTACTTTGAAACAGTTCATGCCCTAAAGCCTACCTCACTAAAACACTACATGCTAACTGACTAAATGATTACAGTACTATAAGGAGACACACTGGGTGAGTGACAGGGTGTTTGCTAGAAGTGTATGAACACTAACTAGGGAATTGAAGGTGTGAAACACAACTGTGTAGGTGATTAGAGGACTGCATCCATACTGCATAGGCATTTAAAGCAGTCCATGTGCTAAGGCCTGGCTCACTGCATGACTACTTGGGTACTGACTGAATGATAAGAGTACAGCAAGGAGAGTGCCTAGGTGAATTTATAAGTGGTAGGATTTAAGCACATGGATTAGTACTTGGTACTGAATGGGTCACTAGAGGAGTGCAAAGGCAGTGACAGGATGTTTGCTGGACTGTATGGAAACTGACTAGGGAATTGAAGGTATGAAAGACAAGTGTCTAGGTGGTTAGAAAACTGCATACATAGTGGATAGCGGTTTGAAGCAGTCCATGTGCTAAGGCCTGACTCAGTGCATGAATACTTAGGCACTGACTGAATGATTAGAGAACTGCAAAGATAGTATCTTGCTAAATTTATAAGTGTTTGAGTTTTCACACAGTGAATGGATTAATACATGATGCTGAATGGGTCACTATAGGACTGCAAAGGGAGTTACAGGGGGTTTCCTTGAAGTGTATGGATACTGACTAGCGAATTGAAAATGTGAAAGACAAGTGTATAGTATGTTAGAAGATACTGCGTAGGCATTTAAAACAATCTATGTGGTAATGTATGGTTAACAACATGAGGACTTGGAAACTGACTAAATCATCAGACTACTACTAGGTTAGTGCCTGGGTAAAACTTTTAAATTTTCAGTTCTGGCACAGTGAATAGAATAGTACATGGTACTGCACCATAGTGTGAAACCCTGACTCATTTTATCAATGAATAAGCAAAAAATAGCTTCTAAAGCTACTAAAACTTGACAACATGACCGATTTTAAAACAGTTAGCCGCCATCAAATACACTATGTTACCAAATGCTTCTCTCACAATCCTTACCCAAATGTACACAGACTCACAGTGTGATTTTAGACAAGCAACACTATCCCTAGCAGTTTACCAAAACTCATTCACTAGTCTAGAAGAGATAATGGTACTGCACACAATCTACAAATTTAAATACAGCACATTAGTGTCAATGCATGACTCATTTAATCAACGCATAAGCAAAGACTGGCTTCTAATCCTACTAAAACTTGACAACATGACAGGTTTTAAAACAGTTATCTGTCAGCAAATACACGATGTTACCAAATGCTTCTCTCACAGTGGTTCCCAAATACACACTAACTCACAGTGTGATTCTAGACAAGCACCACTATCCCTAGGAGTTTACCAAAACTCATTCACTACAGTGCAAGTGGTAAGGGAACTGCACACAATCTACATATTTCAGGACTTCACTTCTCTGTCAAAGCCTGACTCATTTAATAAAAGCATAAGCAAAAACTGGCTTCTAATTCTACTAAAACTTGACAAAACGACAGGTTTTAAAAGTTATCTGTCAGAAAATACACAATGTTACCAAATGCTTCTCTCACAGTGATCCCAAATACACACTAACTCACAGTGTGATTCTAGACAAGCACCACTATCCCTAGGAGTTTACCAAAACTCATTCACTACAGTGCAAGTGGTAAGGGAACTGCACACAATCTACATATTTCAGGACTGCACTTTTGTGTCAAAGCCTGACTCATTTAATCAAAGCATAAGCAAAAACTGCCTTCTAATGCTACTAAAACTTGACAACAAGACAGGTTTTAAAACATTTATCTGTCAGCAAATACACAATGTTCCCAAATGCTTCTTTCACAGTGGTTCCCAAATGCACACAAACTCACTGTGTGATTCTAGACAAACAACACTATCCCTTGCACTATACCAAAACACATTTCTTCATCTAGAAGTACTACATTTTAGTATAGAAACATAATATAACTAATTTCACAAATTCATAAACAATGACTGGTTTCTAATTCTACCAAAATATAAAAACAGCACAGTTATCTGTCTGCAAACACATGAAAAACACAAATGCTTATCACAGAATGGTTTCTACATGCACACACACTGTCAATAAGATTGTAGAGAAAAAAACGTACTCCCTACACTTTAGCAGGAGAAATGCATTATTCTGATTAAAATCAAATAGTCTACATACATCACCTCACAATTAAATAACTAATCTTTCAAGTTGTTTTGTAGATTAAGAAGGATATCAGTCACTCACCTTATTTTCTTTTACATAATCTCTGCACTGTGCACCTCTCAGCAAAAACAAAGAATGGAAAAGTTTCCATATCATTTTCCACACATATACATGTAAACATCAAATCAGAATCCTTCACACATAAACTCAAAAGCAAACACACATTTCTATTGGTTAAACATTTGAACCCTTTCCAACTGAAATACATTTCAACCCTTCCCCCAATCTGCCTTCTACCTGTTACCATAGAAACAGGTCATGGAACACTGCACTGAGCACACAGGTCAGAAGTTCAGCACGCAATGTTGCTAAACAAGACAGGAAGTGTGCTTCACTTTTCAACATATCAGCTTATCATGTATAATGTTCCTTACAATCTGTTTTTGTTAACCAATAAGAATCATACCTTTAAAAAACTGAAATATACACCCTACCTTTCAGTGTACAAAGTAGTCATACAACCAATGATTTCTTGTCTTTTTAAAAAAAATTCCCGTGGATCCGCGCACCCAACGTGATAGGATGAGAGCACCATGCGTGCATTTCGCCGTTTTAAAAAAAAAAAAGGGGGGACCCCAGGGGGTCCTTCTAGGACCCCCTAAGCACCTCTAGAGGGTCAGAGTAATTCCACGCTGCCCCCTTTATATGTTTTACACACTTATTCCCCTTGCTTCTTCAGCCTCGCTTCTACCGAGGCAGAAAATGGCCGCCAACAGTTCCTGGTTTCGAATGTAGACAGACACTCGACAGCCAATTAGCATTCAGCGTGCGATCGGGAGGGTGCGCGCTTGGTTCGGGGAGTGTGCGCATACGGTGCGGTTAGGGTCCGCGGATTTTCCCCGGCCATAGATATTGTTGTACTTTTAACTCTAATTTTCTCATGAACTACTGAACAGATTCACACCATGCACAAGTCTGAACTGAGGACTACCTCTTTGCCAAATTTGGGTTCATTCCGTTCAGCGGTTCGGGCTGTAGCTGGGACAACAGATCCTATGGGAAATTGCATGGGGAAAACGTGTTTTGGTACCCCCTTTTTTCTCAGCCCCCGCTTGACGAATCACTACAAAACTTTCAGGGTAGGAGCGGAGCGGAGCTGGCCAAAAATTTTGAAAATTTCGCAAGGATTCGTCAACCGGCGCCAGAATTACTGGGAATAGAATGTTGCGGATTTCCTATGGAAAATAGGTCCTAACTATAACTATCTACTGGCGACCGCCAGTAGATAATAGATAATATATATATATATAACTACTCCAACATCCCTCACCATTGCAGAGGAAACAGAGCACCACGGGACACCAGGTGAGCTACCAAATTCCTTTTTAATTCAGCCGTTGTGCATGACGCGTTTCGTTTTATATAAAAACTTCCTTAGATGCCACCAGGAATCTCACAAGTGCTTCTCCCGCCCAAGTTTAAAAGCTGTGTGTCCCGCTACGATTGGTCAGGACATTGCTGGTATCTTCGCGCTGGGTAGGCACAAACTCAGGAACCTGGATTTGCACGGAGCACAGACCATAATGTAAGTACTGACCCCAGTGGGCGGCGTCTGCTCCCTTCTCCCTAACGCGGACCTTGATTTTTCTCGTGGGCGATGTGGCAGCTCCTTGTGTTCCTCACCCCACTGCTGAGAATCCCCGAAAGGGTGAATTTCACAGTTTTTTAGTTTTAAATTTTATTTGCTGAGTGGCATTTTCACCTAACTATACCCTTACCATAGCCTTTATTTTTTTCAATGAATGAATATGTGTATGTATATATATGTAAATATATATATATGAAATATGTTTCCCCTATAGTAAGAAACTAATATCGTTCATTTTTAATCACTGTGGATAGGTTTTATTGGGATAATTTGCATTCACAGTTTGCACTTTTTTGCACATCAGACCGACAAGACAGACATATACGATGGTGGCAGTGATTGATAGGTATTGGGATTCAACCCATGATTGACAAGAGATGCAGTGGTCTTGATTTGTTCTGGGACCACTTATAATTATGTTGGTTTTAACCCAATATTTGGGTGGAAATATGTTATATCTGCTGGGATCAACAGGTTTATGTTTTAATGTTATGTTATGTTATGTTAATGAGATTTATAGCGCGCTCAGCTACTCATAAGAGTGTCCCGGCGCGAGCTAAGAGAGCAGTAGACAAAACACAGATTAGAAGAGATGGGTCTTAAGATGTTTCCTGAACAGGCGATCATCCTGAATAGCACGCAAAGATAAAGGCAATGCATTCCACAGCCTGGAGGCATTGACCGTAAGCGATCTGCCCCCCATGCGTTGAAGGCGGAACGTGGGGATGGAGGCCAGCAACTGAGACGAAGATCTCAGAATCCTAGATGGTTGGTAGAAAGAGAAGCGCTTTTTGAGATAGGAAGGGCCTCCATCATGGAGAGCACGATGCGCAAGAACCAACGCTTTAAATTCAAGGCGTTTCCTGACAGGGAGCCAGTGCAGTGTGCGAAGTGAGGAAGAAATGGAGGCTCTGCTGGGAAGGTTCACCACCAGCCGGGCTGCGGCATTCTAAATCACCTGCAGTTTCCTTAGCAGGTAGTCCGGCAGACCGACATACAGACCATTAGCATAGTCGAGGCGGGAGAGAATAAGCGCCCGGACCACAGTCTCCTTAGCTGATCTGGGAAGCAGAGGTAAAAATCTTTTTAAGGATCTGAGAATACCGAAGCAGCAGCCAGTGAGTTTTTTTATTTGAGTCATAAAAGACAGCTGCTCGTCGAACCAGATCCCCAAATTTTTTACAGGAAGACCCGAGCAGGAGGGTCGGGGGAAAGCTGAGGGCCAAAGAGAGTCCCTAAAGTGAGGTGGAAAAGTGCCAAAGAGTAGAATTTCCGTCTTTTCCTCATTACACTTTAGTTGGGCCGCAGAGAGCCAATGAAAGACGGCAGCAAGACAGCTCTGTACTCTGTGGGTAGCAAAATCAGATCTATCCCATGTGAACAGGAGCTGAGTGTCGTCCGCGTATGCCACCACCCTGGCCCCACAATCCTCTGCCAGTTGAACCAGAGGCGTAATGTAGATATTAAAAAGCAGGGGGCTTAACGAAGAGCCTTGGGGAACTCCTGTGGAAACAGGCTGGGGAGAAGAAGCAAATGGCGGGAGCCAAACCTGTTGTGACCGGAGGGTAAGAAAAGAATCAAGCCACTTCCAGGCCAAACCAGAAATACCAATAGCAGCAAGCCGAGATAGAAGCAAAGCGTGGGGGACGGTGTCAAAGGCCGCCGACAGGTCTAAAAGGATGAGGGCAGCATGCCCCCCAGCATCCAAACAATCGCGGATCGCCTCCGACATCTCGACTAAGGCAGACTCAGTACTATAAGAGGCTCTAAAGCCTGATTGGGCCGGATGGAGAAGACTTTCATTCTCAACAAAAGCAGACAGTTGTTTGTTTGCTACCTTTTCACATATTTTGGCCAGACAAGGCAGAAGAGAGATTGGTCTATAGTTGACGGGATTGCCGGCATCGAGAGTAGGTTTTTTTAGGAGTGGAATGACTTTCGCTTGTTTCCATTCCTGAGGAACTAAGGCCTCAGTGAAGGACAAGTTGACAAGAGTATTGACCTCCAAATTGACTGTCTCGGCCATAGAGGCCAAGAGCCTGGCCGGACAAGGGTCAGACGGAGATCCAGACTTTAAGGACTGAAGTAATCTGAGGGAATCAGACAGAGTCACCGGCGAAAACAACGAGAATGGAGCCAACGGAGCGGCGCAAACCACCGAAGGTCTCTCCTTAGAGGTGAAAGTCGCCTGGATAGTCCGAATTTTGGAGATAAAAAAATCCGAGAGCTTGTCGCACCAAGATGCAGAGACAGGAAGTTTCGTAGCCATAGCTTTAGGGGCCATAAAGCTCTGAACAATGGAAAAGATTTCTTTCGAATTGTTACTGGCGGACTCAATTCGAAAGGAATAGTAAAGACTTTTTGCTTCCCGAATAGCCTGGTAGTAGATTTTCTGGGCATCTCTCAACAGTCCCTTAGCTACTGGGCAAAAGGCCGAACGCCATATCCGTTCCAGCCTTTTACAGTGTTGTTTGAGCCGCTTCAAATCGGGAGTAAACCAAGGATGTGAAGGAGACTCCCTGTTACGACGGCGACAAGACAGGGGAGACAAACTGTCGACTGCTCGTCCAATCCAGCTCAGGAAGCATGCAAGGGCACCTTTCAGATCCGCCGGAAGGGTAACCCTAGAATTATCTAGGCAGCGCCGAAAAGCAATAGGATCGATTTTAGCTGCGGGCGGGCAGGAAATGCCAAGTGAATCGGAGGTTGTCGGACCTAGGGACCAGGTAAAACAAGAGAAAAAATGGTCAGACCACGAAACAGGCTGGGGGTCGTCCAAAAAGATAGGGAAGTTGGAGCAAATAGGGTCCAGGATGTGGCCGCCCACATGGGTAGGAGAATTGACCCATTGGGTAAGCTGCGCCAAATCAACCGCCTCCAGAAAAGCATTAGAGTCGCTAAGATCCTGTTGATCAAGGTGAATATTACAGTCACCAAGAAAGAGGTATTGAGAGAAGCGCAATGCGTGAGAGACAAGCAGCTCTCCGAGACCATTGAGAAAATGGCCGGCATAGCCGGGTGGTCTATAAACAAGAGTGCCAGCTAGTGTGGAGTGCGGTGAAAAGGTGATGGTAAAATCGAGGAGTTCACACTGATCAAGTGAGGTATTTTTACTAAATGTCGCCTGCCAAACATCTCTAAAGATAAAAGCGACCCCACCACCTCTGCCCAGCTGACGGTCCACACGGCAGATAGAATAGCCTGTTGGAACAGCCATTTGAACCAAGGGGTTCGACGAGTCGTTCAACCAGGTCTCAGTGACAAACAGTATATCAAGCTGAAAGTCCAAGATCAGGTCAAAGATGTCCTGGTGATGTTTGACTAAAGAGCGACCATTAATCAGACCAGCTTTGATCCTGGGGTGAATATTGGGGCTCCTCGTCCTTCTGACAGGAGAATGAAGGCCTATATAGTCCTGGCTAAGCTGAAAATGGCAATTAGAACATAAAAGAGGACAAATGCTACTTACATCCCATGTCAGAGAAGGCTTACAGACAGCAGGTCTCAGTGCAAGAAGCTCGAGACGGCCGTATATGCGCGGGGTAACCACAGGTCGAGGGAAACAGACAGCATGGCTGGCGCTGGGCGCTCCAGGGACACGGACGGGCGCAGACGGGCTTGCCTTGTGCGCGCCTTCGGCGCGCCCGTGGCGCGCCCGCTGCGCGCGTCCGCTGCGCGTCTGAATGGCGTGCATTAAATGGACGCCCCGTGTGCGCGAGGCTAGAACGCCTGAGCCCCAAGATGGCGGCTCTCTGCGGCACAACGAGGGACCAGGAAGTAAAACAACACACGAAGCAGCAAACAGCACACTAAAAAGGCAGAATGGGGAAGAGCATGTGCTAAAAGAGATTTGTAATTTTTAAAATGCGGGTATGAGGACAATGTGCAAATAGGCAGAACAAATCGGCAAAAAAACAATTTCCTTTTTAAAATCGATTATAAGCAGCGAACACATTAGAGACACCAGCCCAACTGAAAGCGGAGTGTCAGCTGAGCTCAAAGCGCCGCGCGTCTGACTGGCGTGCATTAAATGGACGCCCCGTGTGCGCGAGGCTAGAACGCCTGAGCCCCAAGATGGCGGCTCTCTGCGGCACAACGAGGGACCAGGAAGTAAAACAACACACGAAGCAGCAAACAGCACACTAAAAAGGCAGAATGGGGAAGAGCATGTGCTAAAAGAGATTTGTAATTTTTAAAATGCGGGTATGAGGACAATGTGCAAATAGGCAGAACAAATCGGCAAAAAAACAATTTCCTTTTTAAAATCGATTATAAGCAGCGAACACATTAGAGACACCAGCCCAACTGAAAGCGGAGTGTCAGCTGAGCTCAAAGCGCCGCGCGTCTGACTGGCGTGCATTAAATGGACGCCCCGTGTGCGCGAGGCTAGAACGCCTGAGCCCCAAGATGGCGGCTCTCTGCGGCACAACGAGGGACCAGGAAGTAAAACAACACACAAAGCAGCAAACAGCACACTAAAAAGGCAGAATGGGGAAGAGCATGTGCTAAAAGAGATTTGTAATTTTTTAAATGCGGGTATGAGGACAATGTGCAAATAGACAGAACAAATCGGCAAAAAAACTATTTCCTTTTTAAAATCGATTATAAGCAGCGAACACATTAGAGACACCAACCCAACTGAAAGCGGAGTGTCAGCTGAGCTCAAAGCGTCCTTTAATCCAAATGTTCAATTTACCTCAGGGTAATGATACAACCAGCCAAAGATTCATGGTACAGGCTGACATATGTATAATTATCTATACACTAAATAATATTATGCATTACTGTGATGGCTATATGGCAATATGACAACTTTATAAACATCAGTGCAGTTTATATGTTTTGAAGAGGAATTCCACTTCGAGCTGGTCTAACATACCATGTTTTATACAGGGATGTATCCCTGCATATATAATGTAATTTTATTGTAATGTAATTGTTTAGTTGTAACAATGATTACGTTATAGGCTTTGACAAAAATATTGCTATTTATCCATTCATTTTTATAAGCCTCGAAATCACATGACTGTTTACAGCGATGTTTTTGCACATATGCGTATTTTGCACTCAAATTGCATATTTGCTAGGCCTGGGCGGTAAATTCCGTTCCGCTCGCGGAATTTGCGGAATTTCGGTAATTTCGCGTTCCGCAGAGAACGCGAAATTGACCAAAATTCTGCTTTCCGCGACATTGCGAAATTTTTTCTTGTTCGCGTTCTCAAAATGCGTGTTCGTGAGATATTTCTCCCCGAGCACGCAAACAGCAACTGTGAACAGGAAAAAAGCATCGTGAACAAGCAATACCGCGTGTTTGCGAAATTTCTGCATGTTCGTGGAGATTTTTTACCGTTTCGCGGAGATTTGCGTAACGCGATTACGCAAATTCCGCCCACCCCTAGTATTTGCACATTTATTGCGAATGTTTACACATTTAATAGCCACGTATTAGCATTATAAATATTGATTGTAATTCTTTCAGCTTGACGAATATCTAACGTTGTACCATGCTGTAGTATGTCTTTGATTTCCATTGGCAATCTAGTCACATGGTCTGTTTCAATCTTTGCACTGTCACTTTATAAGACGTGGTTTAATTGGCTCACTTTGTCATGTGATCAAGGCTCGGAGGAGCCGAAACGTTATGGCGGCATACTGCACAGAATAAAATAATTGCACTTATCGTGATGGTCCGTGTATGCTGGGGATGTGGCGAGGACTTTGCTGCTGCCCATCTGAGGAGTGTTTAATATATATATATATTCACTGAAAAAACCATAGCTTTCGGGCACGTTATAGTTAGAAATTAGCATTTAAAAAACCATTGAAATTTGCAAAAAAAAACATAGGTTTCAGGCACGTTATAGTTAGAAATTAACAGTTAAAAAAACCTTTGATATTCACATAAAAAAACATAGGTTTCAGGGACGTTATAGTTAGTTGGACATTTCACTAGTACAAAACCATAGAAATTACCCCAATACAGGGTATTGTAGCAGTGCATGGGTAGTGACTGGATGATTAGAGTGCTGCAAGGAGAGTGCATGGTGAATTTATAAGTGCTTGGGTTTTGGCGGGGTGATTGCATAAGTACACACATGTCACATCAGGCCTCGCCCCCTCCCTTCAACACAGTACAAATGAGTCCCCTGGTGAGTTTTAATTTGGGGGATTAATTCCCCTGGAATCCTTGGGATGCCTGGGGGCCAACTAGCCCACCAGGTACCTCCAGTAAGCGTCACAGAGCTGCGTTACAGAGAGGTGGTCAGAGGCCACGCCCCTTTTTACACCTCTCTGCAATGCAACTCTGTGGCGCTTACTGGACATACCTGGTGGGCTAGTTAGCCCCCAGGGACCCTCAGTATTCAAGGGGACTTAATTCCTCAACTCAAAACGTGCCACAGGGCGCGTTTGCACACTTGTCACATCAGGCCACGCCCCCTCCCTGCACTACTGTGCAAACGCACCCCCTGGTGCGTTATAAACACCCTGACCCCCAGGCCTTCTCAGGCTGTCCCGCAGGGACGTCAGGGCCAAAAAATGCATTAAAAGAATACCAAATTTTGACGGATTCGGCAATCGGGCAGAATATTTTTTTTAAAACCGTGGGCTCCCGTGCTTTTTTTCTTTAAGCCCTCGGGTGGGCGAGTTTCTGGGGCTGATTTCTCTTTGTGTTGCACTCCCCGGGCTGATTGTCAATAAATGCGTGAGTCACGTGGCCCGCCTTACCCTGGGGGACTGCCACCTCCCTGGGGCTTTACTATTTTCAAAAAAGGTGTGGGGGCACCTGCACCCCCATGCAGCCCAGGGGACTCTCACCTCTCTAGGGCATTTGTCCATAAATACAGGGGGGTGTGGCTTCCCATTCCCAGGGATTGCCACCTTCCCTGGAATATTATTATTTTAATGAAAGGTGTGAGAGGCTTTTCCTCCCCCGTGCAGCCCCAGGGACCACCACCTCCGTGGGGCTATATGCTTTATATGTGGGGGGCACACAGCCCTTCTGGTGCTCCAGGGACTGCCACCTCCCCGGGGATATCTTTAAAAATGAAGGTGTGGGGGACTTAAGCCCCCCAAACTGCCCTGGGGCCACCCCTCCCCAGGACACAGATCAATTAAATGTTGGGGTCTGTTGTGGCCCCCCTAACCCCGGGGACCACCACCTCGCTATTAAAAAATTGGGAGGGGGCCCCGTCGTGGAGCCCTTCAAGTTCCTAGGGACTGCCCTCCCCCAAGGCCAGCTCCAGCAATGTTCCTAGGTACCCACTGTGGATACTGCTCTCCCATACCATAGTAAACTGTTCTTCACTTCATGAAAGTGAGAGAAAGGAAAAATGCTCTTGCTCTATGTTTAGCAGCTTCTTCTGTCCAAAAGCATTGCCAGCTCCTGCAGGAGAGGAGGATTCGGCAGGGATGGCAGAGGCCACAGGGCTCTCCCGCAGTCTCCAATGTTGTAGCCATGCCCTGGGGTATGGGGTCCCCAGGGCTAAAAATGGCCTTGGGTGGGGGGGGTCGCATCGCCCCCCTCTTTAAAAGTTGAATTTTGTTTGAAAAAATGGCCAAGCCCTGGGGGATGAGGTCCAAGAGGTGATTTTGCAAAGTCTTGAAGAAAGAGTATGGCCTGTGTCCACCTCTCAGCAATTCCACTGTGTGGGGCTAACTGGAGGTAAAAGGTAGGCTAGTTCGCCCCTAAGGACCCCAGAAGTGAAGGGGTCTTCAATCCTCATCCAAGAGAACCCGGGGAGTGCGTTTGCAGAGTGGTGGGCAAAGGGGATGTGGCCTGCTATTAGATCTTAGTAATCATGCTGTGTGGGACTTACTGGCGGTAATAGGAGGGGTAGGTGGCCCCCAAGGACGTCCATGTGGGTCAACTACACCTCCTCTTACCTCCAGTAAGTCTCACACAGTGGGATTGCTAAGAGGTTTTGGAGACCATGCACCTTTCTCTAACACTCTGCAAACGTGCCTCCTGGCACACTACTGGTTTCGAGGATAAAGTCCACTTTACTCCTGAGGGACTTTGGGGGCCAGGAAGCCCTCCTGGTACCTCCTGTAAGTTCTATGCAGTGGAATTCCTGGGCGCTGGCTGGAGGCCCAGCCCCCTTTCTCCACCACTCTGAAAATGTGACTACTAGGTAAAGAAGTAGTTACAATGCAATAGGTCTTGCATTTGCAAGAGGTAGAACTATTGGTGTTGTGAATGTAAAGGTTTTTTAGTAATGATTTTACAAGTGGAGTGGATGTTCATTGTGTGTAGTGGAATTATGAGGTATGTTGTGCAGTGAAATTAGGTGGATAGAAAGGATGCAGAATTTTGTGTTTAGGAATTATGTGGAAAGGGATTATGTGTTACAGAGAGTATTTATGTGGTATGGTAGTCTGTGTTGTGGAGTGGTAACCTCACAATGTTACCAAAAACACAGCAACATGTGTTACAGCATGGCGGAAGACCCTTTGCAAAGCTGGCATGGTCACGTGTTGCTTATTGCTAAATGTGGCTGCTAAATTATTACTAATTGTGAGTAAACCTCTCTTGCTTGTTTCTGCACCTCTCTTGCCTCTTTCTGTATTTTTCTTGCTTCTTTCTGTACCTTTCTTCCTCTTTATGCACTTCTCTTGTCTCTTTCTGCACCTCACTTTCCTCTTTCTGAGCCTTTCTTCCTCTGTATGCACCTCTTTTGCCTCTTTCTGTAAGTCTCTTGATTCTGCCTGTACCTCTCTTGCTTCTTTCTGCACCTCTCTTGCATCTTTCTGCACTTCTCTTGCCTCTATCTGTACCTCACTTGCCTCTTTCTGCACCTTTCTTCCTCTTTCTGCACCTTTCTTGCCTCTTTCTGTACCTTGCTTGCCTCTTTCTGACCTCGCTGCTTCTTTCTGCACCTCTCTTGCTTCTTTCTCCACTTCTCTTGCCTCTTTCTCCACCTCTCATGTCTCTTTCTACACTTCTCTTGCTTCTTTCTGCACCTCTTTTGCATCTTTCTGCACCTCATTTGCCTCTTTCAGCACCTTTCTTGTTTCTTTCTACACTTCTCTTGCTCCATTCTGCATTTCCCTTGCTTATTTCTGTACCTGTCTTGCCTCTTTCTACATCTCTATTTACCTCACTCTCATCTTTCTCCACCTCTCTTGCTTCTTACTGCACTTTTCTTGATTCTTTCTGTACCTGACTGCCTGACTGGGTCTGAGCTGTGTTCAACGCTCGCCAGCACGGACACTGCTTACTAAGCTCTCTTACCGATTTTAAGCTAATTTAATTCTTTTTAAGTACAGTATTTTAAAACGTTGTGTGTATTTGAAATAATTGTGTCAACTTAGCGCGATCTGCACTGCAAGGTTGCACCAGCCAAAGGGCTCCAAGTGCTTCGAGCGAGGCCGCCATGTAGGAGGTCAGCGCACTAGCTCTCATCACGTTGGGGGTTAAAAGGCACTATGATGTGAACAAGCAGCAGATGCCTGCTGTGGGCGCGTCCTAAGGCAAGCCCGTCTGCGCCCGTCCACGCTCGGGCTAAGCTTAGGGCCTGTACCCCTGGTCGTTGCGATCCAACAAGGCCGACCTACACCAGGGAGGACCTTATCAAACTTGACCCTAGAGGGGGAAACTATAGGGGTCCTTGTATACCTCTAGAAGGAATGTCCAAACGCCTTAGAAATATTTACTTCTCCTGCAACACCCGTCTGCCATACAGTCTACACATTCCTGTCTCAGGCCCCAGAGACAGAAGAGGCAAGAGGGACAATAAGGCGGGCCCACCACCCCTTAGATTCATGTTGTTGAATGCTAGATCATTAATCAAACATAGTACGGAATGTGCTCGGCTCATCGGAGAACAAGACATTAATTTGGCCCTTAACTGAGTCCTGGTCGGATCAGGCCTCCGGGCCTGACCTAGCCAACGCTACCCCACCGGGATTTCACTGTCATACCTTGGACAGACCTCACGGAAGAGGGGAAGGACTAGCAGTTATCTACCACAACTCACTAGAACCCATATTTCACAATGCTTCAAATGCCTCATGTGAGGCTCTTTCATTTAGCCTATATACCTCACACCACAGTACCCTCAAGGGGATACTCCGTTATCGCCCTCCGGGGCCTAGAGGTGGTATCCTAAAACAGCTGGGGTCACTGCTCGAAGAAGGGCTAGGCGCATACTCCTTTTGTGTGCTCGGGGGTTTTAACTTCCATCTGTCGAATCTATCCAATTCAGACACTGTCGCTCTAGGGCAGATGATGGAGGCAAGTGAACTTAAACAGTTGATTGGAGGACCAACACACAGCAAGGAGCATACCCTAGATGGCATATACTCCAATAATCCTATACTGACAGTCACCTCGGTACTCCCTCTGGTGTGGTCTGATCACAGCACCATCTTTTTTGAGGTTACAGAGCCCATAAGTCATAAAATCAAACCAGATCATACAGGGAGTATTGGGAAAAGAGTTTGGCAAAATGTAGACTGCAAAGAGCTAGGGGAAGCTTTAAAAAACACTAAGCGCCCTCTCCTCTCAAAGGTGGAAGGTGCTGCCTCTGCATATATATGGAATGGCTAGAGGAAGCCTGAACAAACTCGCCCCAATAAAAAAATTGATCCCTAAAAGGATGAAACCGTCTGCCCCATGGTTCTCAGACGTACTAAAAATACTAAAACAGACCTGCAAACGTGTAGAAAGGGAGTGGAGGAAAGACTATACAAGCATGGACAAGGATAACTACAAGCAGAGCCTCAGGCTTTCTAAAGATAAACTGTTGGAAACCAAAAAGATGTACTATACACATTTCTCAGGCAAAATCTGACTCTAAGGTTCTTTTCAAAACTATTTTCAAACTTGCGGCCCCAGTGGCTCCCAAGAGCCAAAGCAGCCCAGAGCTCTGGGAAACATTAGCCAAATTCTTCCAACAAAAAGAAGAAATGATTTTCTCCACTTTTAGCATAGCACAAAAGGAAATAAAAACGCCACGAGGCATGGAACCAAACACACCTGTGTTAGCCAATTTCACTATGCTAGAAACACCCATTGTCATAAAACCTCTGAGCTCCATGCGCTCTGGTTCCCCAAAGGGTCTTTGCCTGGCATCAGCATTGAGGCAAATCCCTGATATAATAGAGTGAACCCTCACACCACTGTTCAATAACATAATTATATCAGGCATATCCCCTAGCCAGTGGAAGAAGGCCTCTATCCTTACCTTATTAAATAAATCAGCCTTGGACCCCAGCGATCCAAACAACTACAGACCAATTTCAAGACTCCGACTTCCGGCCAAGATCCTTGAAAAGACGATAAACGCACAACTCAGCTCATATCTTTTAAACAACAATCTACTCGACCCCACACAGAGTTGGCTCTAATTAAATCCACTGAAGAGGTGAGGGAGGTGCTGAACAGAGGAGGAAAGGCTAATCTGATTTTATTATATCTGTCAGCAGCCTTTGACACGGTCCATCACGAGGTTCTGATGGGCCGGTTGTCTGAAATTGGGGTTCAAGGAGCTGCATGGAACCTTCTACAGGCATTCCTGTTGGAACGTTCACAAGCGGTGGACCTGGACAACCATAGGTCACAGCCATTTACTCTCCCTTGTTGGGTACCATAGGTATCATCATTAAGCCCTACACTTTTTCATATATATGTGATCTCCTTGGCAGCCCTGATCAAGTCCTAAGGGTTTCAAATAACTTCATATGCAGACGATACACAAATAGTGTTATCAATCACACATGGACAGGAGAAGGAACCTGGGGCTTGCTTTCATAATTACATGAAGGCCATCTCTGAATGGATGTCATCCAACTGCTTAAAATTAAACTCTGGGAAAACAGAGGTCTTTATATTTGAAAATAACCCCAATATCTGGACACCAGAGTGGTGGCCAGACGAGCTGGGCGTATGCCCATCACCCACCAGGAAAGCAAAAAACCTGGGGGTGATTATGGACAATAAACTCTCTTATGGCGACCACTAAGCATGGTGGTCTTGGCCTGCTTCCTAATCCTTAGGATAATAAGGAAAATAAAGATCTTTCTCTCCAATAGCAGTCTCAGGACAGTGATCACAGCCCTCATTATGTCAAGGATCACCTATAGCAATAGTCTTCTGCTAAATACTCTAAAAAAGCACATTAATAGACTGCAAATCGCTCAAAATGCAGCAGCAAGATTAATTACAGGCACTCCCCAAAATTTGTCTCTGTAAAGAAAGAGCAGGCACAACTTCACTGGCTTCCCGTGAGGCTAAGAATACATTTTAAGGCCCTATGTATGGCCTCATGAAAATCCTAGATCCCTGAACATATAAATGCACGCAGTTCCCACGTTATAGTCGCTTGCCTGAGGTGTGGAGTCTGAATCCCCTCTATAGCGGGACATATTGGCTGACCTAGCCCATATTCTACAAATAGTAACAACATGCAAAGTGGAAGGTGGCATTTCTTTTTGGTGATTCTTCTAATCCATCTCATGCAAACAAATGTGTTTCATTTTCCACCATTTGAAAAACAACAAAATATTAATTGGGTTTTTCCACTTGTGCCCCACCCATATGCAAACTAAGGTGCATGGAACTGCAGAATTTTATACCACTAGCCGGCACAGAAAATAGTTCAAACAGACGTTCAATGCCACCAACTCATCCAAAAACAATATGGCAAAAAATTCATGACCTACTTCATAGTATCTTTAAAAACCATCTTTCAGACCTATTTTCAGTTTTCACAGTTATTCAGGATATTGAGTTGATGGCGCCTTTTCCATAAAGTCTAAAACAAATATATCCACACACATTAAACTAGTTTACACACTAGGGTTTCTTGCAGTATTCCCTAAAGTCATGTTTTGTAGAGAGTTTCTATAAAAACTATCTGCAAAACCTATTTTATTATTTCACGGTGAGGTCGGAGAATGCAATGACAGTGGTAATCATGATCCCCGCGGTTACGTCATGAAAGCAGAAAGCAGGAGATCAACAGCCACCAAGACATTAACAACTTATAACTATATACTTAATTCTAAACATCACAGTAGATAACTCACTAAATACCTTTATATCAATATCTCAATATCTCTACAACAATCCATATTAATGATTAATTGATATTTTTTTTATATTATCATCAATATTTGCTACGAAGTTGATAGTCGCAATGTCCCCGCGATGGTACATGGGGGGAAGCCCTTGTGGTCATGGCTTCATTGTGAATATCACACGCAATTAAAAAAATCAACTTTGGACACATAACTTGTGTCACTAACACCTTAATTTCTCAACCAAGGGGTAAGAGTATCTCCACCCTGACCCTTTATGTGGGATTTTCAGCCCTGGGAACTGTTCCCGATGGATAAAATGGTGGCCACAACTGTCTATTCAGGTTACTTATAGCCAATCAGAGTATTCCCTTTGATGAGTGTATTCACAATTCATTGCAAAACCACCGAGAAATATCCGCAGCCAGGAATATCACAATAATTTTAAACTTACATTTCTCAAAAACTACTGAATGTATTTACACCAACTAAGCAAAAGGCACTTTGGTGTAAGTCCAACCAGTGGTTTGGGCTGTAGATGTGGCTAACGGTTCCCATGGAAATTAACATTACAAACTGTACCTTATTTTGCACTCCAAATTCTTGGTCCCCACTGCACGGATCACCACCAAAATTTGCATAACAATAGTACCCACCGTGACACTTTTTTTTGGAAAAATGTTATGCAGATTGGTCAAACAACGGCAAAGTAAAAGCCAAGTCAAAAATGGTTTTCCTATGGAAACTGGGTCCTAACCTACGTATATAAATGATTAATTTGTCTTTCAAGAAAATGTCCCCAGAAAACCACAGCATTATTATGGCGTTGTTAAAATAAACTGCAGATTTGCTATCACCTATGGTGGGATTTTGATTGTCATTAATGCACAGAGTTGAAATTTACTAAATTAGGTGTTTTGTGACTGGTTGCAGTGATAAAGGATTGTTGCCATGAAGGTGTGAAATGGATTGAGGTGGCTAGACACTAACTAGATTCGTATACATATGTCAGAAACAGAATCATATCTTCTGCAGAATTTTATAAAATGCATTGTCTTGCAATCATGTTAGCAAATAAAGACACTGCCAAAAATGATTATTTAGAGTAGTGATTTTGCCATGTAATGAACATTTAATCACGCTCAATAGCCTGCGGGCATGTTGACCCAAAAAAAAATACAAACTAACCTAAACTTCACAACATCAAATGCTTAAACCACCAAAGAGGTTAAGTGCTATATCTAGCATACAAAGGGAGGAGCTTAGCAGAGGGAGCAATGTACTGCAGCTGCATATACCTTTGATACACTTTCATATATATTCCTCTATAACCCAGAATATAATTTCTTTTTTTTTAATTACTGTTGCCACTTGGCTGCACTGGCCCCTCCCTTCTTATTTCTCTGTTACCTGTTCTCACCATATTTAATCTGACTTCCATTGTCAGACCTATTGCTGGACCTCTGACGGCCTTTTGATCCCACCAAGTAGCAGCCCTGTTTTATTGCCTGCTTAGCTAGATAAATCCTCCCTCTCTGGGTCTTGGTAAACAGCAATGGGGCTGGGGGATATGGAGGGTGGGGGGAGCAGGGAAGAGATGTTTACCTGTGGCTGCTGACCTCACTGACCATAATATGGCTTTTGTTATTTTTGATGCTTGGGCGCTCCCTGTCACATACAGGCATTCCCATGGCAAATTCCTATGTAACCTCTCCAGAACCACTGTTTTACCTGCATACTCACTTCACAAACACACAATGGGTACCACACTAAAAGTTTCACAAACAATCACTCAAAGGGGGATTACATGGACAATGTCCAGTATCTGATGGTGTGGAGCATGAGCTAAGTCTAGGGTAACATTTAGCACATTCTGCCATTCTATGCTACCTGGTTGATAGAATTTTCATGTTGCACTAGTCACTACTGTTGTTCTCTGCACTATAATCTTACTTGTCATTTTTACTTACATTATCTAGTGTCAAAACTTACACCTGGTTTTTGCTTATTGTCAGGGGTCATTGATTAACCCAGTAACTGGCAGCAAGGCCAGCCTCACTACAAGAAACGAAGCACCATCCTACTCAGGCACTTGAATCCCTAGCTCATTTTCGGTTATATAAAATAAATAGAGTTGACCGATTTTTAGGCTGAAAGAAATGGAGAAAATGCAGATGAAATGTTTAGGACCTGCATCCACGGTCCGTGCAGGTGAAAGCTGTGCAGCGGTAGGACCAGATAAGGGGGGATTTTGAGGGACCATGCATAGGGAAAATTAAATAAATAATAATATTCCCTCTGCATCGTCCCCCGAAACCCCCTCTTATCCAGCCCACCGCTGTTACCTGTACAGACCGCGGCTGAGGATCTGATAAGCCTGATATCAATCTTAAAAGTCTGCAAAATATTACCCTAGAAAACTCAGTTCTACTTGGCATACAAAGAAAACGTGGCTTCCTGCTATCACTACTGAATATTCACGGTTCTGCTTTCCCTGCTTACTGTTTGGTGATGAAGCACCATGGGCAAAAACAGGAGTTGCTGATTTAAAGTATCTCTGAAAAACAAAGAAGAATGAGGCATGTAAATCACATCTAGATAGCTCAAATAAGCTTGCCATGTTTGGCAAAATTAATACCGCTTCACAGAAGAAACCTGCAAGGTGATAAAAACAGGTACATTTTATCAAAATTGATTGATTTTGTGTTTTTTTTTTTCTTTTGAATTGGTATTACATGGCCACGATGAGCCGGAAGGTTCTTCAAATAAAGGAATCTTTAGAGGCCTAGTTGGTTTTGTTGCCACCTTAGACAGTGCAATGGACACTCATTTGAAATCAGCAACAGTTTTTAAAGGCACTTTCAAATCCATCCAGAACAAGCTCCTGGACTGTATGCTCGAAGTAACAAGAGGTGTCATAATACAGCAGCTACGAAGCATTGAATTTGAGGCCATTCAGGTTGATGACACTACTAATGTATCCACAGACTCAGTCCATACTTTTTATTCACTATGTTGATGCCAGCAATAAAGTTGTTGAAAGATGTTGTTGTTTTAATCATCTAAAAGATTCACCTGCTCATATAATTGCTGCAACTTGGCATTATGAACTTAACATTGTTTTCCCAGAGACCAGTGACAAAAAAAACATATTGCCCAAAGCTATGATGGTGCTAGTTTGATGCGTGGAGCCTCAGATGGATCTCAGAAAACAGTTAGAGATGTTTCCCCCAGTGCACATTATGTGCTTTGCTATGCTCATCAACTAAATTTGATTATGGAGCAAGCATTATCAACAATCTCAAGAGTAAAACATTTTTTTGCATCTTTGGGTGGGTTCCTTCATTTTTTTTCAAGATCTCCAAAAAGAACTGAAGTTCTCTTAGACAAAGTTTCTGGGAGACTCCCAAAAGGGGCCCAACTTGCTGGAATTATCATTTAAGCACAGTGAAAGTGATCTACAAGTAAAGAGAAGAGTTGAAAAAATGCTTTAAGACCATTGAAAGTAGCAGTCATTTTGAATATGTTGCTGTGTTCGAGGCCCATGGACTCATCAGAAAATTAGAAGACAGGGAGTTTCTTTTCTTCCTTTTTTAATTTCACAGCATATTGCCCCATGTGCACTTTACGCCTGAAAGAAACCAGAAAGAGGACTAAGTGAAAGAACTACTACCTTCTTTAAGACCTATTTGGAGAAGACCTCCTAATGTTTTTGTTATAATTTGATAGAACATCCATGTACACCTTAAATCCACCTGTGAAAATAAAACTACCCAATATTACACCAATGCGGCCTCCTCCCTTCTGTTTCCGCCCGTCCCTCCCACAATATGCTTTGCTCCTGCTTTGTCGATTTTAAAGCAGCCATGAGGGTTTCATGAGATTTATTATGGCAGAAACTACAAAAGGCTTGGATTAAAGTAAACTTATTGATAGCAGTCCAACTTCTGTATACTGGTACCTAACTCCATGTATAGTTGTGTGATGGTAAAAGGTTTGCGAAGATTTAAACAACAAAATATTGAAGCAGGGTTTTGTTGTTGCCCCGCTGTTGCTCAAAATTCACATATCAGACCTATCTCTTGATTCAAATCATGTAAATACTCACTCTCCAAAACTTGGTGGTCATGTGATGACTCATATTCTATAGACTGATGACCTGTTGTTGTTCAGTTTGATACAACTAGGCCTACAGCACCTTTTGAACTGTCTAATCATTTATATGCAATTATAATCTTGAAGTAAATTTTGCGATAATTAAAGTGCGCATATAGATAAAGAGACTCAAAACATTGGCACTTTGACTATTGGTGGTGTCCCGCTTGCATCTATCCTACAGTACAAGTATTTGGGAGTTATCTTCAGTTCTAGATGTACCTTTATTCTGTATATGGAGTCCATGAAATCAAAGGTCACGTCCTTAACAACTGGTTTCCAGCTTTCAAAAACCAGGCACGGCCTTATTCAGGGGCATTACAAAAAGTCATGGCAGCGACATTTCCGTATACAATAGCATATGGCTCTGAAGTCACAGCAGGCAAGATAGCAAGACTCTTAGACACCCTGACTGCTAAGACCAACCGGCTTACAGTAAAACTTTCAAATTATAACTCTCAGGTCCATCTGCCCCTAGAGTTTGACCTCATGAAATATATCACAGGAACAAAAAATTCCTTTCTTAAGATGTGACATAACGTTTGCCTCTAAAAAACCAATACTGTTGTGGCCTGGGTCTGGCGGGAAATAAAGAACAAGAACTCAAAGGCTAGACTGAATTACTTCTTAAAAGATGCAGTTCAAGCCCTCCACGTAGAACATATATATGGAACCTCCATCAAACGCCTAAAGAATTTTAAAAATGAATTAACGAATGACTAGATCACTCTCTTTACCAGAAAATAGGGCAAAAAAAGCTCACGCCTGGCAAGTTGTCAACACTTAGAAGCTCCTAAATTTGCAGCCTTATTTTGACCAATGATTCCTGTTGTACATAAAGCTGGTATATTTTTGTGATTATACCTTGGTGTCCACCCAACCGTGGACCAGTTTCGTATCCGGTAAAGAACAATGGAAGGAGAAGAATATAGTCTTTGTGAAAAAGGAAAAGAGACAATGTTGCATATTCTCTGTGTGTGTCAGGTGTTGCAAAAGAAGAAGACTTCTGAGGTGTCTTTTCATTCAAGACAGTAAAGGAACTTGCAGACAAGTGCTTATTCAAGTACTAAATTCAGCTTTCATCTGACTGAACACGTGGGTTGTTAAATTTGTGCAGCTATTTCAGGTGAAAACAAAGGTCAATTGTGGTATGTGTGTAAATGAAAAAGAAGGCAATTACCAGCTCCTCCATCTTCATCGACATACTACTTACAGGAAGGAGCATTCATATACAATCTACGCAATGCATATTTTAAAGAGCGTAAGAAATTTGGTGACTGGTATCGCGAGGAACTAAATTAGCTTTTTATGAATTAGCACTTTTGTAATTCATAGACTAGTGTGTCAGATGACTCAGTTACAGCACAAAAGCGCCAGGAGGTGCGCCTACAGTCTCTTCCTCAAGGGCTTACAACACCTGCGCTAAAAGTACTTCAGCAATCCTACTCCACAGGCTGGCACCCGGGTGAAGCTGGGCCAAGTGCAGACTCTTACGTGGTGGGCCCCCTCTCTTGGCTCTGAGCATGAGTATAGTTGGCGGATGACTGATTCACATGTTCCATCCCCCCTTCACTGGGAAAGGAAGTGGGTGTATAGAGCAGCTTTGATCTGCATGAAGAAGCTGGTAGGAGCTACTTCTTTTTTCTTTTTTGTGCTGTTCTACCCTCTGGACATGTACTCTGGCCCATTCTTCTATATAATTGGGTATTACATTGCAACTGTAGGTTGCCATATCATGGAGCCTTGAGGAACTATATGTTTGAGGAATGTGTGCTGTGGATTTGCATTCTTTGTATGGTCCTACCATCTTCTCCTAGGTCCAGATGTTTTTCTTTGAAGGGGTCTTTCCCGGTTGTGGGGTGAGGTGGCTCCTCCTTTCATTGATTGTGCACATGGGCATCGACTCCATTGCTGGATTGTTTTCTTTCCGCCATTGGGTTCGAATGTGGTTTTTGGCGCTCTAGTTTTCAGGATCCCCTCAGTGGGCAACCCCTTGTACCCTCTTCGGTATTGTTTTGTACGCGTTCCTTTATTCCTGCATGTCGAAAAAAAGGTGAGTAATCTTCATCTTTGATCCAGAAGACGTCATGGGCAGCCTGCGGACCTCACCATTTCTTTTGACTTCCTTACTGTCATATTTGTTGAGTCTACCATTGATGGAACGGACTCTGTTTCAATTCTGTCCCCCGGTGCCACGCCAAGTATCCATGCACTGACCTGCATGAAGTCTTCAACTTGTGCCTTTCACTAGAGCACAGGAAGGAAGATTGTGATGCTTGTCAATCATTTCAGTCGAAAAAGACTTTTAGGGATTATCATGCTCGACAAAGGGACATAGAGAGACAAAACATTGAGTACACCCCGAATATCTTCGGAGAAGGTACCAATCAAGAGGAGATGGAAGCATCAACAGCGGAGGAGGAAGAAGCCTTCTGCATTCATGAATCGGACTAGGAGCTCGAGGTCGACCTACAGTGTGAAGAAATTCCAGCAGGAAAGTGGGCCATGAGTAAAAAAGCCCCTTTGCCCACCAAACCTGTTCTCCTTAAACCCAAGGCTTCGGGCCACCACTGCCTTCAGGCCATGGTTGGCATCGAGAGACTGTTTCGAACGCCCTGCCTTAGGGCCCAGGACTGAAAACAACAGATCAAGCCTTCCGGCTCGAGTCGAGACAAGACACCTTGGGACCCGAAACCTCTGATTCCGAAAGACAAAAAGCAGCGGTCCGGTTCAAGAGATAAAGATCCCCTCCAAAATACTCCAGTACTGCTTTTGGACATTATGAAAAAAAAACTGGTTCTGATTTTGGACATTATGAAAGAAAAATTGGACCCTAAACAGAAATGTCTCTACATTATTCCAAATATTGGACTCATTGTAGCCAAGGATGATACACCATCCGAGAAAAGAACTGCTTCTCAAGATACAAGTCCTACAATTCCTTAGAAGAAGAAAAAGGACATCGCTACAAGCCCTATCTATTCTCTCCCTCAGTCCCCTCCTCTACATCTACCATCACAAAGGTCAAATCCCCTTCAGATTGCAGCACAAGGTTCTCCTCACACACAACCTGACATTGCCAAAGGAGATGATAATAGTCCTGCACCCACAGATCCATGGATTGATTATGATCAACCAGTAGATAATGATCCTGAACTCTACCCTACCAGGTCTTCACCTCCTGATGATAATATAGCTTACCAGGAGTTGATTTCAAGAGCAGCATCTTACCATGGAGTTGCTTTACACAAAGAATCTCTAGAGGAAGATTTCTTATTTGATACATTAGGTTCCAAACATAGAACCACACAAAGCTTAACTATGTTAAAGGGTATGTTGAGACATACAGATGACATTTTTAAGGACCCAGTATGCACCCGTGTTTTAACACCTCGGATCGATAAAAAGTGCAAACCTCCACCATCTGCCCCAATTTAGATTCTCTTGTAGTGTCAAATGCTTGAAAAAGAGCTTATTCACAAAGACAGGCAGATGCACCTCCTCCTGAAAAGGGGCCTAAATTAATTGATGATCAGGTAAGAGAATCTTCCAACCAGTGGCGCATTGCTAGTACACAGGCTCTTTTAGAAAGATATGATAGAGCCCTATTAAATAGAAGAGATTCTACTATACTTCCCAGAAGAGAATATAAATAAGGGCAGGAGCTAGTGCAGCAAGGGAAATTATAATCAAATTCTTCTATTCAATGTGCAGTAGACGCTGCTGACACTGCAGCAAGAGGGATTAATACCAGCACTCTCCTTCGCAGGCATGCATGGTTTAGGGTTTATGGTTTTAAGCCTCAGGTACAACAGTCTATTTTAAATGTCTCTTTTGATAAAGAGCACCTTTTTAGGCCTCAAGTAGGTGTGTCACTTGAAAAAATTAAAAAAGACCCAGAAGTTGCACAATCTATGGGAGCCTTGCAGGAACCATCCAGCAGTGGTTTCTTTCAGCGGTCATTTTATACGAGAGGATCTAAAAGTAATACCTCAGATCCCAATAATTCCTCCTATAAAACAAACACCCAACCCTCTTCATCCAGGGGGTTCTTTAGGGTAAATTACAGAGGGAAGAACTTCAAAGGCAGAAAGAGGCAAGAGAAGTGCAGAAAAAGAAAGAAAGATGAAGAGAGAAGCAACAGAAATGCAGAAAGAGGCAAGAGAGGTGCAGAGGGAAGCAAGAGTGGCTTGCACACCATTAGCACCAATGTAACACCCACATTTAGCAATAAGTAACACGTGACCATTCTAGGTTTGCGAAGGGCCTTCCACCATGCTGTAACAGTTGTCGCAGCATTTTTTGTAACGTTTGACCCGTTTCAGCTAGAAACAAGGATTTTTTTCTCAAATCTGCAGATTAAGGTGCAGATGATGAATTATGTGGCTAATGCAGAAAATGTAAAATTGTGCGAAGCTCGGTGCAGCCAACAGTCACATAATTCCAGTGGCCCTGCTCATACCTCTGACTAGGTGCAAAAGTGCTCCTCAGTGATTCTATCCTTTTTTGTCTCACTGAGTTCATAGTTGAGCTCCTATGGAATTGAGGAAGACTAAACCTGAGGTTACCACTCCACAACACAGACTATCATACCACATACTTACTTCCCATAACAAGTAATCCCATTCTACATAATTCCTATAAACTAAATTCCACATACTTTCTATCCACATAATCTCACTTCACAACATACAACATAATTCCACTAACCACAACGTACATTCACTCCACTCCAAAAAACATTAGTAAAAAACTTTTACATTTACGCCAATAGCTTTAATTCTCCCAAATGCGAAACTTATTACATTGCAAACAATTCTTTAATTAGTAGTCGCGTTTGCAGGGTGGTAGAGAAATGGTGCTGGGCCTCCGACCAGCGTTTAATAATTCCGGTGAGAAGGGCTTACAGGAGTCACCAGTAGGGCTTCTTGGCCCCAAAGTCCATCAGGAGTAAATTGGACTTCATCCCCCATCTTGTAGTCTGCCAGGAGGCGTGTTTGCAGAATGGTTTAGAAAGGGGGGCATGGCCTCTGAAGACGTCTTAGCTCTCCCACTGTGTGGAACTTACTGGCGGTAACAAGAGGGGTAGTTGGCACCCAAGGACATCCTTGGGGGCCAACTATCCCTCCTATTACCTCCAGTAAGTCCCACAGAGAAGCATTGCTAAGTTCCAAGAGCAGGCCAAGACCCCTTCGCACACCACTCTACAAACGCACTCCCTGGTGCACTCTTGGATGGGTATTGAAGTCCCCTTAGCTGCTGGGGGTCCTTTAGTAAGCCCCATGCAGTGGGATTGCTAGGACGCCCCCTTTCTCCAACACGCCCCCTGGCACATTGTTAGTTGGGGAATTAATTCCCCTTGAATGCTGAGAACCCCATCCCCCGGGGCCGGCCTTTGTTTGGGTTGTTTTTTTTTTAGGAGCGGGCTGCGTGGCCCCCCTCCCGGGCCACTTCTAGCCTCGGGGACCCCATCCCCCGGGGCTGGCCCTCTCCGCTGGAGACCGTGGAGGGGTCCCCAATCCCCCCACGGTCCCGCCGGCACCCCGCCTCCTGCGGGAGCTGGCATTGCTTTTCCACATGGGGAGCTGCTAAGATGCAGCTCCCCGTGTGGAAAAGCAATCAGCTTTGGTTTTTGGAAGAGACAGCAGGTTTCCCTGCTCTCTCTTCCAAAATCCAAAGAAGAGTTTGCTATGACAGAGCGGGAGCTGTGAGACTCCCGCCCTGCCATAGCAAATGGCAGTGTCCTGGGGGTGGCGGTCCCTAGGGCCATCAAGGGATCCAGGAGGGGGGCCGTGCGGCCCCCCTCCTACCATTTGCATAAATTACCTGAGGAGGGGGGCAACGCAGCCCCCTCCAAATAAATAAATAAAAAACTGCCCATGCCCCAGGGGATGGGGTCCCCGGGGCGCGTTTTAAGTTGGGGAATTAATTCCTCTTCAATCCTGAGGTCCCTTGGAGGCCAACTAGCCCACCAGGTACCTCCAGTAAGCGTCACGGAGCTGCGTTGCAGAGTGTTGTAAATAGCACCTGGTGGGCTAGTTGGCCCCCAGGGACCCTCAGGATTGATGAGGAATTATTTCCCCAACTTAAAACGCGACACAGGGCGTTTGCACACATGTTACCTTAGGCCCCGCCCCCTTCCTTCACCATTGTGCAAACGTGCCCCCTGGTGAGTTGTAAGTTGGGGAATTAATTCCCCTTCAATACTGAGGGTCCCAGAGGGCCAACTAGCCCACCAGGTACCTCCAGTATGCGCAAGGGAGCTGAGTTGCAGAGAGGTGTTCAGAGGCCACACCCCTTTTTACACCTCTCTGCAACGCAGCTCTGTGACGCTTACTGGAGGTACCTAGTGGGCTAGTTGGACCCCAGGGACCGTCAGGATTCAAGTGGACTTAATCTCCCAAATTAAAACGGCCACAGGGCGTGTTTACTCAGTGATGAAGGGAGGGGACGGGGCCTAAGGTGACGTGTGCAAACACGCCCTGTGGCGCGTTTTAAGTTGAGGAAATAATTTCTCTTCAATCCTGAGGGCCCCTGGGGGCCAACTAGCCCACCAGGTGCTTCCAGTAAGCACCACTGCGCTGTGTTGCAGAGAGGTGGTCCAGGGCGTGCCCCTTTTTACACCTCTTTGCAACGCAGCTTTATGGTGCTTACTGGAGGTACCTAATTGGCTAGTTGGACCGTAGGGACCCTCAGCATTCAAGGGGAGTTAATCCCCCAACTTAAAACGACCACAGGGCGTGTTTACACGGTGGTGAAGGGAGTGGACGGGGCCTGAGGTGACGTGTGCAAACACACCCTGTGGCACGTTTTAAGTCGGGGAAATAATTCCCCTTGAATCCTGAGGGCCCCTGGGTGCCAACTAGTCCACCAGGTACCTCAGTAAGTGCCACAGAGCTGCATTTTAGAAAGGTGTAAAAAGGGGCATGGCCTCTGAACACCTCTCTGCAACGCAGTTCCCTGGTGCACAATGGAGGTACCCGGTGGGCTAAGTGGACCCCAGGGACTCTCAGGATTCAAGGGGGCTTAATCTCCCAATTTAAAACGGCCACAGGGGGTGTTTGCACACATGTCACCTCAGGCCCTCCCTCCATTCACCAGTGTGCAAACGCGCCTGTGGCGCTTTTTAAGAGGTAGTTTTAATCCCCCTGCCCTATTATGTACTAGTGTCTTATAGAGGAGGTCATGCTAATCACAGGGGTACCCCAATGCATAGTGTTCCCTAGTGTATGTAGGTGTTTTCACTGTATTCTAAGTGTCTTTTAGCATAGCACTGGCTCTAGGCCTGATTAGTCAGAGTCAGTTACCACCAGTACCAGTCTGAAAAAGTTGTGGGCACAGGATGATTTTGCAACAAGGCCTCTTTCTGCTCCTCTGTTGGTTCTTTCTGCGTGCCTTGCTTCTTCCTGCAATTTTCTTTGTGTTTGTGGACTCCTGTTGCTTCTTTCTTCATTTCTTTTTTTTCTTCCTGTGCATTGTTTCTTCTTTCATCGCATGTCCTACCTCTGTAGGCATAGTTAGAAACTAGCATTTAAAAAACCTTTGAAATTCACTGAAATAACCATAGGTTTCAGGCACGTTATAGTTAGAAATTAGCATTTAAAAAACCTTTGAAATTCACTGCAAAAAAGTACGTTTCAGGCACGCTATAGTTAGAAATTAGCATTTAAAAAACCTTAGAAATTCACTGAAAAAAACGTAGGTTTTAGGAAAAGATATAGTTAGTTGGACATTTCACTCGAACAAAACCATAGAAATTCCCCAATTATAGTTAGTTCAGCTAACTATAACTCGCGCCCCTGCAATGTACTGCTGATGACATCACATATTACATCACTCATGACATGGTGAGTGACATCACTGATGACATCTCAAATGACATAACTGATGACATCACTGATAACATCATCCAGTGACTGTGTGTTTCTGTAAAGTTTAAATATGTTTAATATATTTATAGGGAAAGGCGTATTGAAGAATGAGTGGGTGTAAAGGTGTCTGAATGAATGATTTACTAGGTGCGTGACTGACTCTATAAGTGAGTGATTAAACATATCTTACTGAATGCATGGGTTAGAGACTAAACTGTGTGAATCTCTGTATCCGTCTGTCTGTTTGTGTGTAAGCGGCTGCATGGGTTTTAGAATAACTACATGAGTGTCTATATGAGTTATTCATTGGTTGTCTGAGTATCTGTATGGGTGCCTGAGTGTTTGTGTGGGTGCGGTGTGTGTAACTCTGCATAGATGTGTGAGTGGGTGATTCACTGAGTGTATGGTTTCAAGACTGCATCTGTGATGGACTGTATGGGTGGGTGAGTGTGTGTATGGGTGTGTTAGTGAGTGAATGTATATCTCAGTGGTACATGTGTGAGTAACTACATATGTGAAAGGTAGTATATATGTGTATTACATTATTTAAATGGCTATAAGTGAAAGTGTGTGATTGTGGGAGTGACTGTATGGATGAGTGTATGCTTGTATCAGTGATTGTATAAGAGCATAAGAATGTGCTGGTATTCGTTTGAGTAAGTGAGCTGGTGTGTGTATAACTGTATAGGCGAGTAAATGAGAGTGTGATTAAATATTTGCATGACTGACTAGGTGTGTGAGTACATCTATGGATGAGTGGTGGTGTGTGAGTGTCTATATAAGTGTATGAGTGCATATGATAGTCCTGTACTGAGTGACCGTAAGTATGAGTGACTGTACGGGTGAGTGAGTGGATGTGTGTGTAGATTTAAGAATCAGTGAGCGGGAATGTAGTTATAGGTCTTGGAGTGTCTATGGTTTTGAGATTGGCAGTCTGTAATTTAGAGTGGGTGTATCAAATGTTATATTACGGTGTGAGAAGATGCATGAAATTATCACCTGGATGATATCATCAGTGATGTCATCAGAGATGTAATTTGAGATGTCATCAGTGATGTCACTGACCATGTCATGAGTGATGTAATATGTGATGTTATCAGCAGTGCATTGCGGGGACATGAGCTATAGTTAGCTGAACTAACTATAGGGGGAATTTCTATGGTTTTGTACGAGTGAAACATCCAACTAACTATATCTTTCCCTAAAACCTATGGATTTTTCAGTGAATTTCAAAGGTTTTTTAAATGCTAATTTCTAACTATAATGTGCCTGAAACCTATGTTTTTTTTCAGTGAATAAGTATATATGTATATATGATGTGAGCAAGGCTACTCAGTTGGCCCAAACGCGTCTTCCCGAGTTTGCACTGAATCAATGATTTGAATAAAATGTTACTGCGGCTGCAGTATCAACCAAAGAAGAAGGTGTCCGTCTCTCTTTTCATGGTGCCGTGAAGCGCTTTGGAGTGGTATTTGGATGTATATATATATATATAAATATAAATAAATATATATATATATATATATATATATATGTAAAATAAATAAAACTAATTTAAAGTACAATAACACTCAAAAGCCCAAGTTTAATTATTGCATCTTTAATCTAGATAGACTATCTTATTTATGGATCTATATACCTCCCATGTACTTTTGGATCCATATCTTTATTACTTTTGGACCTATATATATATATATTCACTGAAAAAACCATAGGTTTCACACATGTTATAGTTAGCTGTACATTTCACTCGTAAAAAACCAATGAAATTCCCCCGTTATAGTTAGTGCAGGCAACTATATCTCACGCGACCGCAATCCTCTGCTGATGCTAATACTGTATTTAGACACTTATTGCCCATGTCTTCTTCCATTAAATTTTAGCTATACATATATTACAAATATTTTTTTTTCATAAAGACACATATGTCATCAGCAGAGGATTGCGGTCGCGTGAGTTATAGTTGCCTGCACTAACTATAACGGGGGAATTTCATTGGTTTTTTACGAGTGAAATGTACAGCTAACTATAACATGTGTGAAACCTATGGTTTTTTCAGTGAATTTGCAAGGTTTTTTAAATGCTAATTCCTAACTATAACGTGTGTGAAACCCATGGTTTTTTCAGTGAATTTGTACGGTTTTTTAAATGCTAAGTTACTTTACGCCGTTCGTGGCGTGCGCGCCCAGTTAACGCAGTTCGTTCCGTGCGCGCACGATGCGCTTCGCGCACCGTGCACCCACTTTACGCAGTTAGTGCCCTGCACGCACGGTGGTCACGTGGTGCGCTGCGCGCACCGCGTGCCCACGTTACGCGGGATGGGCCATGTACGCACGATGCACTTCGCGCACCGTGCGCACATGGGGGACAAATTATGCGCATCGTTGTGAAATGTATTCTTTAGTAATTTCATACGTGTGATATGCCATGCACAAAAGGTGCCCTTCGGCACCCTTTGTACACGGGGTGGGGAGAGTGTGGATAATTTTTTTAAAATTTTTACCGTACGCGTACGGTAAGCATAATCGGCGATTTGGCCTTGGGGGTTGTTTGGGGACCCCTATATCAATGCTGGGTGGTTATGATCTCAATATACTGCCCCTTTAGACATTTTTTGGCTTTATTTTTGCTGCCCCACTTAGAGTGCGAGAGAGAAAATGGCGGCCGCCGCTTCCTGATTTCGACCGATTCGAATGTTTACTTAGATCTAACAGCCAATCAGAATCGCGCTCGCGCACGTCACCGTACGCGTACGGTAAGCGCACCGTAAGCGCACCGTAAGCTGGCTCAGATATATATATTGATTTAAAGGCTATTTTCTCAGAATCTACTGAACAGATTTACACCAAACCTACAAAAGGCACTTCCTTGACCTGTAGACTACCTCTCTGCCAAATTTCAAGGAACTCTGTTCAGCCGTTCGGGCTGTAGCTGTGTCTAAAGGTCCTATAGAAAAATGCATGGGAAAAACGTGTTTTGGACCCCCCTTTTATCTCAGCCCCCGCTTGACGAATCCCCCCGAGACTTTCAGGGTAGGAGCGGAGCGCAGCGCCCTACCTATTTTGAAAATTTCGCGAGGATTCGTCGACCGGCGCCAAAGTTATTCAAAATAGAATGTTGCGGTTTTCCTATGGTAAGAGGGTCCTAACTATAACTACCTACTGGCGACCGCCAGTAGGTAATATTACTTTTACTTATTTATTACTTTTCTTCTAATTCAGCATATCCAATGCACTACCCTATTTTTCACCCTTTACTGCTCTCAATATATCCTCTAGCTCAACTCTCTGACTCACCTCAAAACTCTTTCCACTACTCTTTCCAATGCACTAGCCTATTTCTCACCCTGTGCCTCTATCAATCTATCCATTACCTTCACTTTCTCATTCATTCCAAACCCCATACCACTACTATGATCCCCAAAATAACTCTTTCGAGACTCTTCCCTACTCCATCCCTCCTTGCATCATCTCATACATCTTTTTACTTTTCTGATCACCCAAAAATTGCCTTTCTTAACCGTACCTCTGACTCCTCCCCTTCCACCTCCCTTTTACTCATCCCCCTCCAAAACAAACAAATAAAAACCAACATTCAAAATCCTTCACTTCTATCCCTAGGGATCCTTTTCAATCCAAATTACAGACTAACATGTCCAGCACTCAAATTAATTTCATATTTCACTATACTAATTCACCACTAATCCTTTATATGTTCCGGAGTGCTACTCGCCAAAAAAGCACTTTAAATGTAAACCTTTTTACCTCTTCTACCCCTTTGCTATCCTTCTCAATTTAAATAATTGACTAGCATATCAACCACCCAAACTACTTTCATATTTCACTATACTAATTCACTACTAACACTGTATGGGTTCCAGAGTGGCGTGCTGCTTACCGAAAAAACACTTCAACCCCCATCAAGGGTAGCAAGCGCTATATAAATGCAAACCTTTTCCCCTTCTCTACCCTCCACTATCCTTCTTGATCCGAATAACTGACTAACCTATTTACCACTCAAATTACTTTCATACTTTCCCCATACTAATTCACCACTTATCCATCCTGGGTTCCGAAGTAGAGTGCTACTCACTGAAAAAGCACTTAAACACCACATCAAGGGTAGCAAGCCCTATATAAATGCAAACCTTTTTCCCTCTTCTATCCCTCCACTATCCTGCTCAATCCAAAACACTGACTAACACCCACCATGCAAATGACTTTCATATTTTGACTACTAAGTCACCATGAATCCTTTATTGGTTCCAGAGTAGCTTGCTAATCGCCGAAAAAACACTTGACGCTTCATCAGCGGTAGTAAGCGCTATATAAATCCAATTGCAATACAATACAAAAGCAAGACCTAGATGCCTTAAATATACAAAGAGCAACAACAGATTTTGTCAGCTGCATCGCTCATGTCAGGGCAATCATTGACAATCTAGATACTAGTTTGCCAGTGGAATCTAATTTAAATTTTCAAGCCACAGAACTGAAACAAAGGTCTTGGTTCAAGTTGCCAAAGAAGTTTGTGATACTATCATTGTCTATGCCAAAAAAAAGTTTAAACTTACTAAACATCTTGTAAGTGCTACTTTACTCCATAATGACCACTTTGAGACATGTTGGATCAGTTGCAAAGGAAATACTCAAGGAAACTATATAGAGATATACCATGCTGAACAAAAATAAAATTGAGATCCTCACTATCAGTCATATATGGGAAGCCTGAGTTTCAAAGAGCTAGTAGTGCCATTCCTTTAATTGGGTTGTTTGTTGAAAACAATCCACAAGAACCATTTTTGGAGACTATGAATCTGTTGACGATTCTGATTACCAGACCCATGACCACAGCAGAGCCCGAGCTGTGTTTTGAAAATCTGAAGAGAATAAAAAAAATCTTAAGGAGCACAATGGCAGATACTCGTCTGACTGCATTGGCCAAGTTGTCTATAGAGAAGGAACTTTTCAGAGACAATGCGGACTTTAATAAATGTACTATGGAGAAGTGTGTCACTGTTAAAGATCGATGCGCCAAATTTCTGTATAAAAAGCTAACATCATTGGCACCCAGCAACATTTTCTTTCATTTTTGACTCACACAACTAAACCATAATGACATGGTTTTCAGCATTCTTGATCTAGTGCTTCATAAAGCAAGTTACATTGCTGTTATATGCTTTTTCAAAAAAAGATTTGAACACTCTTCATTTTCCCTTCTTTTCTTTTTGTGTAGTTATTCAGTGTGTATGTTTTTTATTTATTAATGCTGCTTAAAAGATTACAATTAATAAAATTAAAGTTCCTTGTTTAATATCATTGTTTAAAGATGGAGAGAAGAAAGCAAGCTTTGTCACTTTAACATATTTGTATTTATTTAATAATATTTTCTTACGATGTTATCCCTTGGGTGAGTTTTTATTTATTTTTTAATGCATAATTCAACTTTATGTTTTATACATTATTTTCTTTTGTACATGAAAGTGAACTACTTTCTTCACTTTGTTTTCATGTCATGCTATGTATGATTTATGTTTGCATTTTTATCTTTCAATTAAAAAATTCAACCAGTAACTGAGCAAACCATGGCATGTGTAAAGCCCTTTAATAGGTACTGCCAGTTCAAATATGGCTAGATGAGGTTTTAAGAGCCTACACTCACCCACCTGTAAACATTCCAGACAGTTTACAAACTGCTTTTTGCATTCTGGAACTGCAGTTTTATCTTTATTATTAGGTTTATTACTATCTTAAAAAAACTAAGCTTGAATGGTGCTGTTGAATATAAACCTAGGCTGACTGATGATGTCCCCTACATATGTCCAATCATCTAGTGTTGAAAATGCATCTTCAAGCAGTTCTTTATTTACAGTCACCATTTCAAAACCAGCAACAATGTATACACTATGTCTATGTATAGTCATATTGTCTTTATGTATACAGTCTGTATCACATAACCCTCCTAATCAGACACAAGTTGGCATGTTAGCACTACATAAAATACCCAAATAAACAAGAATTCAGCTCTTCACATGTCACATGACAGTCCTTTGTCTGGCTGTGGTTTTGCTTTGGCGTTTAGGCAATCATAGTCCTGCATATTTATAATGAGCTAAATTTGGTTGATTGGGGTCGTGGCTTGGTGCCAACTGAAATGGTCACACACTAGAGGAGCACTGAGCTACCTGCGCCATTAAACCTCAACATCCGTATTAACATTCACACCTGCTCATAGGAATGACACATAGGAGAAAGCAGAAACTCCTGAGGCACCCAAAAAACAAATTGTTTCCCCCCATCAGATTAGAGGAGCCTGGTGAGGCCCTGATGCCAATTGGGGCAGGGGGTGGAGCAGGACTATGACAGGCAGTGACGCATGGCCGAGGGACGGCGAGCACACACCTGAAGGTGAAACTATAGCGACTCAAGGGGATCAGAGCTATGGCTGTGATGGTTGCAGCCCCCCCGGCTCCTATGACAAGTGAGACTGACAGAACCCAGGGTTTTGAATGACTCCAATAGCTCGGATCCCAACCAGGAAGAGGCCGAGGCCTGCTGCCTTTGAGAAAAGATGGAGCCAAATAACAAGCAACTGGCCTGGGCAGAAAGTAGCTGCTGAAGTGGTTGCCTGGAGCTGTGAAGGATTGCAATGGGAACTCTGGTAGGACGTGACATCTGGATGCTGGCAAGAGACAGTGAGAGGGGCCTCAAAAGTGTGTGCAGCTGCAAAGCCAGCTGGAGCCTACAGATTACATTTGAGGCTCCAAGATGAAGCCAACAAGACTCCAGTCTCTTTTGTTTTGCCTTCTTGACCCAGACCTGAAGGTATCCTGCTGGCACCCAGAAAGAAAAGAGGTGTCCATGAATGGAGATGAATTGGGCCCTGAATTGAAGAGTAGTGTCTCCTCGCATCCCGAGGGCCTGATGGTCAGGTTTCAATTGCGGCATGGAGTTCCCCTACCACCCCCACCTAAAATGGCCAGTGAGAAGGAGGACATGCTGTACTGTTTTGATAACCCATGGGGGAGTGGCCCGGGGAGCCTGTGAAGCGAACATGGCCCAACTATGACCAGACCCCCAATTGTGGAACGGCTATGGCAAGACCTAAGGTAACAGCGCCCACCCAATCAAATAAAATGGATAAATACACTGTTTCTAAGCAACAATTGAATCTGATACGGCAAGGGCTCGAGTAAGGAGTACAAAGTCTTCGCTTAGCGCTACAATGGTGGCCATAGCTGATTTAAAGCATACGATCAAGCCAAAATTGGACGCCATCACCACAAACGTTAATTTACTCAGAGCAGATTTTCGCTAAATCTCTGAGAAGGTCACCACAGCTGAAACTAATATAACCTATATGCAAACTACTTCCAAGCAGTAGGAGGAAGAGTTGCAGCACCTCACAAAACAACATACTGTTACAGAAGTGAGACTGGAGGACCATGAAGGGTGAGCACGTAGAAACAATCTATGGGTGGTGGAGGACCCTGAAGGAGCAGAGGGTCCAAGTATTGATCTCCTTCTGGAGGACCTCATCCGTAACCATCTGCGACCCAAACGCCTGTCAAATTTCTTCACAATGGAGCAGGCACATAAGACACCCATTCTGTGGCCAAGGCCTGGTGCCCCGCCCCAAACAATTATCGTCAAAACACTGAATTAACAGAGAGACTTAACTGAAAACATGGCCGTGTGCAGGCGAGGGCGACACAAAGAAGAACTTATGACATAGGGTATAAAGTGAATAAAATGATAGCTTGTCTGGAAAGAAACTCGTACCTGAAAATTATACATCCAAGGAACCGGTACATAAGAATGGAAAGGCTATGGCGGAGGCGTTTGCTGACTATTTTTAAACACTCGATACCACTACTCTGGTTATGTCTGGGGCTGATTGCACTGAGCTTCTATGCAATACTTTGCTCCTGAAATTGTAAGCTGCTGAGAGTCAAGACTTGGAACTGGAGTTAATGGTGGAGGAAGTGGAAGGAGCTATCCTTGACTTACAATCTGGTAAAGCCGCTGAGCTAAATGGCCTTCCGATGGAGCTATCCAAAGGGGTGGCTGATTAGGTTGTGCAACATATGCTTAATGTGTTTCAGGTGGCTAGGAGGAGTGGGTTGCCTTCTTGATGATCAACGATTGGCCATTATTGTGGTAACACGCAGTAAAGGTACACCCCCGGAGGAATGCAGCTCCTATAGTCCCATATTGCTATTGAATTTAGAGCCAAGATACTAGCAAAGGTCCTAGCGACCAGGCTTTGTACAGCGTTATCATCTGTGGTCCAAATGGATCAATCCAGTTTTAGACCCCACAGAAGCACTAGACTGACTCTGTGAAGCCTATATGGGGTGCTCTAGATGGCCAGGACTCTGGAAAGGGAGGAGGCAGTACTGCTCTCACTGGATGCACAAATGGTATTTGACAGCATTGAATGGTTAAACATGTTCTCTGTCCTTTCAAGACTGGGCTTTGACCCTGGCTTTTGTGAATGGTTCAATCTCCTCTATCATGCCCCGATGGCAATCATATGAAGCAATCGGGTGGTACCCCAATCTTTTGTACTAAACAAGGGCATGAGACAGGGTTGTCCGTTGTCCCGATGATATTTGTGCTGCCGTTCAAGCCACTGGCAGCCTGGGTCCTTAAAGATCCGCTAGTGTTGGGCATCATAAGTGATGAGGGTTGGTAAGAATGTATACCTTTATACGCTGATGACATTTTATTATATGCCACCCCACCCCATCTTATGGTCCATAGATTGCATCATATACTCCAACTGTTTGATAGGTATTCCAGGTACCAGATTAATTTGGATAAGTCTCTCCTTTTCCCTATCTAGGGGGAAATACCCCCTGTCCTGTCTGGGAAGATACTGTAGTGAGGGCTGCGATTTAGATACATACATTGCTATGTTGGCATAAGCGCGTTAGATGTTAGAAAGCCATCTTGCCACTTTTGCTGCCTTTGCACACGACACTGCAGATACATGTTATTATTTGAAAACTGCTTGCTCGCCTTTTTCTTCACATGAGAACTGTCTGTTGTTCACATCCCTAGACGTGCGCTGCGACCTTGGTCTGAACATTGTGTAAAGAAACAGTCTGGGTAGCCAGACAATGCATGTTTTTGAGTTCAGGTTGATCGGCCCACCATTTAGCCATAACACGCACACAGCTGCAAATACCTGAAAGTCAAGTGCTTTTAATATTGCAGTCTGCATGCTTTACACACATTCTGGAGAAGAGCTTTCCCAGGAGCAGAGCACACCTGATCCTGTGATGTGATTCAACTAAGCTAATCTTTACGGTATGGGGTTCCCCATTCAAGCCTAGAGACCTTCTACTAGTATAATAATATTAGTTTACTAGTGAAAGGAAGGTGGTTGTATTCCACTGTCATTTATATTATGATTTCTCCTTTCAATTTCTATGGTATTGTAACAATGCTGATGGTTTTGATTTTAATCATTTGTCTGCTTATGTTAGCCAAAGTACTGCATCTTAGAACACGTAGTTTGTAAAATAAACGTTTCAAACTTTATCGTGTCTCTGATTACTCTTGTTGTGGACTGATATGAGAATAATTACGAACAGGTATTTCTGATTCCCACCATTCCTGAGAGTACTCTAAGTCGCTTGTTCTGGGTTGTCTATACATTGGGACCTCCGCGATAATACGGATAACGAATAGGACACTGATGCTGGTCGGATAAGGGTTCTGGGTTCTGAGGTGAGTTTTTGGTACACCACAATTCACTGAGGTCCTGGTTTCCTGCGCATAGTTCTGTGCAGGAGCAGAATCCCTGCAACATGGCGCAACTAACGTTTGGTCTTTTGATTTGAAACGCCTTAGTAGTGCTTATATTAGTCCACAACACCCTCACTCTTGTTTCCGGATAACGGGAGTGACGGATATAACCTACCTATTGGTAGCCTAATAGGTTCTTTCAAGCTTGCTAATTAAAAAGGTTTCTTATGTTTCTGAACCCTTGTGCTACTGTAAAATCCGTTGTTGTTATTATCTGTGTCCTTATGGCGGTCGAAATTGCAGCACATAGCCGTGCACCTCTGAGACGTCATTTGACGCAGTACGGGGTGCCGGACGAAAGGATGGCTGTTATTTTTGTGGTGCACGCCGATGCATCATATCCTTATGAGTTGTTTTACTCTTGGGTGAGTTTGCCGGCGGTAAATGCAGACGATGATACGTTGCACTCCTATACTCCCACACAGCTCCCAGCCAACTATACGCCATATAGGATACAAGAAATTCCTATTTCTGCCTGGCAGCATAGCATTTGGTTTAATGGCGCCCTTCCCCATGCGGTTACACCGGCTAGAATGGGCCCTTTATCAATTCCAGGGTCCACATGGCCGGTGCTGGCCGGATTTACGCCTCATCCCCGCTATCAGACGGTGGCGGTGGCTGAGTTGCGTGTACTTCATACAGCCCTTTTTTTCAGTATATAGGGCTTTAGTCCAGTACGTTTCACGCAATGTGCAGGTGGGGGCACCTGCTGTTGCGGGACAACCAGCTGCTCAACCCGCAGTGGTTATCAGTCCTGTTATGGTTAATTCGGTAATGGTCAAGCGCCCCCAGAATAAGGATGAATTACCTTATTGGCTTGCTGAGAACTGTGACCAACTGGAAGCGTTTTTTCTGCATTCTACTCCTGTGGAGAAACACAGGATACTCACCATTAGTTTGCCGAAGGTCTTTGTCGCGACATACTCGAAGTGCTTCGGCACTCCGTCTATGTCTGTGCTTCCCTCCGTCATCAAACGTGTTCAAGACAATCACGGTGCGGAGGCAGCTGTTTAATTAGGAATGTGGCTTGTCGGAGTGTTCGATGTGGTTGCTTCCATGGTTATGGGCAACCTCAAAGGAGATGCTGTGCAATTTCAAGTGGCTAATACGTTAGACCACGTGGACGAACTTGACAGGCCTAAGGAGTTCCCTAAGGTTATTGCGGAAGCCTATAGAACTATTGGCCGCAGTGCCTTAGGTATTAAACCAACTGTAATCATTCCTGATTTAATACAGCAAACTAAGGTGAGCCCGTCTGGAAAATTCCGCTGTGTGGCTTATCCACGGGTTAATCACATTGCCGTTCCCTTTGTTTAAATTCAGTTCATGCATGAAACATTATGCCCTAGGTAGATATGAACAACTGGGTACTGCCTTCCTGCATGAAGTTTGGTCACTCCCATTTACATACAGGTGCATGAGAGACGGTAAAGAGGTCTATTTGAAAGGTGAGGAATGCACTTCCACACCTGATCATTCTGTAGTCTGTAGGCGCATTCAATTGCATGGCGCATGCAATGTGCACGCTCCTAATTTAGCTTGCGTCCTGGAAGGGATTCCAGTGCCGGCTATTACACCCTCTTTCACGCTGCTGGCTAACGGTAGTTATTTGTTTTTAAATAATGAAGCTTGCTGCGGGATGCTAGTAGGAATTCCCTATATAGTAACTGTATCACAGAGAGTGGTCTGCTGTAAGAATGTCCTTTTCCCACCCCCGCATGGGCGGCTAGATGTATCCATCTGGCCTTCCATTCCAACCTTGAAAGCAGAGTTCAACAAGATGAGCAGAAAAAAGGCTCTATTGTCTCAAAAAGAAGTTGCACTGACTTCTTCCTGGGAAACATTTGTCCTTCACGTAGCAAATACACACACCGAGGTACAAGCACTTTTGAATACTGACCTCCCACTTCAATTTGGTGCCCTGATTCAAACTATCTTTAATGCCTCGTCAACACCGGGCTCGGCACATTTTTTCAAAATTTTGGGCTCTGGCCTCGTGACCTCCTTCCAAACTATTTTTGGTGTGATCCCGGCATTTTTTCATTCTATTTTTTCCAGCGTCTTTGGCGGTCTCCCGTTGATTCTCGCCCTCGTAGCTGGGGTGCTGTTGTTGGTCTGCTTACTACGCAATGGCTGCACAATTTGTGTCACACGACAGCCTGTCCATGTTGCGCCATCTTCGTAACCGGATGCTTGAATACTATGGAACATTGCCACAGGTGACCTTAAGCATTGCCTACGGATTGTCCTTCCGGTTTTCCTACTTTACATGCGTACAACCTATTTTTCATTGCCTAGATTGTCCATTCGATTGGGCTCTGGATTTCTGCTTGTCAAACTCGGCGTCTGCTGCCCCGGATTATGATCGACTGATGAGTCCCCTAGTGGCTCATGAGTTGGACTGTTCTGGCGTCAGGATTATGGCCTGTGGAGCGGCACATGGAGTCCTGGGGAATTGGGACATCGGTACGGCTGCATACGACTTCTTGGCACGAAGTTATCTTGAAGAACACGCCAGTTGTCCTCTGATTGTACTAGAGGCTCCGCTAATTGAAGAACATGTATGTTCATTTCCCTTATTAGACTGGATGGCCGTCACTTTTGCAGAACACGCAAATGACTTCCTGTTGGAAGCTGTTGCTACCTACTGTGCCTATACGTTAATGGATTAACTTGGATATCGTCCAACTTTCCTTTGCACATACTTTTTGGTTTTTATTCGACATTCAGGCTCTCCGAGCCTTGACATTAATATTTCCGTTCCAAATTTAATTTGCCTTTTTATGTTTTTTTTTTTCCTTCGAACCTTCACTACCTTTTCTATGGATTTTCAATTTGTGCCCTTGGTTCCGTTCTATCGAACTTGAACTCTGCGTTCCTTAATTGTATCCCTATTTGCTAGTGGTCCGATCAAGGGGGGGTGTAGTGAGGGCTGCGATTTAGATACATACATTGCTATGTTGGCATAAGCGCGTTAGATGTTAGAAAGCCATCTTGCCACTTTTGCTGCCTTTGCACACGACACTGCAGATACATGTTATTATTTGAAAACTGCTTGCTCGCCTTTTTCTTCACATGAGAACTGTCTGTTGTTCACATCCCTAGACGTGCGCTGCGACCTTGGTCTGAACATTGTGTAAAGAAACAGTCTGGGTAGCCAGACAATGCATGTTTTTGAGTTCAGGTTGATCGGCCCACCATTTAGCCATAACACGCACACAGCTGCAAATACCTGAAAGTCAAGTGCTTTTAATATTGCAGTCTGCATGCTTTACACACATTCTGGAGAAGAGCTTTCCCAGGAGCAGAGCACACCTGATCCTGTGATGTGATTCAACTAAGCTAATCTTTACGGTATGGGGTTCCCCATTCAAGCCTAGAGACCTTCTACTAGTATAATAATATTAGTTTACTAGTGAAAGGAAGGTGGTTGTATTCCACTGTCATTTATATTATGATTTCTCCTTTCATTTTCTATGGTATTGTAACAATGCTGATGGTTTTGATTTTAATCATTTGTCTGCTTATGTTAGCCAAAGTACTGCATCTTAGAACACGTAGTTTGTAAAATAAACGTTTCAAACTTTATCGTGTCTCTGATTACTCTTGTTGTGGACTGATATGAGAATAATTACGAACAGGTATTTCTGATTCCCACCATTCCTGAGAGTACTCTAAGTCGCTTGTTCTGGGTTGTCTATACATTGGGACCTCCGCGATAATACGGATAACGAATAGGACACTGATGCTGGTCGGATAAGGGTTCTGGGTTCTGAGGTGAGTTTTTGGTACACCACAATTCACTGAGGTCCTGGTTTCCTGCGCATAGTTCTGTGCAGGAGCAGAATCCCTGCAACATGGCGCAACTAACGTTTGGTCTTTTGATTTGAAACGCCTTAGTAGTGCTTATATTAGTCCACAACACCCTCACTCTTGTTTCCGGATAACGGGAGTGACGGATATAACCTACCTATTGGTAGCCTAATAGGTTCTTTCAAGCTTGCTAATTAAAAAGGTTTCTTATGTTTCTGAACCCTTGTGCTACTGTAAAATCCGTTGTTGTTATTATCTGTGTCCTTATGGCGGTCGAAATTGCAGCACATAGCCGTGCACCTCTGAGACGTCATTTGACGCAGTACGGGGTGCCGGACGAAAGGATGGCTGTTATTTTTGTGGTGCACGCCGATGCGTCATATCCTTATGAGTTGTTTTACTCTTGGGTGAGTTTGCCGGCGGTAAATGCAGACGATGATACGTTGCACTCCTATACTCCCACACAGCTCCCAGCCAACTATACGCCATATAGGACACAAGAAATTCCTATTTCTGCCTGGCAGCATAGCATTTGGTTTAATGGCGCCCTTCCCCATGCGGTTACACCGGCTAGAATGGGCCCTTTATCAATTCCAGGGTCCACATGGCCGGTGCTGGCCGGATTTACGCCTCATCCCCGCTATCAGACGGTGGCGGTGGCTGAGTTGCGTGTACTTCATACAGCCCTTTTTTTCAGTATATAGGGCTTTAGTCCAGTACGTTTCACGCAATGTGCAGGTGGGGGCACCTGCTGTTGCGGGACAACCAGCTGCTCAACCCGCAGTGGTTATCAGTCCTGTTATGGTTAATTCGGTAATGGTCAAGCGCCCCCAGAATAAGGATGAATTACCTTATTGGCTTGCTGAGAACTGTGACCAACTGGAAGCGTTTTTTCTGCATTCTACTCCTGTGGAGAAACACAGGATACTCACCATTAGTTTGCCGAAGGTCTTTGTCGCGACATACTCGAAGTGCTTCGGCACTCCGTCTATGTCTGTGCTTCCCTCCGTCATCAAACGTGTTCAAGACAATCACGGTGCGGAGGCAGCTGTTTAATTAGGAATGTGGCTTGTCGGAGTGTTCGATGTGGTTGCTTCCATGGTTATGGGCAACCTCAAAGGAGATGCTGTGCAATTTCAAGTGGCTAATACGTTAGACCACGTGGACGAACTTGACAGGCCTAAGGAGTTCCCTAAGGTTATTGCGGAAGCCTATAGAACTATTGGCCGCAGTGCCTTAGGTATTAAACCAACTGTAATCATTCCTGATTTAATACAGCAAACTAAGGTGAGCTCGTCTGGAAAATTCCGCTGTGTGGCTTATCCACGGGTTAATCACATTGCCGTTCCCTTTGTTTAAATTCAGTTCATGCATGAAACATTATGCCCTAGGTAGATATGAACAACTGGGTACTGCCTTCCTGCATGAAGTTTGGTCACTCCCATTTACATACAGGTGCATGAGAGACGGTAAAGAGGTCTATTTGAAAGGTGAGGAATGCACTTCCACACCTGATCATTCTGTAGTCTGTAGGCGCATTCAATTGCATGGCGCATGCAATGTGCACGCTCCTAATTTAGCTTGCGTCCTGGAAGGGATTCCAGTGCCGGCTATTACACCCTCTTTCACGCTGCTGGCTAACGGTAGTTATTTGTTTTTAAATAATGAAGCTTGCTGCGGGATGCTAGTAGGAATTCCCTATATAGTAACTGTATCACAGAGAGTGGTCTGCTGTAAGAATGTCCTTTTCCCACCCCCGCATGGGCGGCTAGATGTATCCATCTGGCCTTCCATTCCAACCTTGAAAGCAGAGTTCAACAAGATGAGCAGAAAAAAGGCTCTATTGTCTCAAAAAGAAGTTGCACTGACTTCTTCCTGGGAAACATTTGTCCTTCACGTAGCAAATACACACACCGAGGTACAAGCACTTTTGAATACTGACCTCCCACTTCAATTTGGTGCCCTGATTCAAACTATCTTTAATGCCTCGTCAACACCGGGCTCGGCACATTTTTTCAAAATTTTGGGCTCTGGCCTCGTGACCTCCTTCCAAACTATTTTTGGTGTGATCCCGGCATTTTTTCATTCTATTTTTTCCAGCGTCTTTGGCGGTCTCCCGTTGATTCTCGCCCTCGTAGCTGGGGTGCTGTTGTTGGTCTGCTTACTACGCAATGGCTGCACAATTTGTGTCACACGACAGCCTGTCCATGCTGCGCCATCTTCGTAACCGGATGCTTGAATACTATGGAACATTGCCACAGGTGACCTTAAGCATTGCCTACGGATTGTCCTTCCGGTTTTCCTACTTTACATGCGTACAACCTATTTTTCATTGCCTAGATTGTCCATTCGATTGGGCTCTGGATTTCTGCTTGTCAAACTCGGCGTCTGCTGCCCCGGATTATGATCGACTGATGAGTCCCCTAGTGGCTCATGAGTTGGACTGTTCTGGCGTCAGGATTATGGCCTGTGGAGCGGCACATGGAGTCCTGGGGAATTGGGACATCGGTACGGCTGCATACGACTTCTTGGCACGAAGTTATCTTGAAGAACACGCCAGTTGTCCTCTGATTGTACTAGAGGCTCCGCTAATTGAAGAACATGTATGTTCATTTCCCTTATTAGACTGGATGGCCGTCACTTTTGCAGAACACGCAAATGACTTCCTGTTGGAAGCTGTTGCTACCTACTGTGCCTATACGTTAATGGATTAACTTGGATATCGTCCAACTTTCCTTTGCACATACTTTTTGGTTTTTATTCGACATTCAGGCTCTCCGAGCCTTGACATTAATATTTCCGTTCCAAATTTAATTTTCCTTTTTATGTTTTTTTTTTTCCTTCGAACCTTCACTACCTTTTCTATGGATTTTCAATTTGTGCCCTTGGTTCCGTTCTATCGAACTTGAACTCTGCGTTCCTTAATTGTATCCCTATTTGCTAGTGGTCCGATCAAGGGGGGGTGTAGTGAGGGCTGCTATTTAGATACATACATTGCTATGTTGGCATAAGCGCGTTAGATGTTAGAAAGCCATCTTGCCACTTTTGCTGCCTTTGCACACAACACTGCAGATACATGTTATTATTTGAAAACTGCCTTTTCGCCTTTTTCTTCACATGAGAACTGTCTGTTGTGCACATCCCTAGACGTGCGCTGCGACCTTGGTCTGAACATTGTGTAAAGAAACAGTCTGGGTAGCCAGACAATGCATGTTTTTGAGTTCAGGTTGATCGGCCCACCATTTAGCCATAACACGCACACAGCTGCAAATACCTGAAAGTCGAGTGCTTTTTAATATTGCAGTCTGCATGCTTTAGACACATTCTGACGAAGAGCTTTCCCAGGAGCAGAGCACACCTGATCCTGTGATGTGATTCAACTAAGCTGATCTTTACGGTATGTGGTTCCCCATTCATGCCTAGAGACCTTCTACTAGTATAATAATATTAGTTTACTAGCGAAAGGAAGGTGGTTGTATTCCACTGTCATTTATATTATGATTTCTCCTTCCATTTTCTATGGTATTGTAACAATGCTGATGGTTTTGATTTTTATCATTTGTCTGCTTATGTTAGCCAAAGTACTGCATCTTAGAACACGTAGTTTGTGAAATAAACGTTTCAAACTTTATCGTGTTTCTGATTACTCTTGTTGTGGACTGATATGAGAATAATTACGAACAGGTATTTCTGATTCCCACCATTCCTGAGAGTACTCTAAGTCGCTTGTTCTGGGTTGTCTATACATTGGGACCTCCGCGATAATACAGATAACGAATGGGACACTGATGCTGGTCGGATAGGGGTTCTGGGTTCTGAGGTGAGTTTTTGGTACACCACAATTCACTGAGGTCCTGGTTTCCTGCGCATAGTTCTGTGCATGAGCAGAATCCCTGCAACAATACCCCTTGAGGTGAAAGACAGACAACACAGACGATTTCCTGACTGATAATCTGCTCACACAAACTGAGAAACTCTGGAGTGATGTGTCACGCTGGAGGAAACTACCAGAGTCTTGGACGGGTAAGGCTGTCCTATTTGAAATGATCACCCTGCCTCACATGCTCAATCTCCTGCAGAACAACCTGTATAGGATACCAGCCTCCTTCTTTCAGAAATTGGATAGTGAAATACGAAAACTCCTATGGGACGGACAGTTCTAGGATTGGTCTACACCAACTTCAGAGAAGACTGTTCTTAGGGGGGCTCACAGTCCCAGACCAAAAGAAATATTACATGGCGGCCCAGCTGGTAACCAATAACGATTGGGTATTCACTGACAGGGATGACCTGCCTATTGGATGGATTCTTATGCAATGGGTGGATGCGGCTACCAAGCTGCACTCTATCATAGGATGCTGGAGGGCCACTAAATTTCTGGGCTGGGAGGTCAAACCAATGGAGAAAAGTGATTTGTTAGCCAAGGTGGGGAACCTGAAGGGATTTCTGAATGTGGACTCCTGGGCATTGACTACATCGGAGATGTTCGGAGGGGGAGGGGCAATGATTTCCTTTTATGACCCAAGAGTAGAGTACCAAATGAGAAATACAGAAAGATTCTAATATCTGTAGGTGGGTCACGCATTGTGCAGACACGTGCTTGCAGGAAAACAACTGTCTGAATACAGTCCCCTGGAGGATCGCCTGTCGCTAGATCCTATGTCAACCTATGCCACATCATTAAGATACAAAAAGCTCATGAACAACTCACCATATTCCCATGGGGCCCTGAGGGAAGCATGAGAAAACAATTTGGTTCTGCTGGAGGAGGATGACTGGGTGGAAGTGCTTCAGAACCCTCGAAAGGTCACTATTCTGGCTTGTTTTCACTTTATACAAATACAAATCCTCCACAGATTCACTCCTCCAGAACACATCTGTATTGGCCGAGTTGATGCAGTCCGGGCCAATGTGCCAAGGGGTGTGGGGTGGTGGTTTGTTCTTCTATATTTTATGGGCCTGCCCTATTATTCAACACTACTGGCGGGAGGAGGTGCAGGTTAAGAAAGAGGTCACAGGCCTTGAGGTCTTGATGGAGACATGGTGGAATATTCTGTGCATGATGGGAGAGGTGGAATTACCCAGATTCTAACAGATATGGCTAATGGTGGTGTACATAGTGACAAAAAGGAACATAGCCAGTGCCTGTGGCTTGGACCGCCTACTTAAAGTGTGGAATTGGAAGATTAATCCAGATTAGTGCAGTAAATCAGAAAAGGTGATATGTCAAAGACGGTGTTGCCGGCTCAAGTGGGAGAAGGTCTGGGGCCCGTTGGAGGCATACAGGAGCTACTGAACAAATACCCTGGTGAACTGCAATTGTATTTATGCAGAGATTTTGTCAGCAATGTCAGGTAGTACACTCTATGTGAAAATTGCCTTGTTCCCTTACTGAAGATTATTGAACATCGTAAATGTAATATATTTATATGTTCCTGATTCATCAACAATTAGTATAAACCACGGTCCAATGTACTGAGTATTAGTTGAATAAGAAGACTTTAAAAATAATGAGTGAGTATCAAAAGGTAATGTAAAACTCAGGGTTTGATAAGACACTCTTGCCTGACTAAACTCTTCTGCTTTCATAGCAGGAACCTGCACAAACCACACGTTATTCTGAGGAGCCTGCACCAAACACACACGTTATTATGCAGAGCCTGAACCAAAAACACACAACTTATTTTGCAGAGCCTGAACCAAACACACACGTTATTATGCAGAGCCTGCACCAAACACACATGTTGTCCTGAGGAGCCTGCACCAAACACACACGGTATTATGCAGAGCCTGAACCAAACACACACATTATTATGCAGAGCCTGCACCAAACACACATGTTATTATGCGAAGCATACACCAAACACACATGTTATTATGCAGAGCCTACACCAAACACACATGTTATTATGCGAAGCCTGCACCAAACACACATGTTATTATGCGGAGCGTGCACCAAACACACATGTTGTTCTGAGGAGCCTGCACCAAACTCACATATTATTATGCGGAGCCAGCACCAAACACACATGTTATTCTGAGGAGCCTGCACCAAACACACGTTATTCTGAGAAGCCTGCACCAAACACATATGTTATTCTGAGGAGCCTGCTCCAAACACTCACGTTTTTCTGAGGAGCCTGTACCAAACACACATGTTATTTTGAGGAGCCTGCAGCAAACACACATGTTATTCCAAGGAGCCTTTACCAAACACACATGTTATTTTAGGGAGCCTGCACAAACACACACATTTTTCTGAGGAGCCTGCACCAAACACATATGTTATTCTGAAGAGCCTGCACCAAACACACACGTTTTTCTGAGGAGCCTGTACCAAACACATATGTTATTCTGAGGAGCCTGCACCAAACACATGTTATTCTGAGGAGCCTGCACCAAACGCACATGTTATTCTGAGGAGCCTGCACCAAACACACACGTTTTTCTGAGGACCTGCACAAACACACACGTTTTTTCTGAGGAGCCTGCATAAAACCCATATGTTATTCTGAGGAGCCTGCACCAAACACACATGATATTTTTAGCAGACCCTCCAGGATTTCGCGATTTTGCGGCTTGCTGCGAAATCGGCACTTTTGTAAAAATGCCGCGATTTTTACAAAAGTGCCCGCGAAATCGGCACTTTTGTAAAAATGCCGCAATTTTTACAAAAGTGCCTGCGAAATCGGCAATGTACAACCCCTGAACCTAATCCCATAGTTGATGATGTTCTGGGTGGGGGGGGGCTGAATCTTTAAGCAATAAGCAGAGTGAAGCTGTTAGTCCAAAAGTAAATAAACCCCAAGTTATTCAAGGTGCGTTTAACAGAGAGTGCCCATGCGTTGCATGAAAGTTTTATGGGCTCGGCCATTTCAACCAGAGACTCCAAATAGGTCCTTTATTGATAGAGGGTCTGTAATGGATTACTTAATTGGTCATTTTAAAATAGCTTGCCGGGATAAGGCACCAGCAGCAGAGATCATTGTGTATCCAGCAAATTTCAGGGTAGACTAGCAGTAAGAAAACTTTGATGGTTGATGCACTTGCTGGAGCGATCCTTGTGCGGTATAGCACCGTTTTGCTCTGACTAGGCTGCGCTTGGGCACAGTACATCACCTCGTTGCCTTTTCTGATACGAAGGTACGACCACCGGATATGATCCTGTGTCCCAGCGAAGGTCGGTCCAAGCAAAGCACACCAGCACTTTTTATTATTTTGTGATATTTTATAAGAATCTAAGAAGATATTATCTTAAACGAACTCTTTTTGGACAGAGACCACAACATTGCAGTATGCTATCTGTTTGACTTTAAGACCCCTCTGTATGTTTAAATGTTACTCTTTTTATAAGGGGGTAATACACCTCAGGAAAAGTATTGTATGCTAGACGTTAATACAAGGGAAGACACTGCTGGGGGCAGATTTATGTTGCACTTGCGCCACTTTTGTGCTGCCGTTGCATCACTTTTGTGACGCAGCAGCGGCGCAAATCCTGCGCCATGGTGCGGGGTATTTACAACGTGACGCATCTGGGAGATGCGTCACGTTCTAAAGCCCTGCGCCACATGTAGGCGTTCCAGGGCAGGTGGGGGCGTTCCGGCGCAGGAACGCCTCCTAAAAGTGGCTGAGTGAAATCTACAAGATTTCACTCAGTCACTTTTAGGCCCATGCTGCGTCAAAACCCTGCGCCTGCTTGAAGCAGGCGTAAGGATTGACGCAGCATTGTACAGATAGGGCCCCCCAGAACATTGCTGGAGCTGCGTCGCGCTTGCGACGCAACTCCAGCAATGCGCCACTTTTACGGCACAGATGCGTCACGCATCTGTGCCGTTTTTGCCCCATGGTGTGCCGCATTATAAATGCGACGCATCCATGGTGGCGCAGCTGTGGCGCATAATAACCGGCGCATCCCTGCTGATATGCAGGGATGCGCCAGTTATCATAAATCTGCCCCCTGTTTTTTAATCACGTTTCATTCTTACCAGTGCATTTGATGTTTTATATTTGGTGATGATATACAGTATTGTACTTTTACGGCTGTTTTCAACTGTGCAGAAAAACAGTTTTTGAATGGAATAGAATTGTGTGCGGTTTAGTCACAGGTTTGACTCATCATCAAACAGAGCAGAGAGTTAGTGCGTCAGCTGCAAACCACAGCATGTGACATGCAGGACAACTGTTTGCATCTTACGTGGATAGATCAAAGTGTCACTTCTTTTTGATGCAGAAATCCTCGTGTTACCTGCAGATCATAAGTTCCAAGTTCAAAGTGAGAAAGGGACCCACGTCTGGGCATACCCTCCCAACTTAGGGCGAACAAAGCAAACGGGTCAAGAATGATTTGCATATCGCTGTGTCTGAACTGGGGGGTGAAGTGAGCTAAAGAACGATGATGGATTCAAGCCAGATTGGTGACTGGGGGTGAGTGAAAAGTTTCAACGCTCAGTCCATCATCTCTTTGTGTTTGCTTCTTTCATAAAGTCCCATGCTTCTATCATACCCGCCGTTGAGGTGGAGATCTCATCCCACCTCGAGGACGGGGATGATTAAAGCATGTGAATCTATGAAAGATCCAATACTGGATAAGTAAACAAGTTAATTACCTATAAGTTCAGTTATCCAGTATTGGTACCTTTCATAGATTCACATGTGCATTCAGCTCCTCGTAACCATTGTTGTGGCATGGAAGGGAGTTATGGCGTGGAGGTAGATCACCCTACCAAAGACACCCGTACTCCTGGTATGGAATGAGCCACGAGCGTTCCAATTCCTTTCACTGCTCACTCTTGTGGCGTCTGGAAGTCTACTGTAGAGCGATGTCCCCCGTGCAGTGGCCGGCTGGCTTACTCCCTCATGAACAAATGTGTGCACCATGTCCTCAGTGCACTGACTGCACACGGCATTCCAAGCCTCTCACAGATTTCAGTGGGCCTCACACCTCCTCTGCTACAATAAAGCCCGCTCTCATTTTTAATCCAATCTCTAGCTTCATACACACACATCAGGAAGAAAGTCTTTCAACCTAAAATGGCCGCGCCCTGAAATCAAAATGAAATGAATGACATATTTAAAACTAGGGGTTACCAGGGATTGTGTGCTAAATTCTGTATATTAGCGTGTTACAAATTGAGGCAAACGTGAGAGGATTTTTTACAAATATTCTTCCCTTCTGCAAATCAGGAAGTGAGCTTTAGGATGTGGGAAGAAGAAACCAGAATCATTTCGAGCTTTAAAATAAATGGGCAGTGGTAGGATTTCAAAAGTTTTGCGTACAATTAAAGTCAGTTATTTTTCTCACAGTGGGCCTTCTCAGACCTGCTCAACGGGCCATGGCCAGTCTACGAAAACGGTGTCCAGCCGCCCTCAGACTTTCAGGCGAGAAAAGGGTTAAGGATGTGCCAAACACCGGTCCCGCAATGTGTCAAAAGGTGTGATAAATGCTACCAACCTATACTAAAGCAAATGGAGAATTGCATTTCCAAAGGATAACAGCCTTCACCTGTGGGCTGCTTCCTCTGTTCCATATTCCAGGTTCCCTATTCAAAGTGGAATACTCTGCTAAAAGAGTTTCCATTGATTTAAGGCTGAAAATGAATGATTATGAGTAAAATAAAGTGCCGCAAAAATGCCGCTAAATTTCCATATTTGTGCCGCTAAATTTCCATATTTGTGCTGCTAAATTTGTGAATCCATGCTGCTATATCCTGGGGGGTCTGTTTTAGGAGCCTGCACCAAACTCACATGTTTTTCTGAGGAGCCTGCACAAACACACACGTTGTTCTGAGGAGCCTGCACAAAACCCATATGTTATTCCGAGGAGCCTGCACCAAACACATATGTTATTCTGACGAGCCTACACGAAACCCATATGTGATTCTGAGGAGCCTGGACCAAACACACACGTTTATCTGAGGATCCTACACAAAACCCATATGTTATTCTGAGGAGCCTGCAGCAAACACACATGTTATTCTGAACCTCCAGATAAACGTATGTTCTTCTAGAGGCAGCTTCAAGAGAAGTGTTGGTGAAACACTTGCCCTATGCACTGGGAACACAGCCTAGCCCTGGACATTCTTTTCACAGCCACTCCTCCTTCAAGGCAAACCTGTATAAGGTATTACATGTCTTGTCATTCAGTAATGTATTTTGCTGTTAGTTTTGAATAGATAATGGTCAACCTCCACTGCTCCTGTATGTAAAGCACTACTACTTCACTGTGTCACAAGGCGTAAGCTTTTAAGTTGTCTGTTGCGATAAAGCAGTGTAGCCAGTCCAGTTGACACAAAGTCACCACATGCAAACCATCTCAGCCAGACCAGTATTTCCCCAGTGAGGTCAGCACCATAGCTGGGCCAGTATCCACAATCCCTGACATCCTTCAGCCAGTATCCTTAGCACTAGTATGTAAAGCACGCTTCTCCAGGCCAAGATCCACGGCTCCTCAGTATGTAAAGCACCATCCACTGGCTGGTATTAGCAATGCCATGGTATGGGAAAATCTATTCTGGACTATCTGTAGGCCAGTATCTCTATGCCCCAGTATATAGAGCCACTAAACCAGGTCAGGGTCCACAAAGGCAAAGTACAGAAAGCTCATTTTTAATGGCCTGATTCTTAAAGTATGTCAGGTAGTATCCCTTATCCAACTTGCCCTCGTTTGTAATGCATTAATGAACTAATCTCATGCCAGGATCCATAATCCCTGAACATGTAACACAACGCAAATAGGGCAGTAGCTTCAGTAAAATTCTGAGCACCCCCACCTGGCCAGTGGTTCTATTGTATTGGTATAGAATTCACAGCTCCCCAGTGTATAAGGCACCCCCACCTGGCCAGTGCTTCTATTGCATCGGTATAGCATTCACAGTGCTCCAGTGTGTAAGGCACCCCACCTGGCCAGAGTTTCTAATGCATCGTATAGAATTCACAGTGCCCCAGTGTGTAAGGCACCCCACCTAGCCTGTGCTTCTATGCATTGGTATAGAATCCACACTGCTCCAGGATATAAGGCACCCCACCTGGCCAGTGCTTCTATTGCATCGGTATAGAATTCACAGTGCCCCAGTGTGTAAGGCACCCCACCTGGCCAGTGCTTCTATTGCTTAACTATAGAATCAACACTGCTCCAAGATTTAAGGTACCCCACCTGGCCAGTTGTTCCATTGCATCGGTATATAATTCACAGTGCCCCAGTGTGAAAGGCACCCCACCTTGCCAGTGCTTCTATTGCATCGGCATAGAATTCACGGTGCCCCAGTGTGTAAGGCAATCCACCTGGCCAGTGCTTCTATTGCATTGGTATTGAATCCACAGTGCCCCAGTGTGTAAGGCACCCCACCTGGCCAGTGCTTCTATTGCATTGGTATTGGATTCACAGTGCCCATGTATGTAAGGCACCCCCACCTGTCCAGTGCTTCTATTGCATTGGTATAGAATTCACAGCGCCCCAGTGTGTAGGGCACTCCCACCTGGCCAGTGCTGCTATTGCATTGGTGTAGGATTCACAGTGCCCCAGTGTGTAAGGCACCCCCACCTGGCCAGTGCTTCTATTGCATTGGTATAGAATTTACAGTGCCCCGCTATGTGAGGCACCCCCACTTGGCCAGTGCTTCTATTGCATTGGTAAAGAATTCACAGTTCCCCAGTGTGCAAGGCACCCCACCTGGCCAGTGCTTCTATTGCATCGGTATAGAATTCACAGTGCCCCTTTATGTAAGGCACCCCCACCAGGCCAGTGCTTCTATTACATTGGTATAGAATTTCCAGTGCCCCTGTATGTAAGGCACCACCACCTGGCCAGTGCTTCTATTACATTGGTATAGAATTCACAGTTCCCCAGTGTATAAGGCACCCCCACCTGGCTAGTGCTTCTATTGCATCGGTATAGCATTCACAGTGCTCCAGTGTGTAAGGCACCCCACCTGGCCAGTGTTTCTATGGCATCGTTATAGAATTCACAGTGCCCCAGTGTGTAAGGCACCCCACCTGGCCAGTGCTTCTATTGCATCGGTATACAATTCACAGTGCCTCAGTGTGTAAGGCACCCCACTTGGCCAGTGCTTATATTGAATTGGTATAGAATTCACAGTGCCCCAGTGTGTAAGGCACCCCACCTGGCCAGTGCTTATATTGCATTGGTATAGAATTCACAGTGCCCCTGTATGTAAGGCACCCCCACCTGTCCAGTGCTTCTATTGCATTGGTATAGAATTCACAGTGCCCCAGTGTGTAAGGCACCCCACCTGGCCAGTGCTTCTATTAAATTGGTATAGAATTCCCAGTGCCTCTGTATGTAAGGCACCCCCACCTGGCCAGTGCTTCTATTGCATCGGTATAGAATTCACAGTGCCCCAGTGTGTAAGGCACCCCACCTGGCCAGTGCTTCTAATGCTTTGCTATAGAATCCACACTGCCCCAACATTTAAGGCACCCCACCTGGCCAGTGTTTCTATTGCATCGGTATAGAATTCACAGTGCCCCAGTGTGTAAGGCACCCCACCAGGCCAGTGCTTATAATGCTTTGCTATAGAATCCAAACTGCTCCAAGATTTAAGGCACCCCACCTGGCCAGTGCTTTTATTGCATCGGTATAGAATTCACAGTGCCCCAGTGTGTAAGGCACCCCACCTGGCCAGTACTTCTATTGCATCGGTATAGAATTCACAGTGCCCCAGTGTGTAAGGCACTCCCACCTGGCCAGTGCTTCTATTGCTTTGCTATGGAATCCACACTGCTCCAAGATTTAAGGCACCCCACCTGGCCAGTGCTTCTATTGCATCGGTATAGAATTCACAGTGCCCCAGTGTGTAAGGCACCCCACCTTGCCAGTGCTTCTATTGCATCGGTATAGAATTCACGGTGCCCCAGTGTGTAAGGCACCCCACCTGGCCAGTTCTTCTATTGCATTGGTATTGAATTCACAGTGCCCCAGTGTGTAAGGCACCCCACCTGGCCAGTGCTTATATTGCATTGGTATAGAATTCACAGTGCCCCTGTATATAAGGCACCACACCTGGCCAGTGCTTCTCTTGCATCGGTATAGAATTCACAGTGCCCCAGTGTGTAAGGCACCCCACCTGGCCAGTGCTTCTATTGCATTGGTCTAGAATTCACAGTGCCCCAGTGTGTAAGGCACCCCCAGCTGGCCAGTGCTTATATTGCATTGGTACAGAATTCACAGTGCCCCTGTATGTAAGGCACCCCCACCTGTCCAGTGCTTCTATTGCATTGGTGTAGGATTCAAACTGCCCCAGTGTGTAAGGCAATCCCACCTGGCCAGTGCTTCTATTAAATTGGTAGAGAATTCCAAGTGCCCCTGTATGTAAGGCACCCCCACCTGGCCCGTGCTTCTATTGCATTGGTATAGAATTCACAGTGCCCCGCTATGTGAGGCACCCCCAATTGGCCGGTGCTTCTATAGCATTGGTATAGAATTCACAGTTCCACAGTGTGCAAGGCACCCCACCTGGCCATAACTTCTATTGCATCGGTATAGAATTCACAGTGCCCCTTTATGTAAGGCACCCCCACCAGGCCAGTACTTATATTAAATTGGTATAGAATTCCCAGTGCCCCTGTCTGTAAGGCACCCCCACCTGGCCAGTGCTTCTATTAAATTGGTATAGAATTTCCAGTGCCGCTGTATTTAAGGCACCCCCACCTGGCCAGTGCTTCTATTACATTGGTATAGAATTCAAAGTTCCCCAGTGTATAAGGCACCCCCACCTGGCCAGTGCTTCTATTGCATCGGTATAGCATTCACAGTGCTCCAGTGTGTAAGACACCCCACCTGGCCTGTGTTTCTATTGCATCGTTATAGAATTCACAGTGCCCCAGTGTGTAAGGCACCCCACCTAGCCTTTGTTTCTATTGCATTGGTATAGAATCCACACTGCTCCAGGATATAAGGCACCCCACCTGGCCAGTGCTTCTATTGCATCGGAATAGAATTCACAGTGCTCCAGTGTGTAAGGCACTCCCACCTGGCCAGTGCTTCTATTGCATTGGTATAGAATTCAAAGTGCCCCAGTGTGTAAGGCACCCCACCTGGCCAGTGATTCTATTGCATTGGTATAGAATTCACAGTGCCCCAGTGTTTAAGGCACTCCCACCTGGCCAGTGCTTCTATTGCTTTGCTATAGAATCCACACTGCTCCAAGATTTAAGGCACCCCACCTGGCCAGTGCTTCTATTGCATCGGTATAGAATTCACAGTTCGCCAGTGTGTAAGGCACCCCACCTGGCCAGTTCTTCTATTGCATCGGTATAGAATTCACAGTGCCACAGTGTGTAAGTCACCCCCACCTGGCCAGTGCTTCTATTGCATCGGTATATAATTCACAGTGCCCCAGTGTGTAAGGCACCCCACCTGGCCTGTGCTTCTATTGCATTGGTATGGAATTCACAGTGCCCCAGTGTGTAAGGCACCCCACCTGGCCAGTGCTTATATTGCATTGGTATAGAATTCACAGTGCCCCTGTATGTAAGGCAACCCCACCTGTCCAGTGCTTCTATTGCATTGGTATAGAACTCACAGTGCCCCAGTGTGTAAGGCATCCAACCTGGCCAGTGCTTCTTTTAAATTGGTATAGAATTCCCAGTCTTCTGTATGTAAGGCACCCCCACCTGGCCAGTGCTTCTATTGCATCGGTATAGAATTCACAGTGCCCCAGTGTGTAAGGCACCCCACCTGGCCAGTGCTTCTAATGCTTTGCTATAGAATCCACACTGCTCCAAGATTTTAGGCACCCCACCTGGCCAGTGCTTCTATTGCATCAGTATAGAATTCAGAGTGCCCCAGTGTGTAAGGCACCCCACCTGGCCAGTGCTTCTAATGCTTTGCTATAGAATCCACACTGCTCCAAGATTTAAGACACCCCACCTGGCCAGTGCTTCTATTGCATCGGTATAGAATTCACAGTGTCCCAGTGTGTAAGGCACCCCACCTGGCCCCTGCTTTTATTGCATTGGTATTGAATTCACAGTGCCCCAGTGTGTAAGGCAGCCCACCTGGCCATTGCATATATTGCATTGGTATAGAATTCACAGTGCCCCAGTGTGTAAGGCACCCCACCTGGCCAGTGCTTCTATTGCTTTGCTATAGAATCCACACTGCTCCAAGATTTAAGGCACCCCACCTGGCCAGTGCTTCCATTGCATCGGTATAGAATTCACAGTGCCCCAGTGTGTAAGGCACCCCACCTTGCCAGTGCTTCTATTGCATCGGCATAGAATTCACGGTGCCCCAGTGTGTAAGGCACCCCACCTGGTCAGTGCTTCTATTGCATTGGTATTGAATTCACAGTGACTCAGTGTGTAAGGCACCCCACCTGGCCTGTGCTTCTATTGCATTGGTATAGAATTCACAGTGCCCCAGTGTGTAAGGCACCCCACCTGGCCAGTGCTTATATTGCATTGGTACAGAATTCACAGTGCCCCAGTGTGTAAGGCACCCCACCTGGCCAGTGCTTCTATTGCATTGGTATTGAATTCACAGTGCCCCTGTATGTATGGCACCCCCACCTGTCCAGTGCTTCTATTGCATTGGTATAGAATTCACAGCGCCCCAGTGTGTAGGGCACTCCCACATGGCCAGTGCTTCTATTGCATTGGTGTAGGATTCACAGTGCCCCAGTGCGTAAGGCACCCCCACCTGGCCAGTGCTTCTATTGCATTGGTATAGAATTCACAGTGCCCCGCTATGTGAGGCACCCCCACTTGGCCAGTGCTTCTATTGCATTGGTAAAGAATTTACAGTTCCCCAGTGTGCAAGTCACCCCACCTGGCCAGTACTTCTATTGCATCGGTATAGAATTCACAGTGCCCCTTTATGTAAGGCACCCCCACCTGGCCAGTGCTTCTATTACATTGGTATAGAATTCACAGTTCCCCAGTGTATAAGGCACCCCCACCTGGCCAGTGCTTCTATTGCATCGGTATAGCATTCACAGTGCTCCAGTGTGTAAGGCACCCCACCTGGCCAGTGTTTCTATGGCATTGTTATAGAATTCACAGTGCCCCAGTGTGTAAGGCACTCCCACCTGGCCAGTGCTTCTATTGCTTTGCTATAGAATCCACACTGCTCCAAGATTTAAGGCACCCCACCTGGCCAGTGCTTCTATTGCATCGGTATAGAATTCACAGTTCCCCAGTGTGTAAGGCACCCCACCTGGCCAGTGCTTCTATTGCATCGGTATAGAATTCACAGTGCCCCAGTGTGTAAGGCACTCCCACCTGGCCAGTGCTTCTATTGCTTTGCTATAGAATCCACACTGCTCCAAGATTTAAGGCACCCCACCTGGCCAGTGCTTCTATTGCATTGGTATAGAATTCACAGTGCCCCAGTGTGTAAGGCACCCCACCTGGCCAGTGGTTATATTGCATTGGTATAGAATTCACAGTGCCCCTGTATGTAAGGCACCCCCACCTGTCCAGTGCTTCTATTGCATTGGTATAGAATTCACAGTACCCCAGTGTGTAAGGCACCCCACCTGGCCACTGCTTCTATTAAATTGGTATAGAATTCCCAGTGCCTCTGTATGTAACGCACCCCCACCTGGCCAGTGTTTCTATTGCATCAGTATAGAATTCACAGTGCCCCAGTGTGTAATACACCCCACCTGGCTAGTGCTTCTAATGCTTTGCTATAGAATCCACACTGCTCCAAGATTTTAGGCACCCCACCTGGCCAGTGCCTCTATTGCATCCGTATAGAATTCACAGTGCCCCAGTGTGTAAGGCACGCCACCTGGCCAGTGCTTCTAATGCTTTGCTATAGAATCCACACTGCTCCAAGATTTAAGGCACCCCACCTGGCCAGTGCTTCTATTGCATCGGTGTAGAATTCACAGTGTCCCAGTGTGTAAGGCAGCCCACCTTGCCAGTGCTTCTATTGCATCGGTACAGAATTCACGGTGCCCCAGTGTGTAAGGCACCCCACCTGGCCAGTGCTTCTATTGCATTGGTATTGAATTCACAGTGCCCCAGTGTGTAAGGCACCCCACCTGGCCAGTGCTTCTAATGCTTTGCTATAGAATCCACACTGCTCCAAGATTTTAGGCACCCCACATGGCCAGTGCCTCTATTGCATCCGTATAGAATTCACAGTGCCCCAGTGTGTAAGGCACCCCACCTGGCCAGTGCTTCTAATTCTTTGCTATAGAATCCACACTGCTCCAAGATTTAAGGCACCCCACCTGGCCAGTGCTTCTATTGCATCGGTATAGAATTCACAGTGTCCCAGTGTGTAAGGCACCCCACCTTGCCAGTGCATATATTGCATCGGTATATAATTCACAGTGCCCCAGTGTGTAAGGCACCCCACCTAGCCTGTGCTTCTATGCATTGGTATAGAATCCACACTGCTCCAGGATATAAGGCACCCCACCTGGCCAGTGCTTCTATTGCATCGGTATAGAATTCACAGTGCCCCAGTGTGTAAGGCACCCCACCTGGCCAGTGCTTCTATTGCTTAACTATAGAATCAACACTGCTCCAAGATTTAAGGTACCCCACCTGGCCAGTTGTTCCATTGCATCGGTATATAATTCATAGTGCCCCAGTGTAAAAGGCACCCCACCTTGCCAGTGCTTCTATTGCATCGGCATAGAATTCACGGTGCCCATTGTGTAAGGCACTCCACCTGGCCAGTGCTTCTATTGCATTGGTATTGAATCCACAGTGCCCCAGTGTGTAAGGCACCGCACCTGGCCAGTGCTTATATTGCATTGGTACAGAATTCACAGTGCCCCTGTATGTAAGGCACCCCCACCTGTCCAGTGCTTCTATTGCATTGGTATAGAATTCACAGCGCCCCAGTGTGTAGGGCACTCCCACCTGGCCAGTGCTTCTATTGCATTGGTGTAGGATTCACAGTGCCCCAGTGTGTAAGGCACCCCCACCTGGCCAGTGCTTCTATTGCATTGGTATAGAATTCACAGTGCCCCGCTATGTGAGGCACCCCCACCTGGCCAGTGCTTATATTGCATTGGTACAGAATTCACAGTGCCCCAGTGTGTAAGGCACCCCACCTGGCCAGTGCTTCTATTGCATTGGTATTGGATTCACAGTGCCCCTGTATGTAAGGCACCCCCACCTGTCCAGTGCTTCTATTGCATTGGTATAGAATTCACAGTGCCCCAGTGTGTAGGGCACTCCCACCTGGCCAGTGCTTCTATTGCATTGGTAAAGAATTCACAGTTCCCCAGTGTGCAAGGCACCCCACCTGGCCAGTGCTTCTATTGCATCGCTATAGAATTCACAGTGCCCCTTTATGTAAGGCACCCCCACCAGGCCAGTGCTTCTATTACATTGGTATAGAATTTCCAGTGCCCCTGTATGTAAGGCACCACCACCTGGCCAGTGCTTCTATTACATTGGTATAGAATTCACAGTTCCCCAGAGTATAAGGCACCCCCACCTGGCCAGTGCTTCTATTGCATCAGTATAGCATTCACAGTGCTCCAGTGTGTAAGGCACCCCACCTGGCCAGTGTTTCTATGGCATCGTTATAGAATTCACAGTGCCCCAGTCTGTAAGGCACCCCACCTGGCCAGTGCTTCTATTGCATCGGTATATAATTCACAGTGCCTCAGTGTGTAAGGCACCCCACCTGTCCAGTGCTTCTATTGCATTGGTATAGAATTCACAGTGCCCCAGTGTGTAAGGCACCCCACCTGGCCAGTGCTTCTATTAAATTGGTATAGAATTCCCAGTGCCTCTGTATGTAAGGCACCCCCACCTGGCCAGTGCTTCTATTGCATCGGTATAGAATTCACAGTGCCCCAGTGTGTAAGGCACTCCACCTGGCCAGTGCTTCTAATGCTTTGCTATAGAATCCACACTGCCCCAACATTTAAGGCACCCCACCTGACCAGTGTTTCTATTGCATCGGTATAGAATTCACAGTGCCCCAGTGTGTAAGTCACCCCACCAGGCCAGTGCCTATAATGCTTTGCTATAGAATCCACACTGCTCCAAGATTTAAGGCACCCCACCTGGCCAGTGCTTCTATTGCATCGGTATAGAATTCACAGTGCCCCAGTGTGTAAGGCACCCCACCTGGCCAGTACTTCTATTGCATCGGTATAGAATTCACAGTGGCCCAGTGTGTAAGGCACTCCCACCTGGCCAGTGCTTCTATTGCTTTGCTATAGAGTCCACACTGCTCCAAGATTTAAGGCACCCCACCTGGCCAGTGCTTCTATTGCATCGGTATAGAATTCACAGTGCCCCAGTGTGTAAGGCACCCCACCTTGCCAGTGCTTCTATTGCATCGGTATAGAATTCACGGTGCCCCAGTGTGTAAGGCACCCCACCTGGCCAGTTCTTCTATTGCATTGGTATTGAATTCACAGTGCCCCAGTGTGTAAGGCACCCCACCTGGCCAGTGCTTATATTGCATTGGTATAGAATTCACAGTGCTCCTGTATATAAGGCACCACACCTGGCCAGTGCTTCTCTTGCATCTGTATAGAATTCACAGTGCCCCAGTGTGTAAGGCACCCCACCTGACCAGTGCTTCTATTGCATTGGTCTAGAATTCACAGTGCCCCAGTGTGTAAGGCACCCCCAGCTGGCCAGTGCTTATATTGCATTGGTACAGAATTCACAGTGCCCCTGTATGTAAGGCACCCCCACCTGTCCAGTGCTTCTATTGGATTGGTGTAGGATTCAAACTGCCCAGTGTGTAAGGCAATCCCACCTGGCCAGTGCTTCTATTAAATTGGTAGAGAATTCCAAGTGCCCCTGTATGTAAGGCACCCCCACCTGGCCCGTGCTTCTATTGCATTGGTATAGAATTCACAGTGCCCCGCTATGTGACGCACCCCCAATTGGCCAGTGCTTCTATAGCATTGGTATAGAATTCACAGTTCCACAGTGTGCAAGGCACCCCACCTGGCCAGTGCTTCTATTGCATTGGTATTGGATTCACAGTGCCCCTGTATGTAAGGCACCCCCACCTGTCCAGTGCTTCTATTGCATTGGTATAGAATTCACAGTGCCCCAGTGTGTAGGGCACTCCCACCTGGCCAGTGCTTCTATTGCATTGGTAAAGAATTCACAGTTCCCCAGTGTGCAAGGCACCCCACCTGGCCAGTGCTTCTATTGCATCGCTATAGAATTCACAGTGCCCCTTTATGTAAGGCACCCCCACCAGGCCAGTGCTTCTATTACATTGGTATAGAATTTCCAGTGCCCCTGTATGTAAGGCACCACCACCTGGCCAGTGCTTCTATTACATTGGTATAGAATTCACAGTTCCCCAGAGTATAAGGCACCCCCACCTGGCCAGTGCTTCTATTGCATCAGTATAGCATTCACAGTGCTCCAGTGTGTAAGGCACCCCACCTGGCCAGTGTTTCTATGGCATCGTTATAGAATTCACAGTGCCCCAGTCTGTAAGGCACCCCACCTGGCCAGTGCTTCTATTGCATCGGTATATAATTCACAGTGCCTCAGTGTGTAAGGCACCCCACCTGTCCAGTGCTTCTATTGCATTGGTATAGAATTCACAGTGCCCCAGTGTGTAAGGCACCCCACCTGGCCAGTGCTTCTATTAAATTGGTATAGAATTCCCAGTGCCTCTGTATGTAAGGCACCCCCACCTGGCCAGTGCTTCTATTGCATCGGTATAGAATTCACAGTGCCCCAGTGTGTAAGGCACTCCACCTGGCCAGTGCTTCTAATGCTTTGCTATAGAATCCACACTGCCCCAACATTTAAGGCACCCCACCTGACCAGTGTTTCTATTGCATCGGTATAGAATTCACAGTGCCCCAGTGTGTAAGTCACCCCACCAGGCCAGTGCCTATAATGCTTTGCTATAGAATCCACACTGCTCCAAGATTTAAGGCACCCCACCTGGCCAGTGCTTCTATTGCATCGGTATAGAATTCACAGTGCCCCAGTGTGTAAGGCACCCCACCTGGCCAGTACTTCTATTGCATCGGTATAGAATTCACAGTGGCCCAGTGTGTAAGGCACTCCCACCTGGCCAGTGCTTCTATTGCTTTGCTATAGAGTCCACACTGCTCCAAGATTTAAGGCACCCCACCTGGCCAGTGCTTCTATTGCATCGGTATAGAATTCACAGTGCCCCAGTGTGTAAGGCACCCCACCTTGCCAGTGCTTCTATTGCATCGGTATAGAATTCACGGTGCCCCAGTGTGTAAGGCACCCCACCTGGCCAGTTCTTCTATTGCATTGGTATTGAATTCACAGTGCCCCAGTGTGTAAGGCACCCCACCTGGCCAGTGCTTATATTGCATTGGTATAGAATTCACAGTGCTCCTGTATATAAGGCACCACACCTGGCCAGTGCTTCTCTTGCATCTGTATAGAATTCACAGTGCCCCAGTGTGTAAGGCACCCCACCTGACCAGTGCTTCTATTGCATTGGTCTAGAATTCACAGTGCCCCAGTGTGTAAGGCACCCCCAGCTGGCCAGTGCTTATATTGCATTGGTACAGAATTCACAGTGCCCCTGTATGTAAGGCACCCCCACCTGTCCAGTGCTTCTATTGGATTGGTGTAGGATTCAAACTGCCCAGTGTGTAAGGCAATCCCACCTGGCCAGTGCTTCTATTAAATTGGTAGAGAATTCCAAGTGCCCCTGTATGTAAGGCACCCCCACCTGGCCCGTGCTTCTATTGCATTGGTATAGAATTCACAGTGCCCCGCTATGTGACGCACCCCCAATTGGCCAGTGCTTCTATAGCATTGGTATAGAATTCACAGTTCCACAGTGTGCAAGGCACCCCACCTGGCCATAACTTCTATTGCATCGGTATAGAATTCACAGTGCCCCTGTATGTAAGGCACCCCCGCCAGGCCAGTACTTATATTAAATTGGTATAGAACTCCAAGTGCCCCTGTATGTAAGGCACCCCCACCTGGCCAGTGCTTCTATTAAATTGGTATAGAATTTCCAGTGCCCCTGTATTTAAGGCACCCCCACCTGGCCAGTGCTTCTATTACATTGGTATAGAATTCAAAGTTCCCCAGTGTATAAGGCACCCCCACCTGGCCAGTGCTTCTATTGCATTGGTATAGCATTCACAGTGCTCCAGTGTGTAAGACACCCCACCTGGCCAGTGTTTCTATTGCATCGTTATAGAATTCACAGTGCCCCAGTGTGTAAGGCACCCCACCTAGCCTTTGCTTCTATTGCATTGGTATAGAATCCACACTGCTCCAGGATATAAGGCACCCCACATGGCCAGTGCTTCTATTGCATCGGTATAGAATTCACAGTGCCCCAGTGTGTAAGGCACTCCCACCTGGCCATTGCTTCTATTGCATTGGTATAGAATTCACAGTGCCCCAGTGTGTAAGGCACCCCACCTGGCCAGTGATTCTATTGCATTGGTATAGAATTCACAGTGCCCCAGTGTTTAAGGCACTCCCACCTGGCCAATGCTTCTATTGCTTTGCTATAGAATCCACACTGCTCCAAGATTTAAGGCACCCCACCTGGCCAGTGCTTCTATTGCATCGGTATAGAATTCACAGTTCCCCAGTGTGTAAGGCACCCCACCTGGCCAGTGCTTCTATTGCATCGGTATAGAATTCACAGTGCCACAGTGTGTAAGTCACCCCCACCTGGCCAGTGCTTCTATTGCATCGGTATATAATTCACAGTGCCCCAGTGTGTAAGGCACCCCACCTGGCCTGTGCTTCTATTGCATTGGTATAGAATTCACAGTGCCCCAGTGTGTAAGGCACCCCACCTGGCCAGTGCTTATATTGCATTGGTATAGAATTCACAGTGCCCCTGTATGTAAGGCAACCCCACCTGTCCAGTGCTTCTATTGCATTGGTATAGAATTCACAGTGCCCCAGTGTGTAAGGCATCCAACCTGGCCAGTGCTTCTTTTAAATTGGTATAGAATTCCCAGTGCCTCTGTATGTAAGGCACCCCCACCTGGCCAGTGCTTCTATTGCATCGGTATAGAATACACAGTGCCCCAGTGTGTAAGGCACCCCACCTGGCCAGTGCTTCTAATGCTTTGCTATAGAATCCACACTGCTCCAAGATTTTAGGCACCCCACCTGGCCAGTGCTTCTATTGCATCGGTATAGAATTCAGAGTGCCCCAGTGTGTAAGGCACCCCACCTGGACAGTGCTTCTAATGCTTTGCTATAGAATCCACACTGCTCCAAGATTTAAGACACCCCACCTGGCCAGTGCTTCTATTGCATCGGTATAGAATTCACAGTGTCCCAGTGTGTAAGGCACCCCACCTGGCCCCTGCTTCTATTGCATTGGTATTGAATTTGAGGAAATATGAATTTCGTGATCAGTTATGTCCCCTATCTTAGACCCCAACGGCTCCATGTATATGTTACAAGTACATGTATGTTCCCTCCAGTTCCAGTTATGAAGACGCAAACACATGTGCGTCCATCGTCAACATGTCCTCTTTTAGATCCGCCATGAATGGGCCGGATATTCTATTCCTAAGTATGAAAGGCCACCGACTTTATATGGCTCATTTACTCCATTTTGCAGTTCAGGCGAGTAGGCCCTGAATTCTACCATCAAGCCTTTTCCTGCCTTCTACCTCTGAAAGCTCCAGTCTGAGCTCGCATCTGTATTCATGAACTTTGTCCTACTCCCTGCGCGGCTAACGGTGCCTGACTCGGCCTGTTCGCCTGCCAAAATCTGTATTTCACCTGCAAGATTATCTGCTCCGCTCCTCATCCAATACATTCCTGTCTAGTAGTTTAGGTAAACATTCTTTCAGCTACCGAGCAAGGGGCCCGGTTTCTCTGTCCTCATACGAGTAATTCATAGCTCTGTTACCATGAAAGATTTCTGCCCCCTCGCATCTCACGTAGACACTTAGACGCTTGTACACGCACTCTCAGTCAGTATAGAATAGATTTCATCCGAGAGACCTTTCCTTTTGGATAACACAGTTCTTTAAACATAGGATATTAGATATGATTTGGGATTAGGTTGACTTGACCCCCCAGACTTCTGTCTCCACATGTAGAGCTAAATGTCAAGTCCCCTTCACCCTCTAGTTGCACGTCAATCACACGTCATGCGGCTGCGCGCGCATCTCTGTCAAGTATTTCTGCTGACATTACAGGATTCTCTTATGGATCCACCCACTTGTGACATCATGTATAAATGACGTTTTCTAAGTTACGCCTATATGTCCGCCTTTTTTGGTTACGTATGCATATTTTTATCTATCTTATCAACTGTTACGCCTCCTGCATCTGTTTTCACTGTAATGGACTTCTTATAAAAATGATTACCTGTCAATAATGTATTGCCTTCCCTTCCTGAACCCCCGTGGTGATGGAATACGATGCCTGCAGTTCGAACTGTAATTCCTTTGTAGAGGAATAAAGCCCTTTAGAACCTCTAATACCACGGATTCTGCCTCTTATTTTACTGAGTTATTCTTACTAGATTTTACTGCATCAAAAATAGTATCGGTAATTAAAATATTTACCACATAATTGGCGCCCGAACAGGGACACTTTCTCATCACACGCGCCGGCGGTGCGTTGCAGGCCCGGTCTCCTGCCACAGCTGAACGGACAACTACGCGTACCCGCAGGATTTCCTGTATCTCCCTCCGGCCAAGTGGGGGTGACTGGGGCTGCGATCAACACCCAGACGAGGCGGTGAGAAGTGCGAAGTATCCCGACCAGAGCCTAGCTGAGAGAGCAAGATCCGAGGTATTCAGAAGCCCGCCAGGTTCCGAAGTTCCGAGTCGAGTAGAGTCCAGTCCGATCCAGTCCAGTTCCGTTCCGAGGCCTTCCGTTCCGTGCTACCCGGTGAGTACCATTGCCGGGGAGGCATTTAGACGTGCACATAGTTTGTGCCGGTCAAGACGGGTTTGGGTACACAAATCCGGTCTGCACTGTTTCAGCAGTGTATCTGTACTGTTTAGCAGTATATCTAGTATGTCTTATACATAATCCAGTATCATCTAGTGTTCAGTATTATGTCAGTAACCAGTTTCTTATTAGTTATCATTATTCGTTAAAATGTTAAATGTTAAATGTTTTAATACGTTCTACATATTGTGGTGTGAATGACTGTTCATTATTGTGGTTATTGTATTAAGTGTGTTCAAAATTAAGTAACCAGATCTAAAAATGCCGCTCTTTTCGAAATTAAGACAGATCAAAACTAGAAAAGGGGTACTCGAAGAAGCTGTTCCCATTCCACCTAGGGACACCCCAGGGTACTTTATGTATCATAAGCATGGCCTAGAGGCCGTATTATTTCTTGATTTATGGGTGGACTACACCAAGGATTTACCAGAAAGTCAGAGGTGGCCCGCAGCTGGGACCTGGGATGCAGATTGCATCATGAGAGTAGAAGAAGAATTATGGAAAAAGAAAGCCAGACAGTCACAGAAAGATGCCATTGAATTATGGCGAAAAGAATCATATAGACGTACAGAAAAAGCACTCAGACAGGAAGAGAAAAGTAAGGAGAATTCAAATAAAGCCCGAGAAAATATATTAATTGAGGAAGGTACCCGAGTAAAATCAGAACAAGTAGACAGACAAAGAAATACCCTTATGAATGGTATGTATCCTCTTCTGGCCGAAGGGTTACCTAAGGCTACCCCGGAAATACCGAAAGACTTGCCACCTCCGTTGCTCCCGTTAAAAGCACATCCCAAGACCGCAAAAGATGTTTTCCTTTCCTCCTATTTAGATGACGTAGCTCCCGAGTATGCTAATGCCACACCACACACCCCGCATGATGGTGTTCAACGCCAAGATCATTCGCCTGTATCCCTGCAACAACAAACTCCTACGACCATTCCCACAGGTCCGTCCGTTTCCACCGCTTTTCCCGCATCTACAATTTCTATTTTACGTCCAACAAATCCTTTCTTGCCCAGCACCTCAGGTGGTGCTACAGGAGGTACGACAGACATGTTTGCCACACCGCCGCGAAATAAACAGACCCTTAGAGATTTAGCACTCCAACGTACACCCCAGCTAGCAACTTCCGACATGTTTAAAGAGCATCTTGTAGATTGTAGATATGATCCAGTGCCAGGTAAGCAGGACAGACTGCTACTGTCATCACTACGTATACGACGAGCTACATTATATTTAATGACGATACCAGGAATGGTTGAACACCTAGACAATATATATCACTTTGTCCAAACAGGGCGAGGCCCAGAAAGTATTAACGAAGCTATGGAATACCAGAAAGTGGATGTACAAAGACAACTACTACGTTTTTTCATAAACTGCGTGATCAGGAACCAAGACAGGCCTGAGGCAGATCATGATACTATGCAGAAACTTGCCAAATGGGGTCAGAATATATCAGACGAGAAACATGATAGACAGGCGTGTATAATCGCCATGTATCGAAAAATCCGTAAGGAAGTAGAACGAATACATAAAGAAAGACGAGAAGTAGACAGAATTGAATCAGAGGGAGAGGAGGAGCAAGAATCAGAAATAGCCGCAGGACAAGTAGAAACGATAGCTTATGTAGGTAGAGGAAGACCTCATAATAATACTAGAGGCTTTAATGATCCGATACGTCCGGCACGCCCAGAAAGTAACAGAAATTTACAAACCCCTATAATAAATATAAGGTCTCCTGAACACTTATTCCAAGCCGCTGATAAATTACTCCGAGAACGAAGGGGGTATCATATGCTTGATTCTATGGATGAACAGGAATTAGCCAGGTCAGCAGTCCTATGGGCTGACAGTCCCGGAAAATACAGTGATGATGCGCTAGCACACACGTTTTTGAACCTTACCCCGGATGAACAGCGTTTAGCTGGTATATACATGACTCAACACCTCCTTATATTATATAAAGGCCAACATTCCGATCCTGGTCCCCTACCCGACATATTGACAGAATTACTCACGAATAGATGGAGAGGTTCAGGTACTGATTTAATTAAAGAAATTCTAGAATCTCGAAACCAGTATATTATTTTCGTATGCCCAGAACATGTTTCAGTCCCCATCAAAGAAAGAATAACGTATTACATGGACAGACAGAATCCCTTACGCGAAGTACACCCAATAAAAGGTGATGACAATCAGTTTAAACGCGTGTTCGTATACACACCCATAACTAAGATTGAATTATTAGAAATGAAGAAAGTAGTACCTAACCATGACAAGGACCCAGCAGGTTTCCACCGTGAGATAAAAGACATGTTGCTCATGGGAGAGTATACCTATCCTGACATTATGAAAATATTAAAAGTGTTAATGCCTGTCGGTATTTACGAAAAACTCAAGGAAAAGGACTGGGAGGTGGGAGACCAAAAGATAGATTGGACAGCATTAGAAACGGAGGAAAAAGCCCGAGCTCCAGGTTCAGGGCTTGGGGAAAAGACTACAGCCTTACCAGGATTACTAGTGCAGGTACTGCCACGTTTATTAACTACGAAAAAGGAGGATTGGGGTGCAATCTCAGCCTGTAAACAAAAACAATATGAAGATACTAGTGATTTCTATGCCCGATTTGAAAAATGTTTTGGTATTAATAGTGGCATAAAAGCAAGTAGCGAGTCATACCCACATCTGTTTGTAACAAAATTAGTTGAAAATTCCCTGCCCCAAGTTAAGAATAGAGTATTGAAATTCGAGAGTACCTGGCAAGGTAACACCCCGTCACAAATGCTACAAATGTTACAATATCACCACAATAGAATTAGAGAAGAACAAGAACATGAACAAAAACGTATGAATGACACGAAAATGAAAATGCTTGTTGCCCAGTCAGTTCCAGCTGACAGTCATAGACAATCCAATGATTCAGTAGGTCCTGTAAAAGGGACATGCAACTATTGTAAACAACCAGGTCATTATATACAGGATTGTGCAGTTCTGAAACATAATATCTCCACAGGTAAAACGCAGGAGAGACCACGTCCACCCAGACAGGATCAGATCCAACAACGAGCCCCTCAGCAAACACAATCGATGCCAGTTCCGCAACAGGCAGCTCCATCACAGACCGTAGCAACATCACAGGCACAGCCTATAGCTGCAACACAAACAACGACACAACAGATGTACCAGTATGCACAAGCAGATTACCCCGATTATCAACGATACACATGAAACAGCCTGGAGAGGGAAGTTGGCTTACCCCTTATTGAGGTTCCTGTAGATCAAGAGGGACCTTATGTACATAGTGAACTATTAGGCCAAGACAGAAAGTTTTTACTTGATACAGGGGCAAGCAGAACAACAATACGACGCAGTGAAGTTCCAGGGGCACCCCTCTCAGGCTCACAGAATATTTCCCTTGGATTTTCAGGAAAGCCTATCATTAATGAAGTATCACAACCCCTTCCACTCACAGTTGGTCCATTGACACGAACTACAGATCTATTGCTTACTAAATCATGTCCAGAAAATCTGTTAGGTATAAAAACATTGAAAGCTCTAGGAGCTATAATATGTTGTTCTCCGGAAGGAGTAAGATTATTTTTACGTGATTTCAAAGGGCACTATGTGTCCAGAGACACGGATCACCGACTGCAGAATTTACCTACACATTTATGGGCACAAGGCCCCACTGATGTTGGTTGCATGAACATTACACCATATCGAGTCACACTCAAAACAGGAGTGGTACTACCACGAATGCGACAATACAAGCTACCACCAGATGCTGTTGTGGCTTTACTGCAAATCATTGACGAGCTTATTGCCCAAGGAGTGGTTGTGGAAACCAACTCCAATGTATGTAATTCCCCGATAATTCCGATTCTTAAACGAACTGATCCAAAAGCGTCGCCAGTATATCGATTAGTTATTGATCTGCGCGAATTAAATAAATGCATTGTACCACAATACCCCGTGGTCCCCGACATCTCTTCATTACTGACAGCCATTGATTCCAAAGCAACGTTCTTTACTGTAATTGATCTCAAGAACGCCTTCTTTAGCGTCCCAATCGATCCGGAAAGTCAATATTTGTTCGGATTCAGTTTAAATGGACGAAGTTTTAAATTCACACGCGCACCTCAAGGATTTACAGAAAGCCCCAGCATCTATAGTCAAGCATTGAAACGAGAACTTGACAGTATCCACATGCCAGTTACCACTGCTCTGCTTCAATATGTCGATGATCTGCTGATCACCGCTCGAAGCGAACCTGAATGTGAAAAAGCATCACTGACGGTTTTACAGTTTCTGGCCGAAAAGGGGCACAAGGTGTCCCCTTCTAAGCTGCAATTTTGTGTCCAGCAAGTTGTTTATCTTGGGCACTCGCTGTCCAAGGAGGGAAGACAGCTTACACCCGATCGCATCCAGTTAATTGCTAACATGCCAACACCTAAGACACAAAAGGAGGTGCGGGCTTTTATAGGCCTCACTTCATACTGTAGGCAGTGGATCCCTCAATACGCATTTCTAGCAAAATCACTCATTCAGTTGACAACACAGGAGGCAGCCACATCGACTGTCCTCCCTTGGACTCAGGAACATACACAAGCATTTGAAAGCCTAAAGAAAGCTTTATGCCAAGCACCTGTTTTAGCAACACCATGTTATAATAAACATTTTACACTCTTTGTTATAGAACGCGAAGGTACTGCCTTGTCAGTACTCACTCAGGAACAAGCAGGATCACACAAACCATGTGCTTATTTCTCTAGTACATTAGATCCCGTAGCTCAGGCTCTTCCTGCGTGCCTGAAATCAGTGGCAGCAACAGCTTTAGCAATCAGACAAAGCGATGCCATAGTATTAGGACATCCATTGACAGTACAAGTACCACATGCAGTAGAGGTTCTTCTGAACCGAACGCAAACACAACACTTGACTATAGCAAGACTTACTGGTTACGAATTGACATTGTTCCAGCCACACATAGAAATCAGACGTTGTAATACATTAAATCCTGCTACACTCCTGCCAGTAATTGGAACAGACCCGTTAGCACATGATTGTATTGAAGTCATGTTAGAAATGGCGATTTCTGGTTGGCTGAGGCTTGCGCCAAAGCCAGACAGAAACCACCACTCTAGTCAGGGCAAGGAAGTTACACGCCAAAGATAACCCCTGCTCACCCCCTTGGTAGCTTGGCACGAGCAGACAGGCTTATCCCTGAGGCGATGTGTAAAGCGTTTGCGCGCGCACCCAGCAACAACACCCAAGGCCCACCACAAAGGAAACTCCACACAAGGTATTCTATAAAAATAACCTTTGTATTATACACAACACATTAGATAAAAACACACACTCTACAATGTGCCAACAGGCACGGGCAGAATTTACAAGGGATTATATATACAGGGGACAGGGCCACATGGACCACTGTCAGGAATTAGCACTTAGAACATAGCACAAATCACCAATAGTAAATGTAGAACATAACACAAAGTAACTGTAGAGCACAACCAGTCTCTACTGGCGCAATAATGACCTCAGCGTCATCACAATAGCATCAGGTATAAAACCTATCCTGCATCTATCACAGGGGCATAAATCACATTATGCATTTCTCGCAAGTCTAACGCCTTAGACCTAGCCACCTAGGTATAACTATACTAGGGGCGCACATCGCACAGGGAAGTACATTCTCCCTACCATCAACCTAAGCAGGTAAAACAACCTTCTAGGCAGAACTAACCACATTTAGAGGTACACAACACAGGGTGCGCAAAACATACTATACACCGTACATTTCCTAGCACCCAAAAGCATATTAGAGTCCAGGTTGCGCCAGAACCTAAACGTAGCAGCTGCCCACTACTTGCTGGGCAGCTGGGGACAAGCACAGGGCCTAAACGCTGCAGCTGGCACTAAGTGCTGCGCAGCTGTGGAAGGCAAATAGGGGCCTGGGCTCTCAAATGGCCCATGACACAATATCCAGCACGTTGGAGCCACCTAGGCTCTAAAGCAACATGTCCCCCTGGAGCACACAGGCTCCTGAAATAATTGTGTGCCAATATGGAACAGGAACTTGCCCCAAAGTACTGTGGAGCGCACTGGCGGCGAAATGGAAGGTGTCCCCAAATGCTGGAGCCCTCTCTGGGCTCTAGAATAATCGTGGCCGCCTCGTTGGAGCCTCGGGGCTCTAAACAACAACAAAAGCACCCTAGAGCCTCTGTGGCTCTGTAACTAATGTGGGAGTGGCCCGCTGCCATCTGGGGCCACTCAAAACACGGCAGAAATGCCCCGGTAACGTTGGAGCCTCACTGGGCTCAAGAAAACACACTGCCCACGTTGGAGCGCTCTGAGCGCTCGGAACACCCAGCTGTGTTCACGTTGGAGCGCCTCGCGCTCTCGCTACTCATGCCCCTTCTGGAGCCTCACGGGGCTCGACACACTGACTGTGGCAACCTTTGGAGCCCCACGGGGCTCGATCACTGCCCCCGCACCCCCAGCACATGCGCGGAGTCCCCCAGCCCTTTGTACTCACCGGGCTGCTCTCCGGGGACTCCCGCGTCGTCTCCTCTCTCGATGGACGCCGAGGCTTCTTTGCGACGCGGAGGGGCAGGCACCGACAATGTGCCTCGCGCCCCCTCCGCACCAGCTCCGGCCGCACTTCTCCTCTCTCGGGTCCAGCGCGGGGTAGGCTCCCGCCTGGATCTTCACTGCACAGGAGCGCGGGGTAGGCTCCCGTCCGCTTCCTGCTTCCGTCTCGGGGCCCGCCCCCAGGCCTGCCTGACTTCCGGCTGAAGCCCGGCCGCGGCGGTGAATTCCTTGGCAAATGAGAGGGGTAGGCTCCCTCGCCAGCGAGCACAACGGCGGGGTGGGCACCCGCCGAACTTGGCAGACACCGTCAGGATCGCGGGGTGGGCACCCGCTATCAGATCCCAAGCGCTCACAGCGCCATAGAGCAAAACAGCGCTCCCAGCGCTATAAACAAAGGAAGGTCCAGCAAAACAGCGCGCCCAGCGCTAGGAAGTCCAAAAAGCGCTCCCAGGCGCTGCAAGCAGGGTTCAGCAACAAAAAGGTCCTTCAGAGAGGAGGGGGCAAAGGCTGGGCCCAGAGCCAGCTCACAGGGCCCTCCAGCAGGGAGGCAGTCCCCAGTGGCGGTCTCTCCTGGCGCCCAGCAGCAGCAGGCCCCCCCTCAAGTGGATCCTGCAAGAGAGCACGCAATAAAGCGCTCCCCAGGCGCTAGAAGTACAGTCCTCCAATATTCAGGACATCCAGGGGCTGGGCAGGGCCCAGGGAGGCAAGCCTTCCCCTGGGCCCCAGCAGCAGCACGCCCCTGGTAGATTCAAGACAGAACAAGAACATTTTGTAAGGGGACACAGCCCCTTTTTATACACCAAATCCCTTTGTTCTGGGTTCAGGGTGAGGGGGAAAACCAGTCGCAGCTGGTTGGGGAGCACCCTTGATGTGCTCAGCCCCTCACTCTATTCATTGGCAGGGCTAGGGTCGTCAGTCGCACCGCAGGGGGCGGGGCCAGCATTGTGTGTGGAAAACCCTGTCCTATTCAGGACCCAGGTGTACTCCTCCCACCCATCTAGCTGTTGACCTCCCCATTCACCACTGGGTGACTCATCCTGACTCTGGGGAATCCCTAGCCCGTCACATGACACGACCAGCCAATCACGCGACAGACACACTGCACACAGAAGTGCCCACTTCTAGAAGTGGCACTTTCACACTAGGTACATGCACGCCGCACACATCATCGCGCAGCATTCACTCCCACGAGTCCGCACATACCAAACTCGGGCCTGCACACCCCACGCATCAGGAACTACTAGGGACACATACATTCCCCATGCATTCCTATGGGAGGGCAGGCCTATCTCACCACATGCACTCAGAGTGTGCACGCACTTTACCCTGGGACACAGGGAAAGTGCGCAGGAACCAAACAAATCACCACACCAAGTCACCAATAAAAAGCAAAAAGTTCAGGGGTGAACCTGCCAGAAGGGCCAAGTCCAACAAGTCATTACTATCACAACGAAACCCAGACAAGACTTGACAGATGTCCCATTGTCAGATCCAGACCTGACGTTGTATGTAGATGGTTCATGCATGAGAACAAGTACAGGAGAGTTAGTGGCCGCTTATGCAGTCACAACAGACACTGAAGTCATCGAAACAAATTGTATAAACACTTTGTCAGCCCAAGCAGCAGAGCTTATCGCTCTGACACAAGCCTGTATCCAAGCCACAAATAAGAAAGTCAACATATACACAGATTCACGTTATGCATTCGGAGTCGTTCATGACTTCGGCGTACTGTGGCGAGAGAGAGGTTATTTAACTTCTCACGGTGCCCACATCCAGCACGGACCCCTCATTCATGCTTTATTAGATGCAATTCATCTACCCACTGCAATATCGATTATGAAATGCAAAGCCCATACGAAAGTTACCGATATCATCTCTCAAGGTAATGATCTAGCTGACAGAACAGCTAAACAGACTGCTCAAACTCACCCAACTGACACGACAAAGACAATAGTTCCGACACTAACACATTGCATGACAGTCAAGGATCCCGCTCTTGATGTAATTGACATACAGACACATGCTACACTAGAGGAAATAAAGAAATGGACTGAATTAGGAGGGATCCAAACGGATCAAGGATGGATGACGAAGGAAAAATCTATATGGTTTCTTCCCGATTCCATGGTTCAAGTTATCATTAACACAATACATAGTCCAGCGCACCTAGGAGAGAAAGCTATGCTAGACAGCATTCAACACATTTGGTTCAACAAACATTTACGAGCAGCGGCTAAACAAAAAGTTCGTACCTGTATGATATGTTGTCAGTTCAACCCAGGTAAAAGCATTCCCGTAGAACAGGGTGGATTTCAACCTCCTGATCACCCTTTTGAAGTCCTCCAGATGGATTATATCCAGATGGAACGATGTCGAGGATTCAAAAATGTTCTCGTAATTGTCTGTGCTCTTTCCCGTTGGACAGACGCCTACCCGGTTTCAGATTACACTGCCCCGACTACTGCCAAACAGTTAGTTCGAGAATTCTTCCCACGATACGGTTTACCACGTGTTGTCTACTCAGACAACGGCCAGCCGTTCTCATCCGAACTGATGAAACACGTTTCACTTTTGTTAGGTTACCAATGGAAATTCCACTGTGTCCGACATCCCGAGGCAGCAGGTCTTGTGGAACGTCATAATCAGACTCTGAAAATTAGATTGTCCAAAATATGTAGAGAAAAAGGTGTTGATTGGGTAGTAGCCTTACCAGTTGCACTCTTTTACATGAGAATGGTAGCACATTCTCGAACAGGGCTATCCCCGTATGAAGTGATCTTCGGTAGACCACCAAATATGTGGGGGACGCCTATACCCCGTAAAATAACTGATGTTGACTGTAATATGCTGACAGATTACTTGGCTTCCTTGATGTCTGCACTACAATCTTGTCGTTCACAGGTAGCTGCAGCCTTTCCCGATAACACAGAGGTAAAGCCCCATGACGTGGTTCCAGGTGATCTGGTTCTGGTGCGGAATTTCGACCGGAAGACCCAACTGGAGCCTAGGTGGAAATCACCTAAACTCGTTCTGCTAACAACAAGGACAGCCGTGAAGATCGAGGGTCGTAAAGGGTGGTTACACTCGAGTCATATCAAGAAATTTTATGGACTACCGTCCGATGTGAACACTCAGCCTTGCATTCCTTCACAAATTGATTCAAAACTCCCCTTGGTTGAACCATCGGAAACAGAACTCTATAAACTTAAATTAAGGTCTAGCAAGTCAGACAATTTGATTGTTTAAGTCCTCTCCAAGGTGAATCGGTTGAATTTGTCTCTGACATGTATCCTCTAGACCGGAATAGAGAAAGAAATCGACAGATGCAGCTTAAAAAGCATGCGTATTGTAAATCACTTCGTAGTCACTGCACAGTAACATTATTAATCTTGTTTTTTCTAAGTTTTCTGATCATCATAACTAGTGTACTGCTTCATATGTATTACCCTATTTCTAAACGTGCTTACAATGTTACTGCTGAACATTCTTTTAGCGAATTACCCCCGCATGAGTTGTTCTATAGATTTGCGCTGCGCAACAACACTTTCATTAATATGTTACATCATTCTCATCAGACCAGCAATGCTACCAATTGTTGGATATGTGGCCGACTCCCTCCCTATCAGAATTATAAGGGAGTTCTGCCTCTCTTTCCATATCCGTTCACACACAATGGCTCCTGTGGAGCATGGTTTAGTTTGATTAATTCCTTAGATTCAAATTCAGTAGTTTATCAAGACAATTGGGTATGGGGAAACCTGAACCTAGTTTTACTTAAAGTCTGCTACCCTAACAAGGAGGGACTTCCCAAAAGAACAGGAACTGATCTAGAAAATGAAGTATATGGATTAGGTAATTTTACACTTAACCTCATGATCCTGAATGTTGAATCCGAAGCTGCACCAATTTTGCCCGCTATGTCAGTATTTCCAGTTAAAGGTGAATTATGTGTAAGAAAGAATGGTTCAATACATATGGGCCATAGTAAATGCACCACTGTAATAGAATTCAGTGATCAAGGCAAGTCTGCATTTAGAGCTTCCCGTCATTCCTACTTCGTATGTGGTCAGACTGCATATATACGTCTACCCCTAGATTGGGATGGTACCTGTTACATCGCATTCCTTCTGCCACCTGTTTTCCTAGCCCCTCCTGATTATCACAGAAATACCCATTTAGTACACAATAGACAACAGAGAGATCTCCCGATTGTCGATTACACTGAAACGGCATGGGAACAATATACAGATTTCAATAAAGGTTTCTTTCCCTATATAGGTACAGTCACTAATAGTAAGCTGATACGTAGATTAACTAGAACCCTTGAAGCAGTAGTAAATGAAACTACTTCCGCCTTAGGTGACTTAACAGAGGAGCAGTCTGCGATGCGGATTGTTGTTCTTCAAAATCGTCTTGTCCTTGACGTCATCCTGGCTGATAGGGGCGGAGCTTGTAGGGTCATCGGATCAAGTTGCTGTGTTTTCATACCAGAAAACTCGCCGTCAGTATATAAAGCCATAACTCGCCTTCATAAGATTGTAAGCCAGATACACCAGAGCCCAGGCACCTGGACTTGGTCCAGTTGGTTCTGGAGCATGTTGTCAGCCTGGGGATGGAGGATCCTATCCTTCCTAGGTATTAGCTTTCTCATTCTATTCAGTTGCTGCTTATGTCTACAATGTGGACCAGCGATTTGTGGTCTGTGTGCCACATCGTGTATTCCACCTCCAAGTTTTCGCTCAAGATCCCGGAAGAAGAAAGAAGAACAAATGATGCTATATGAACAGATCGATGGATTGATGAAGATTGATATCTCCTGAGGGTCCGTAGGGGACAAGGAGGGAATGAGGAAATATGAATTTCGTGATCAGTTATGTCCCCTATCTTAGACCCCAACGGCTCCATGTATATGTTACAAGTACATGTATGTTCCCTCCAGTTCCAGTTATGAAGACGCAAACACATGTGCGTCCATCGTCAACATGTCCTCTTTTAGATCCGCCATGAATGGGCCGGATATTCTATTCCTAAGTATGAAAGGCCACCGACTTTATATGGCTCATTTACTCCATTTTGCAGTTCAGGCGAGTAGGCCCTGAATTCTACCATCAAGCCTTTTCCTGCCTTCTACCTCTGAAAGCTCCAGTCTGAGCTCGCATCTGTATTCATGAACTTTGTCCTACTCCCTGCGCGGCTAACGGTGCCTGACTCGGCCTGTTCGCCTGCCAAAATCTGTATTTCACCTTCAAGATTATCTGCTCCGCTCCTCATCCAATACATTCCTGTCTAGTAGTTTAGGTAAACATTTTTTCAGCTACCGAGCAAGGGGCCCGGTTTCTCTGTCCTCATACGAGTAATTCATAGCTCTGTTACCATGAAAGATTTCTGCCCCCTCGCATCTCACGTAGACACTTAGACGCTTGTACACGCACTCTCAGTCAGTATAGAATAGATTTCATCCGAGAGACCTTTCCTTTTGGATAACACAGTTCTTTAAACATAGGATATTAGATATGATTTGGGATTAGGTTGACTTGACCCCCCAGACTTCTGTCTCCACATGTAGAGCTAAATGTCAAGTCCCCTTCACCCTCTAGTTGCACGTCAATCACACGTCATGCGGCTGCGCGCGCATCTCTGTCAAGTATTTCTGCTGACATTACAGGATTCTCTTATGGATCCACCCACTTGTGACATCATGTATAAATGACGTTTTCTAAGTTACGCCTATATGTCCGCCTTTTTTGGTTACGTATGCATATTTTTATCTATCTTATCAACTGTTACGCCTCCTGCATCTGTTTTCACTGTAATGGACTTCTTATAAAAATGATTACCTGTCAATAATGTATTGCCTTCCCTTCCTGAACCCCTGTGGTGATGGAATACGATGCCTGCAGTTCGAACTGTAATTCCTTTGTAGAGGAATAAAGCCCTTTAGAACCTCTAATACCACGGGTTCTGCCTCTTATTTTACTGAGTTATTCTTACTAGATTTTACTGCATCAAAAATAGTATCGGTAATTAAAATATTTACCACAAATTCACAGTGCCCCAGTGTGTAAAGCACCCCACCTGGCCATTGCATATATTGCATTGGTATAGAATTCACAGTGCCCCAGTGTGTAAGGCACCCCACCTGGCCAGTGCTTCTATTGCTTTGCTATAGAATCCACACTGCTCCAAGATTTAAGGCACCCCACCTGGCCAGTGCTTCCATTGCATCGGTATAGAATTCACAGTGCCCCAGTGTGTAAGGCACCCCACCTGGCCATTGCATATATTGCATTGGTATAGAATTCACAGTGCCCCAGTGTGTAAGGCACCCCACCTGGCCAGTGCTTCTATTGCTTTGCTATAGAATCCACACTGCTCCAAGATTTAAGGCACCCCACCTGGCCAGTGCTTCCATTGCATCGGTATAGAATTCACAGTGCCCCAGTGTGTAAGGCACCCCACCTTGCCAGTGCTTCTATTGCATCGGCATAGAATTCACGGAGCCCCAGTGTGTAAGGCACCCCACCTGGCCAGTGCTTCTATTGCATTGGTATTGAATTCACAGTGACTCAGTGTGTAAGGCACCCCACCTGGCCAGTGCTTATATTGCATTGGTACAGAATTCACAGTGCCCCAGTGTGTAAGGCACCCCACCTGGCCAGTGCTTCTATTGCATTGGTATTGAATTCACAGTGCCCCTGTATGTAAGGCACCCCCACCTGTCCAGTGCTTCTATTGCATTGGTATAGAATTCACAGCGCCCCAGTGTGTAGGGCACTCCCACATGGCCAGTGCTTCTATTGCATTGGTGTAGGATTCACAGTGCCCCAGTGCGTAAGGCACCCCCACCTGGCCAGTGCTTCTATTGCATTGGTATAGAATTCACAGTGCCCCGCTATGTGAGGCACCCCCACTTGGCCAGTGCTTCTATTGCATTGGTAAAGAATTTACAGTTCCCCAGTGTGCAAGTCACCCCAACTGGCCAGTACTTCTATTGCATCGGTATAGAATTCACAGTGCCCCTTTATGTAAGGCACCACCACCAGGCCAGTACTTATATTAAATTGGTATAGAATTCCCAGTGCCCCTGTATGTAAGGCACCCCCACCTGGCCAGTGCTTATATTAAATTGGTATAGAATTTCCAGTGCCCCTGTATGTAAGGCACCCCCACCTGGCCAGTGCTTCTATTACATTGGTATAGAATTCACAGTTCCCCAGTTTATAAGGCACCCCCACCTGGCCAGTGCTTCTATTGCATCGGTATAGCATTCACAGTGCTCCAGTGTGTAAGGCACCCCACCTGGCCAGTGTTTCTATGGCATTGTTATAGAATTCACAGTGCCCCAGTGTGTAAGGCACTCCCACCTGGCCAGTGCTTCTATTGCTTTGCTATAGAATCCACACTGCTCCAAGATTTAAGGCACCCCACCTGGCCAGTGCTTCTATTGCATCGGTATAGAATTCACAGTTCCCCAGTGTGTAAGGCACCCAACCTGGCCAGTGCTTCTATTGCATCGGTATAGAATTCACAGTGCCACAGTGTGTAAGTCACCCCCACCTGGACAGTGCTTCTATTGCATCGGTATATAATTCACAGTGCCTCAGTGTGTAAGGCACCCCACCTGGCCAGTGCTTCTATTGCATTGGTATAGAATTCACAGTGCCCCAGTGTGTAAGGCACCCCACCTGGCCAGTGGTTATATTGCATTGGTATAGAATTCACAGTGCCCCTGTATGTAAGGCACCCCCACCTGTCCAGTGCTTCTATTGCATTGGTATAGAATTCACAGTGCCCCAGTGAGTAAGGCACCCCACCTGGCCACTGCTTTTATTAAATTGGTATAGAATTCCCAGTGCCTCTGTATGTAACGCACCCCCACCTGGCCAGTGTTTCTATTGCATCGGTATAGAATTCACAGTGCCCCAGTGTGTAAGGCACCCCACCTGGCCAGTGCTTCTAATGCTTTGCTATAGAATCCACACTGCTCCAAGATTTTAGGCACCCCACCTGGCCAGTGCCTCTATTGCATCCGTATAGAATTCACAGTGCCCCAGTGTGTTAGGCACCCCACCTGGCCAGTGCTTCTAATGCTTTGCTATAGAATCCACACTGCTCCAAGATTTAAGGCACCCCACCTGGCCAGTGCTTCTATTGCATCGGTATAGAATTCACAGTGTCCCAGTGTGTAAGGCACCCCACCTGGCCAGTGCTTCTATTGAATTGGTATTGAATTCACAGTTCCCCAGTGTGTAAGGCACCCCACCTGGCCAGTGTTTCTATGGCATCGTTATAGAATTCACAGTGCCCCAGTGTGTAAGGCACCCCACCTGGCCAGTGCTTCTATTGCATCGGTATATAATTCACAGTGCCTCAGTGTGTAAGGCACCCCACTTGGCCAGTGCTTCTATTGCATTGGTATAGAATTTACAGTGCCCCAGTGTGTAAGGCACCCCACCTGCCCAGTGCTTCTATTGCATTGGTATAGAATTCACAGTGCCCCTGTATGTAAGGCACCCCACCTGGCCAGTGCTTCTATTAAATTGGTATAGAATTCCCAGTGCCTCTGTATGTAAGGCACCCCCACCTGGCCAGTGCTTCTATTGCATCGGTATAGAATTCACAGTGCTCCAGTGTGTAAGGCACCCCACCTGGCCAGTGCTTCTAATGCTTTGCTATAGAATCCACACTGCCCCAACATTTAAGGCACCCCACCTAGCCAGTGTTTCTATTGCATCGGTATAGAATTCACAGTGCCCCAGTGTGTAAGGCACCCCACCAGGCCAGTGCTTATAATGCTTTGCTATAGAATCCACACTGCTCCAAGATTTAAGGCACCCCACCTGGCCAGTGCTTCTATTGCATCGGTATAGAATTCACAGTGCCCCAGTGTGTGAGGCACCCCACCTGGCCAGTACTTCTATTGCATAGAATTCACAGTGCCCCAGTGTGTAAGGCACTCCCACCTGGCCAGTGCTTCTATTGCTTTGCTATAGAGTCCACACTGCTCCAAGATTTAAGGCACCCCACCTGGCCAGTGCTTCTATTGCATCGGTATAGAATTCACAGTGCCCAAGTGTGTAAGGCACCCCACCTTGCCAGTGCTTCTATTGCATCGGTATAGAATTCACGGTGCCCCAGTGTGTAAGGCACCCCACCTGGCCAGTTCTTCTATTGCATTGGTATTGAATTCACAGTGCCCCAGTGTGTAAGGCACCCCACCTGGCCAGTGCTTATATTGCATTGGTATAGAATTCACAGTGCCCCTGTATATAAGGCACCACATCTGGCCAGTGCTTCTCTTGCATCGGTATAGAATTCACAGTGCCCCAGTGTGTAAGGTACCCTACCTCGCCAGTGCTTCTATTGCATTGGTCTAGAATTCACAGTGCCCCAGTGTGTAAGGCACCCCCAGCTGGCCAGTGCTTATATTGCATTGGTACAGAATTCACAGTGCCCCTGTATGTAAGGCACCCCCACCTGTCCAGTGCTTCTATTGCATTGGTGTAGGATTCAAACTGCCCCAGTGTGTAAGGCAATCCCACCTGGCCAGTGCTTCTATTAAATTGGTAGAGAATTCCAAGTGCCCCTGTATGTAAGGCACCCCCACCTGGCCCGTGCTTCTATTGCATTGGTATAGAATTCACAGTGCCCCGCTATGTGAGGCACCCCCAATTGGCCAGTGCTTCTATAGCATTGGTATAGAATTCACAGTTCCACAGTGTGCAAGGCACCCCACCTGGCCATAACTTCTATTGCATCGATATAGAATTCACAGTGCCCCTGTATGTAAGGCACCCCCACCAGGCCAGTACTTATATTAAATTGGTATAGAACTCCAAGTGCCCCTGTATGTAAGGCACCCCCACCTGGCCAGTGCTTCTATTAAATTGGTATAGAATTTCCAGTGCCCCTGTATTTAAGGCACCCCCACCTGGCCAGTGCTTCTATTACATTGGTATAGAATTCAAAGTTCCCCAGTGTATAAGGCACCCCCACCTGGCCAGTGCTTCTATTGCATCGGTATAGCATTCACAGTGCTCCAGTGTGTAAGACACCCCACCTGGCCAGTGTTTCTATTGCATCGGTATAGAATTCACAGTGCCCCAGTGTGTAAGTCACCCCACCAGGCCAGTGCTTATAATGCTTTGCTATAGAATCCACACTGCTCCAAGATTTAAGGCACCCCACCTGGCCAGTGCTTCTATTGCATCGGTATAGAATTCACAGTGCCCCAGTGTGTAAGGCACCCCACCTGGCCAGTACTTCTATTGCATCGGTATAGAATTCACAGTGCCCCTGTATGTAAGGCACCCCACCTGGCCAGTGCTTATATTGCATTGGTATAGAATTCCCAGTGCCCCTGTATGTAAGGCACCCCCACCTGTCCAGTGCTTCTATTGCATTGGTATAGAATTCACAGTGCCCCAGTGTGTAAGGCACCCCACCTGGCCAGTGCTTCTATTAAATTGGTATAGAATTCCCAGTGCCTCTGTATGTAAGGCACCCCCACATGGCCAGTGCTTCTATTGCATCGGTATAGAATTCACAGTGCCCCAGTGTGTAAGGCACCCCACCTGGCCAGTGCTTCTAATGCTTTGCTATAGAATCCACACTGCCCCAACATTTAAGGCACCCCACCTGGCCAGTGTTTCTATTGCATCGGTATAGAATTCACAGTGCCCCAGTGTGTAAGTCACCCCACCAGGCCAGTGCTTATAATGCTTTGCTATAGAATCCACACTGCTCCAAGATTTAAGGCACCCCACCTGGCCAGTGCTTCTATTGCATCGGTATAGAATTCACAGTGCCCCAGTGTGTAAGGCACTCCCACCTGGCCAGTGCTTCTATTGCTTTGCTATAGAGTCCACACTGCTCCAAGATTTAAGGCACCCCACCTGGCCAGTGCTTCTATTGCATTGGTATAGAATTCACAGTGCCCCAGTGTGTAAGGCACCCCACCTGGCCAGTGATTCTATTGCATTGGTATAGAATTCACAGTGCCCAAGTGTGTAAGGCACTCCCACCTGGCCAGTGCTTCTATTGCTTTGCTATAGAGTCCACACTGCTCCAAGATTTAAGGCACCCCACCTGGCCAGTGCTTCTATTGCATCGGTATAGAATTCACAGTGCCCCAGTGTGTAAGGCACCCCACCTTGCCAGTGCTTCTATTGCATCGGTATAGAATTCACGGTGCCCCAGTGTGTAAGGCACCCCACCTGGCCAGTTCTTCTATTGCATTGGTATTGAATTCACAGTGCCCCAGTGTGTAAGGCACCCCACCTGGCCAGTGCTTATATTGCATTGGTATAGAATTCACAGTGCCCCTGTATATAAGGCACCACACCTGGCCAGTGCTTCTCTTGCATCGGTATAGAATTCACAGTGCCCCAGTGTGTAACGCACCCCACCTGGCCAGTGCTTATATTGCACTGGTACAGAATTCACAGTGCCCCAGTGTGTAAGGCACCCCACCTGGCCAGTGCTTATATTGCATTGGTATAGAATTCACAGTGCCCCTGTATATAAGGCACCACACCTGGCCAGTGCTTCTCTTGCATCGGTATAGAATTCACAGTGCCCCAGTGTGTAAGGCACCCCACCTGGCCAGTGCTTCTATTGCATTGGTCTAGAATTCACAGTGCCCCAGTGTGTAAGGCACACCCAGCTGGCCAGTGCTTATATTGCATTGGTACAGAATTCACAGTGCCCCTGTATGTAAGGCACCCCCACCTGTCCAGTGCTTCTATTGCATTGGTGTAGGATTCAGACTGCCCCAGTGTGTAAGGCAATCCCACCTGGCCAGTGCTTCTATTAAATTGGTAGAGAATTCCAAGTGCCCCTGTATGTAAGGCACCCCCACCTGGCCCGTGCTTCTATTGCATTGGTATAGAATTCACAGTGCCCCGCTATGTGAGGCACCCCCAATTGGCCAGTGCTTCTATAGCATTGGTATAGAATTCACAGTTCCACAGTGTGCAAGGCACCCCACCTGGCCATAACTTCTATTGCATCGGTATAGAATTCACAGTGCCCCTGTATGTAAGGCACCCCCACCAGGCCAGTACTTATATTAAATTGGTATAGAACTCCAAGTGCCCCTGTATGTAAGGCACCCCCACCTGGCCAGTGCTTCTATTAAATTGGTATAGAATTTCCAGTGCCCCTGAATTTAAGGCACCCCCACCTGGCCAGTGCTTCTATTACATTGGTATAGAATTCAAAGTTCCCCAGTGTATAAGGCACCCCCACCTGGCCAGTGCTTCTATTGTATCGGTATAGCATTCACAGTGCTCCAGAGTGTAAGACACCCCACCTGGCCAGTGTTTCTATTGCATCGTTATAGAATTCACAGTGCCCCAGTGTGTAAGGCACCCCACCTAGCCTTTGCTTCTATTGCATTGGTATAGAATCCACACTGCTCCAGGATATAAGGCACCCCACCTGGCCAGTGCTTCTATTGCATCGGTATAGAATTCACAGTGCCCCAGTGTGTAAGGCACTCCCACCTGGCCAGTGCTTCTATTGCATTGGTATAGAATTCACAGTGCCCCAGTGTGTAAGGCACCCCACCTGGCCAGTGATTCTATTGCATTGGTATAGAATTCACAGTGCCCCAGTGTCTAAGGCACTCCCACCTGGCCAGTGCTTCTATTGCTTTGCTATAGAATCCACACTGCTCCAAGATTTAAGGCACCCCACCTGGCCAGTGCTTCTATTGCATCGGTATAGAATTCACAGTTCCCCAGTGTGTAAGGCACCCCACCTGGCCAGTGCTTCTATTGCATCGGTATAGAATTCACAGTGCCACAGTGTGTAAGTCACCCCCACCTGGCCAGTGCTTCTATTGCATCGGTATATAATTCACAGTGCCCCAGTGTGTAAGGCACCCCACCTGGCCTGTGCTTCTATTGCATTGGTATAGAATTCACAGTGCCCCAGTGTATAAGGCACCCCACCTGTCCAGTGCTTATATTGCATTGGTATAGAATTCACAGTCCCCCTGTATGTAAGGCAACCCCACCTGTCCAGTGCTTCTATTGCATTGGTATAGAATTCACAGTGCCCCAGTGTGTAAGGCATCCAACCTGGCCAGTGCTTCTTTTAAATTGGTATAGAATTCCCAGTGCCTCTGTATGTAAGGCACCCCCACCTGGCCAGTGCTTCTATTGCATCGGTATAGAATTCACAGTGCCCCAGTGTGTAAGGCACCCCACCTGGCCAGTGCTTCTAATGCTTTGCTATAGAATCCACACTGCTCCAAGATTTTAGTCACCCCACCTGGCCAGTGCTTCTATTGCATTGGTATTGAATTCACAGTGACTCAGTGTGTAAGGCACCCCACCTGGCCAGTGCTTATATTGCATTGGTACAGAATTCACAGTGCCCCAGTGTGTAAGGCACCCCACCTGGCCAGTGCTTCTATTCCATTGGTATTGAATTCACAGTGCCCCTGTATGTAAGGCACCCCCACCTGTCCAGTGCTTCTATTGCATTGGTATAGAATTCACAGCGAACCAGTGTGTAGGGCAAACCACATGGCCAGTGCTTCTATTGCATTGGTGTAGGATTCACAGTGCCCCAGTGCGTAAGGCACCCCCACCTGGCCAGTACTTCTATTGCATCGGTATAGAATTCACAGTGCCCCTTTATGTAAGGCACCCCCACCAGGCCAGTACTTATATTAAATTGGTATAGAATTCCCAGTGCCCCTGTATGTAAGGCACCCCCACCTGGCCAGTGCTTATATTAAATTGGTATAGAATTTCCAGTGCCCCTGTATGTAAGGCACCCCCACCTGGCCAGTGCTTCTATTACATTGGTATAGAATTCACAGTTCCCCAGTGTATAAGGCACCCCCACCTGGCCAGTGCTTCTATTGCATCGGTATAGCATTCACAGTGCTCCAGTGTGTAAGGCACCCCACCTGGCCAGTGTTTCTATGGCATTGTTATAGAATTCACAGTGCCCCAGTGTGTAAGGCACTCCCACCTGGCCAGTGCTTCTATTGCTTTGCTATAGAATCCACACTGCTCCAAGATTTAAGGCACCCCACCTGGCCAGTGCTTCTATTGCATCGGTATAGAATTCACAGTTCCCAAGTGTGTAAGGCACCCCCACCTGGCCAGTGCTTCTATTGCATTGGTATAGAATTCACAGTGCCCCGCTAACGGAGGCCCCCCCACCTGGCCAGTGCTTCTATTGCATTGGTATAGAATTCACAGTGCCCCTGTATGTAAGGCACCCCCACCAGGCCAGTACTTATATTAAATTGGTATAGAATTCCCAGTGCCCCTGTATGTAAGGCACCCCCACCTGGCCTGTGCTTCTATTAAATTGGTATAGAATTTACAGTGCCCCTGTATGTAAGGCACCCCCACCTCGCCAGTGCTTCTATTACATTGGTATAGAATTCACAGTTCCCCAGTGTATAAGGCACCCCCACCTGGCCAGTGCTTCTATTGCATCGGTATAGCATTCACAGTGCTCCAGTGTGTAAGGCACCCCACCTGGCCAGTGTTTCTATTGCATCCGTATAGAATTCACAGTGCCCCAGTGTGTAAGGCACCCCACCTAGCCTGTGCTTCTATTGCATCGGTATAGAATCCACACAGCTCCAGGATATAAGGCACCCCACCTGGCCAGTGCTTCCGTTGCATTGGTATAGAATTCACAGTGCCCCAGTGTGTAAGGCACCCCACCTGGCCAGTGCTTCTATTGCATCGGTATAGAATTCACAGTGCCCCAGTGTGTAAGGCACTCCCACCTGGCCAGTGCTTCTATTGCATCAGTATAGAATTCACAGTGCCCCAGTGTGTAAGGCACCCCACCTGGCCAGTGCTTCTATTGCATCGGTATGGAATTCACAGTGCCCCAGCGTGTAAGGCACCCCCACCTGGCCAGTGCTTATATTGCATTGGTATAGAATTCACAGTGCCCCAGTGTGTAAGTCATCCCCACCTGGCCAGTGCTTCTATTGCTTCGGTATAGAATTCACAGTGCCCCAGTATGTAAGGCACCCCGCTTGGCCAGTGCTTATATTGCATTGGTATAGAATTCACAGTGCCCCAGTGTGCAAGGCACCCCACCTGGCCAGTGCTTATATTGCATTGGTATAGACTTCACAGTGCCCCAGTGTGTAAGGCACCCCACCTGGCCAGTACTTCTATTGCATCGGTATAGAATTCACAGTGCCCCTGTATGTAAGGCACCTCCACCTGGCCAGTGCTTCTATTACATCGGTATAGAATTCACAGTTCCCCAGTGTATAAGGCACCCCCGCTTGGCCAGTGCTTCTATTGCATCGGTATAGCATTCACAGTGCTCCAGTGTGTAAGGTACCCCACCTGGCCAGTGTTTCTATTGCATCGGTATAGAACTCACAGTGCCCCAGTGTGTAAGGCACCCCACCTAGCCTGTGCTTCTATTGCATCGGTATAGAATCCACACTGCTCCAGGATATAAGGCACCGCACCTGGCCAGTGCTTCTATTGCATAGGTACAGAATTCACAGTGCCCCAGTGTGTAAGTCACCCCCTCCTGGCCAGTGCTTCTATTGCATTGGTATATATTTCACAGTGCCCCAGTGTGTAAGGCACCCCACCTGGCCAGTGCTTCTATTGCATTGGTATAGGATTCACAGTGCCCCAGTGTGTAAGGCACCCCACCTGGCCAGTGCTTATATTGCATTGGTATAGAATTCACAGTGCCCCAGTGTGTACGGCACCCCACCTGTCCAGTGCTTCTATTGCATTGGTATAGAATTCACAGTGCCCCAGTGTGTAAGGCACCCCACCTGGCCAGTGCTTATATTGCATTGGTATAGAATTCACAGTGCCCCAGTGTGTAAGGCACCCCACCTGGCCAGTGCTTATATTGCATTGGTATAGAATTCACAGTGCCCCAGTGTGTAAGTCACCCCCACCTGGCCAGTGCTTCTATTGCATCGGTATAGAATTCACAGTGCCCCAGTGTGTAAGGCACCCCACCTGGCCAGTGCTTCTATTGCATTGGTATAGAATTCACAGTGCCCCAGTGTGTAAGGCACCACACCTGGCCAGTGCTTATATTGCATTGGTATAGAAGTAACAGTGCCCCAGTGTGTAAGGCACCACATCTGGCCAGTGCTTATATTGCATTGGTATCGAATTCACAGTGCCCCAGTGTGTAAGGCACTCCCACCTGGCCAGTGCTTCTAATGCTTTGCTGTAGAATCCACACTGCTCCAAGATTTAAGGCACCCCACCTGGCCAGTGCTTCTATTGCATCCGTATTGAATTCACAGTGCCCCAGTGTGTAAGGCACCCCTCTTGGCCAGTGCTTCTATTGCATCAGTATAGAATTCACAGTTCCCCAGTGTATAAGGCACCCCACCTGGCCAGTGCTTATATTGCATTGGTATAGAATTCACAGTGCCCCAGTGTGTAAGTCACCCCCTCCTGGCCAGTGCTTCTATTGCATCGGTATATAATTCACAGTGCCCCAGTGTGTAAGGCACCCCACCTGGCCAGTGCTTCTATTGCATTGGTATAGAATTCACAGTGCCCCAGTGTGTAAGGCACCCCACCTGTCCAGTGCTTTTATTGCATTGGTATAGAATTCACAGTGCCCCAGTGTGTAAGGCACCCCACCTGGCCAGTGCTTCTATTGCAACGGTATAGAATTCCCAGTGCCTCTGTATGTAAGGCACCCCACCTGGCCAGTGCTTCTAATGCTTTGCTATAGAATCCACACTGCTCCAAGATTTAAGGCAACCCACCTGGCCAGTGCTTCTATTGCATCGGTATAGAATTCGCAGTTCCCCAGTGTGTAAGGCACCCCACCTGGCCAGTGCTTCTATTGCATCGGTATAGAATCCACAGTGCCCCAGTGTGTAAGGCACCCCCACCTGGCCAGTGCTTCTATTGCATTGGTATAGAAATCACAGTGCCTCTGTATGTAAGGCACCCCCACCTGGCCAGTGCTTCTATTGCATCAGTTTAGAATTCACAGTGCCCCAATGTGTAAGGCACCCCACCTGGCCAGTGCTTATAATGCTTTGCTATAGAATGCACACTGCTCCAAGATTTAAGGCACCCCACCTGGCCAGTGCTTCCATTGCATCGGTATAGAATTCACAGTTCCCCAGTGTATAAGGCACCCCCACCTGGCCAGTGCTTCTATTGCATTGGTATAGAATTCACAGTGCCCCGCTAACGGAGGCCCCCCCACCTGGCCAGTGCTTCTATTGCATTGGTATAGAATTCACAGTGCCCCTGTATGTAAGGCACCCCCACCAGGCCAGTACTTATATTAAATTGGTATAGAATTCCCAGTGCCCCTGTATGTAAGGCACCCCCACCTGGCCAGTGCTTCTATTAAATTGGTATAGAATTTACAGTGCCCCTGTATGTAAGGCACCCCCACCTCGCCAGTGCTTCTATTACATTGGTATAGAATTCACAGTTCCCCAGTGTATAAGGCACCCCCACCTGGCCAGTGCTTCTATTGCATTGGTATAGCATTCACAGTGCTCCAGTGTGTAAGGCACCCCACCTGGCCAGTGTTTCTATTGCATCGGTATAGAATTCACAGTGCCCCAGTGTGTAAGGCACCCCCACCTGGCCAGTGCTTCTATTGCATTGGTATAGAAATCACAGTGCCTCTGTATGTAAGGCACCCCCACCTAGCCTGTGCTTCTATTGCATCGGTATAGAATCCACACTGCTCCAGGATATAAGGCACCCCACCTGGCCAGTGCTTCCATTGCATTGGTATAGAATTCACAGTGCCCCAGTGTGTAAGGCACCCCACCTGGCCAGTGCTTCTATTGCATCGGTATAGAATTCACAGTGCCCCAGTGTGTAAGGCACTCCCACCTGGCCAGTGCTTCTATTGCATCGGTATAGAATTCACAGTGCCCCAGTGTGTAAGGCACCCCACCTGGCCAGTGCTTCTATTGCATCGGTATGGAATTCACAGTGCCCCAGTGTGTAAGGCACCCCCACCTGGCCAGTGCTTATATTGCATCGGTATAGAATTCACAGTGCCCCAGTGTGTAAGGCTCCCCACTTGGCCAGTGCTTATATTGCATTGGTATAGAATTCACAGTGCCCCAGTGTGTAAGTCACCCCACCAGGCCAGTGCTTATAATGCTTTGCTATAGAATCCACACTGCTCCAAGATTTAAGGCACCCCACCTGGCCAGTACTTCTATTGCATCGGTATAGAATTCACAGTGTCCCAGTGTGTAAGGCACCCCACCTGCTCAGTAATTGTGTGGCAGGGGTATAGAATCCACAGTGCCCTACGTTGTAAGGTACCCCCTCCTGGATAGTACTTGTCTCGCATCAGTATACAATTCACTGTACCCCAGTGTGTAAGGCACCCCCCCGTCCTGGCCAGTACTTGTATTGCACCCTATCCAATCCACAGTGCCGAAGTATGTAAAGCCCCTTCCTAGGCCAGTACCTTTAAGGGGCAGTGTGACATGCACTATCCCCCTGTCAGTTTATGTAATGCCCTCATATATAATGCACTATCACAGGATATTATCCGCAGGGCTCCAGGGCTGTTTACATCTGCCTCACATGCAGCTGGGGCGGCGCAGTGTGTGAGTCGCCAGAAGCCTACATTGAACTCAGTGGTACTGATGCTTACGTTTCCCCTTAAGCTGATGGGCGCTGTCTGGGGTGCATCTGACAACAGTTTCTTCTCTGTCTTTTTATGGTTTTCTCTTACAGTATCTATTCTTACATGGTCTGCATGTGCGGCGACAAACAAACAAGGCCAATGTGTATTGCATGGTCCGAGGCTGTGCGTCTCATACTCTGCATGCAAAGTCCCATGAACGTCTATGTCGTACCTCGGCATGCAATGCCACTGAACTGAGCTGCTGGGCCTCTCCCAATATTTAATGTCTCATCGAAACAAAAGTCCATGTAATACTTCAGCATGCACATGCCACAAAGATAGTCTGCTACACCCCTCCATGGGTGATGCCCCAATGTGCAATGCCCTGTCCCAATGTCAGTCTAGATACAAATGTAACACCTCTAGGCTGCTATTCCCCAATATGTAGAGAGGGAGACTGCAACGCGGGCGGTGCGCGTTTGCAAAGGGGATTGAAGTGCCTCTCTGTGAAGTTCTTTCACCGGCGGTGCATGTTGCAAGTGGAGTGGAAGAGCGGCACTTAGGGTTTTCCCAGGGGCGGCACTTAGGGTTTGCCCACAGGCGGCACTTAGGGTTTGCCCACAGGCGGCACTTGTAACCAGTGGAGTGAAAGCCCCGCACTGTGAGCTTCCCACACCGGCGACGATGAGGTGAAGCAAAACCAGCGATGGAACTTACTTGCAGGATCTTTGATGTCCCTCGACCTCTGGGAGAGCAGGGGGCAAGATAACACGTCATTGGAGAGAACTTAAGGGTGCGATGGATGGCAGCAGGCCACGAGTTGCATGCCAGCACATATCGGTAGGGTGTAGAGTGGCCATCTCTCCTGAGCACAGCATGAAGCACGCAGCAGCCGAACTCACACTACAAGTCCTCCAGTGGCAGTTCCCTCCTGAGGCATAAGAGATTCCTCTGACAATGTGAAAAGCTTGGTTCCAGTGATGTTCAGATGCCAGTCCATAGGTGTCTCTGCTCTACTGAGGTCTGGCCCCAGTACTAATAACCTGAAATGCCTTTAAGGTGGGGCTAGATCAAAGAGTCCCTTTTGGAATTCACATGCCCGCCTTCAATCCAGTCCTGTCTGCCTGATGACCCCGGGAGGTTTATTGGTATTTCTAGTGGGAGCAGGACTCTGGCTATTCAAAGCACGTGGGTCAGCTCCATTCTTCTTCTTCTGCCCAGGAAGACCCTCCAGATTTCAGAGGTCTGCCCTGTAATTGAGTGCCCTGTGTTGTATGACTGTCTATGGGGAATACCAAGATGTGTCTGCCACCCACATCCCAGATGTGTGTTGGAGGCAGGCTGTAAGGCTCACAAGAGTTAGGAGCAGCAGTGTCCACTTTATAGCAGTCAGGAATGGCAACTGGAAAGTATTTCAATTACTCCCCATGTTACTCTACGAGAGGAGCAGGCCGCACAGCGGTGCAAAGGAAATGAAGTGTTAATCACTACCAGGGCATGTAACACACATGGTACCTGTTCTATCTCTCACCCTCATAACACCCTGCCCTCAGGATCACTTAGGGCCTACCTTGGGGGCGACTTAGGTGTACCCAAGAGAGAAGTACAGAACTTGGCAAGCAGATTCAAGTCATCTGCGTGCACAGGTCCTCCAATAGCAGACCTGAGACAGGGTTGAAAGGTTATATGTGTGGCTGGCACAATCTGTGCTGCAGGCCCACTCGTAGCATTTGATGTACAAGCCCTGGGTATATGGTACACTACTGCACAAGGGATGTACAGGTAATTTAAATAGGCCAATCAGATTTACACAAATTATTAGCATGTTTTAGAAGAGCGCATGCACGTTAGCAATGCATGACAGTGGTAAAGTTCCCAGAATCCTAAGGCCAACAAAGAGAGAGTTATAAAACCAGGAGGTAAAAGCAAGAAGTTTGGGGAAACATTACCCAAAGAATGCAAGGTCGAACAATGCACTAGCCATATGTCAGTCTATAGAAATACCTCAGCAGGCAAGAACCAGAAAACTAGGCTGCTAAGCCTCTCCATGTGTAATGCCAGAACATGTAATGCATTACTCCCCAACTAGTATGTGCAGTGTGTGAGTGTGTTAACAATTATCCTTAGGTCAGTGTCCATAAACACCTCCAGGGCTCCCACAGTTTTTTGCCTTGCCCCAACTCCTTTGATGGGCTCCTTTAGCTCCTCCTGCACAAGATAATGTGCAGCTGCCCAGACTCACAGAGCATCCGGAGCATGCTACAGCTGTCTCGCTGCCTTTGTCTTTACTCTTGTTTTCAGTTTCTTCTTTATCCTTTTGTTGCTCTGGCTTGCTTTTTAGTTTACACTATTACACCTTCTTCTTTCATTGTCACTCAGATTTCTCTTTCTCACCTTTTGTTTCACTACTGTCTTTTTCTCAGTCTTACCCATGTTTTCTTAACTTTACTCTTCCAGGATTCTTGTCTATCTTCTGTTCCCTGTTCTATTCTATCACTCTTTCTTTATTCTGTCCCCTTTCTCACTTTTTTCTCCCCATTATCTTGTGACTCAGTTTCTCCATCCTTATTTTCTTCCCTACATCTTGTCACGTCTCTTGCTTTCACCCTCCAGTAATCATTCTCTGTTCTCCTAGTGTCTCTTTTTTTCCTCTTCCTCTTCTCCTTCTCTTTCTATCCCTCCTCTTCTCCAGTATTTACCTATGCTCTTCTCCCATGTGCACTATGTCACTTATCACCTGCTGGACTGTGTTGCGTACTTTCTCTGTTCCTTGTGCCTGCTCGGCTCACTCAGAGCAAAGGAACTGCAGATGTGGGGAGGTCCTGAGCTGGAGCTCCAGTGGTCTGAGAGAGAAAGGGTGTCAGTCTGCAGGACTTTAATGAGTGTAATTCTTGTGAGTTGGGTACAGTCTGATGGAGCACCTATTCTGAACAGTTCTTTACAAGGCTTTAAGGCAGGGCTTATTTGAGCCGGTGGTTTCTGGTGTTCGGGACGGGCATTCAATTGTCAACACCAGTGCTTGTGATAGTCGGCCACATGCTGCCGCTGTCTGGCTCATTTATAGATGCCCACAACAATGGTTGGTTCAAGCTGTAGTGCCCCCCTGACGAGAGTCCTGTCACTCATTTTATTGGAGTTAAACATTGCTAGGAAGGAAGTCCTTTGAGCCCTGAAAGCAGCCACCACAGCCTCCACCCAGCAGGAAAGTCCCCTGTATGGCAGTGGTCCTCAGACTTTTTGCCTGTTTGTCCTGCTGTTGCCTTTGGCTCATCATGCCCTGGAATGCTGGAGAGGAGTGGGTAGCAGGACAATCACAGTATCTGTCTTAAACTTGCAAACTCCTTACCACATTTCCAATGATGCCAAGCAGTACACTGTTCTGTGACACCCTCGGACAGCTCTAGATGAAACACACGACAAGTAGCATCCTGGGACATTTGTCCCTACTTCTTACTTCATACATATGTGTTTTAAAATCCCAGGCTGCACATTTCACAGATGCCACTTGCACCCTTGCTATGTTAGGCACCTTTTGTCAAACCTCTCTTTTTGTCCTTCCGCGCACTGCATGCTGGGTATTGAAGCCCTTACCTAAATAGAAATAAAACCAGACGGCCCAAAATGCACAATGTTGTTCTCTAGTAAAAGTTCCATTGGTAAATGTGCTAAAAATAACAATGAACCCCTTGTCAGACAGAAGGATTCCCCGCAAGGAAGGTGTGTCCTGAGCACATGGAAGATTCAGGTGCAGTCTTTGGGAATGGAAGCCATGGTGATCTGGAAACACTAAGGGGCATATCATCAAGCACGCCGTTAAAATTATCGCCGCTTTAGCGGCAGAAAACTGCCGCTAAAGCGGCGATAATGGGCTTGATAATATGCCGCAGAGAATTCCAATAGAAAACCATGTTCTGGTGTCAACATGGGCTTCTATGGGACTTCTCAAGGCGATAATTTTAACGCCGTCCTTGATACTATGCCCCTAATTGTATCATATCACCATCGTGTTCTTGCTGCAGCCACCCAATAAGCGATCCGCTTCCCACACTAGCCATAGCGCCCAGAAACTGACGAGTAGTAAAGTGTGGCTTATGAGATGAGCTTCTCGCTAAGAAACCTCAGGGTGTTCTTTTTCCTATTTCCTATTCTTTTTATGTGCTTTGCATTCGGGGACTGGTTGTTTTGCTTTTTTATAATCAATATAAGATTACAAATTAGAGAAAGTAATTAAAAAATACAGGTCTCCTAAAATCTCTCACATTTCACTTGAGACCTTCACTCAAGTCACTGCCAATGCTTTGGAGCAGAGTTTTGAAAAATGTGTGGCTGATGCTGCAGCATTTGATAAAACATTGTGAATGCACGAGATTTTGGGCCTCATTTATGAAAAGTGACGCATCACTGCGTGAAAACAGTGATGCGTCACTTTTAACTGCACCCTCCCTGCGACTCCAATGATGCGTCATATTTACGGTATGACGCATCATGTCGCAAGGAGTCACAGATACGTCAGTATTTCTGACGTATCTGTAGGCGCAAAAGTGACGCATTGCTGGAGTGTGTCACAAAAGTGACGCAACTCCAGCAATGTGTCCTTTCACATGGGGCAAGCCCCATGTGAATGGGCCTGCGTCAGTCTTACGCCTGCTGTGAGGCAGGCGCAAGATATTGATGCATTTGCACCCTAGAAGTGGCGCAGTGAAATCTCGTAGATTTCACTGCGTCACTTCTACGACCCTTTGTTGCGTCAAAACGCCCCCCTTGCATACATTATACCTGACGCAGGTATAATGTGGCGCAGGGGTTTACAAAGTGACGCATCTACCTAGATGCGTCACTTTGTAAATATGGCGCAACATGGCACATGTTTTACGCCACTGGTGCGTCACAAAAAGTGACGCACCGGCGGCGCAAAAGTGACGCAGGGGCTCATAAATGAGCCCCCTTATGTTTTCCATCGCTAACAGAGTTCTGGGGTTGATCAAATTCCCTTTAATTGGTGCTACAGCCTGGCAAAGAGATGGGCGTTCTCTCACAGTGCTCCCGTCACAACTGGCGTGATCTCGGCCCCTGTGAAACATGCTTGGGAGAGAAGCTCTTGCCAACGGCCTTCAGGCCACTGAGGACACATAAGTACCACCAAGTGCGATAGGTCGTTTGATAGGAGTGAAAACACTGGCAGGTCCCAGGGGCGTGCCACTGGCCCCTGAGCCCCTGTGGTCCCTGGGGAGGAAAGGGGCCACCCCACCGTTCAGGTTTCCCCCAACTCTTCAGGGGGCCCCGCTCAGATCCTGAATATGTTAGAGACATGTGAGACCCAGTGGCCCATGCATCATATACTTATGGGCTGGGGGGCTCTCATTTTGTTTTCTGTCGCTGTGTGTTCGGGTTATGCTTGTCAGGTTAGACACTGATGCTGGCTACAGGTAATGGCTTCAGTCGTTCATCTGGGGAGATGGAGGGTCCTGTTGTCCTTTGCTTTAATTAGGGCCAATGACAACCTTGATACGCCCCAGCCTCTGCGAAATATGATGTCGAATGAGCAATTCTATCTTTGAGCCCTTCTGCAATAAATTAGGATTTTGTTGTGGGATTTCTTCTCATAAAACCATTTAAGTGAAAATGGAAGTGCCTGAGATAAAGCATAAAGGCAATACCTAAATGTGCCACAACTCTATTTCCTGAGAAACAGGCTAGAATGGCATGACAGAACTGATGAGATGGATCTGTGACTGAAATCTGTTTGAGAAGATTACAAGATGCTTGTCAAAGAAGGACAATATAACTGTATGAAATACTCAGATTTTAGACTCAGGAGACCAATTGGTAATAAAATGTCTCCATCAATGAAACTATCCATGGATTGAGCGAGTGAGGGCTGCTTGTGTGGTTATGAATAAACAAAAGTCTCTGCATGCTGTGGGGAATCAAGACTTGTGTGTGGTATGGTCAGATCTGTCTTTGGTGGTCTTCAACCAGAAATCAAAAGGCATGTGATCTACCAGGCTAAGGGCTTGATCTAGAGATCAACAAATGGATTACTCCATCACAAGCCCGATGGATAGCCCGTCCGCAGTATTACAAGTGACATAGGATGTAATGCGCTTGTATTATGGTGGACGAATTATCTGTCACATTTGTAATGGAAGAACCCACCCAGACAATGACCATTGACCCTGCATGGGTAAATTTACTAAAAAGCCATGCAATGCAGTGCAGCATTGCGTGAAAAGGAGAGATGGGTCCCTGCCATATATACTAAAATATAGCATTGCTGCGGTCTCCCCCAGCACGGGTAGACTTTATGATACCCTTCTAATACAAACTACCACGCTTGGCCATAGTTCATAAAATTTCCTACTTTGTATGTCTGCTTTTCCTACAGCAGACAAGCGACATTTGAAAAGATTAGAAAGAAAAAAATGCTCTCCGGGCCCAATTCACAGAACTAACTTAAGACAAAATACTAAACTTACTACCATTCACTCATTTTGCCATTCACAGATGGCACTTACTCATTGATGAGTAAGTGTCTTCTGTGAATACCAAAATGGTAGTAAGTTTAGGATTTTGTCTTAAGTTAGTTCTGTGAATCAGGCCCTCCATCTTTAGGCCTGCCTCAAGGAGGTTTACATTTTGGGACCAAAGCTCTGTCTACAAAAGATAGTTCATAAGCGTTTGCTCAAAAAAGCAGGGGGGACTTCATGGGGTAAACCACATAACACCCATAGGATGCCCCTGGAAAAATAGCGAGCACAAAGTGACGCACGGTGCTACTTTGCATCACTTCAGGGCCACTTGCCACCACAAAACACGATTTGCACTGGAAAGTAAATCCAAATTCAACACTTCACCTTTAGTGACAATATACTGGTGCAAGGTGTTGATAAATCTGGTCTGCAGTTTGTAATGTGATGGGGTGCATGGCAAATTATCAACTAATATATATGTTGAGTGATATGATAATACCGTAACACAAATATCAACAACCAACATTTTTAGGGTAGTAAGTGTATGTTGCTAAGTATACATTTACTGTTCCTATCTACACATTTTGTTCATGGTTAATATACAAAACAAATCTATTCTTAATATTATACACTTACCTTGTCCATATGTTGGTTGTCATTTTGCAAATGATATTAGGGTGTGATGATACACAGTGCTCAGCCTCCTGGCACGGCCCTCTGATGATGTCCATGCTACACATACAAGAGAGGGAGTCGTGTGTGCCTCCACTGGCCATAGGACTTGATCATTTTCAGATTCCAGCTCTCAAAAATATGCAAACCCAGAAGTCTCAGCTTCACAGAGAGGGAGAAAATATTTCTACTGAAGCAAGGGGCTTGGGCGAACATGTCAACCTGGAGCAGCAAAGTCCATGGATAGCAGAGCAACCTCACCATTGAATGGAGTGGAGTGACCAACTCCAGCTCTTGGTGAGCAGAAACCAATGTGGGTGAAATGGAAATGGCAATGAAAGATCTAAAAATGTATTCTTGCAGTAAAAGCAGCGGGAGCCTATAAGCACTTTCCTCAGATGATCAAAAGACAGAGCAGTGAGAAGTTACTGTAGGTGCACCTCATATCTGCAGGTCCCTGCCGGCATTCAGTAACCTCCAGAAGCAGCTCGCGCAGCCCAGATGATGACACTGGTTCGACCATTGCTGCTACATTTCTTATGGTGACAATATCCTTCCTGCAGATCAGTATCTTGTACTTAAGCGTGACAGTCAAAAGGGAATTAGGCCAGAGCTGCTGAACATGGAAATAGTTTCACATAATTTCCCCGCGCCTACCAACAATTCATGCGCCCTTGTGCAATGCAACTGGTGTTTATGTCAAGCATTCCATACCTTTGGGTTGAGGTTGCGCTATAGAAAGCTGAAAAAAAAGTATAAATGTCCCAGGAGAGCATGAGGGATGTTGGTAGTGTCAATTCAGAAAGTACAGAGTGTGTCTGCTGAGAGAAAAGCTGACATGACACTTTTTCTCATAGGTTTTTTCTGAGTAGAATAGTGTTAAGTGTCTGAAAATCAATTGGCCGGAGGGATTTGCAAGGGGGGTAATGGTCTGTGCAGCTGTAAGTGTTCAGGTGTTTGCAGACAAAAAAGTCCAGTTCTGGAAACATTGAACCCAATGTAACCAGGTGTGGATCCTCACCACAGGTGTAGGGGGGGTTGGGCACCGGCGTAGCTTCAAGGGGTGTTTGGAGTGTTACACCACCCTGATAAATGTATTAGTTAATAAAGAGTTGGGGACAGGATGTTTCAGTCGTGTATGGTAAAATATGTGTCAGATTTCACTGGGAATATTTAAATACTCACTCAGACAAAAACATAAAACACACACACTCTGTTTTGAAGGTCTTAAAGCATGGGTATTTTGCAAAATACTGTGTCTGAGGTACCCCTCACAATCTACACTCCTTCTTCTTTGAACTGGCCCTTAAGCTCCCTCATGCGCTGCTTCTCATATAACGATTAACAAGATATGCCAGTGTGATTGTCAGAAAAGCTGAAGCTCAACTCCCCCCTGACTTACTGACCAAACTACACCGCTGGGGCTGCTGGCAAAGGCATCGGCCTGACCCATGCCCTCACCACCACGGACTCTCTTCCAAAGGGCAAACACTCCAGAGCTGAACCGTCTGTACCAGCGATAGGCACTACCTACTCAACGCAGGTGGTAAATGTCTCTGTCTCAGGGAAAACTTTGCTTTAAAGAACCTGGTAATTTTAGATCGAGCAAGTTATTCCCCAATGTGGGGAGTTTAACTCACCATCTGCATTAATACATGGTTAGATACCAGCCACAGTTAGAAGGAACTCAAAACTGGGGTCAAAGTGTCAGCTGATTGTGCAAAATGCAATCTCTTCTGTGCTGCTTCAATCAGAGAAGTGGTCAAACTATTGACCATATGTACATAACAGCTGATGTATTTACCTTCATCTTAAATGTCAAAGATTCCCAGCAACAGGGGCCTGGGCAGATGCACATTGTTCTCCAGTACATATTCTTTACTGCAGAAAGTCTGCATGGAGTGACCATTGGAAAGGAGACGATGAGCAGTGACTCCCCAAAAGGTGCTTTGTGACCTCCGACAATGGTAGAAACTTTATTGTTGCTTAAACCTTGGGACACGATTCATAAACCCTATGGTGCACATGTCCCCAGATGTTTTGAAGAAATTTGCCAGAGAGATCTGCCTGCATGCAAGGCTTTCCCTTGCATGTTCTGTTCTTGTGCCACAGTCACCCCAGCAGCTGCCATTTATCACAGACTGCAGGCTCACTTTTCAGATGCTGTGTCACATGTATTCAGATTGCAATGTCTCATGGTGTATACATCAGTTACATCACAGCACTGGAAGAAACTCGCAGTACATCAATTTGCATTGGTGGCCGGCACAGATCAGGGGTGGCAGGGCGGGGGAGGGAATGTAAAACCAAATAAATTCATAAAACATACCTTATCGCACTGCGTCTCTACCGTCTCTCCTCCTCCTCAGGACTCAGCTGGAACAGGAATTAGGAAGCACTCAGGCTCCCCTGACCAATCACAATGCTGCAACGCAGTGTTGTGATTGTTCTGAGTGCTGTGGTTTGGCGCTCAGCCAGGGAATAGGGGCTTGGGCATGTTCTCCATGCAGGCTGTAATGCAGCCTGCATAGAGAACACGCAAAGTGTACATGACTGTTTGGCCAGCCCTCTTGGGCCGACCAAGCATTCATGTGCACTTGGAGTGGACAAACCATTCCTCCCCTGCCACTCTCTGAGAAAAGAGCAGTCCTGTCTGCCCTGGCTGCAAAGCATCAGGCACCAATAAAATGATAATAAAATTCAATTATTCCCATTTTAATTTTCTTTTAGTCACACTGCTTAAAAGCAGTGGGGCGACGCGTCTCCGCCTCAGCAGAGGAGCAGCTGCAGTCCCTTCGGCACTAGCTGATAACCATTGTTGTGTGAAGAGGCCAAGAGAATGTCAGGAAGTGAGCTTCATACCTAGCACATTGATGCCATTAGTGCCTTTGCTGGACAGGAACCTGTTCCAAAGTGATCTAAACATGACTTTGCTGGTGACATGGATGTCCATCATCTGGTGGGAGGACATCTGCCTGCTGTGTGTGGGTGCAGACATAATAATGAGCAACACTGAATGAGTCTTTACACCGATCCCTTAACAATACTGTTAATATCACTTGTAAAAAAATCCAAAAATATGAACATTGTAGAAGGTTAGCATCAAAATGGACTAAAACACTTACTGTGCGAACACCGTCATCAAAGGATTGCAAAGTCGTACAACTTTCGAGAAGAAGGAGGCATGCATAGAAGAGGAAGGGGAGAAGGATCATACTCTTTTGAGGACACAATACATGTAAACTTGCACACTACAGAAGAGGATCCATGGTATTCACCATGATGTGTTTTCCATCCTCAGTGCATCTCTCTCCCTTCTTCTCTCACCTGCTTATATGAAGCTGGAGGCAGCATTCACTCTGTGAGAAGGTCTTCAGAGACACAGTCCCTGGAGCTCCAAGGGCCAGATCTACAACTGCAAAGTGTCAATTATTTTCTTAGCACAATTAGCATGATGTGTCCTTGTAATTGAGGGGTCCCAGTGTTAAGGCACAGTTCTCAGGACAGCAGGCAGATGATGTCCTTTAAGTGTCTTTTTTATGCTTACATTCATTAGTAGCCATTGTCTTGTGTAGAGCTCACCATTATTGACTGTGTATAATGAACACCTGAATGATCTTGACCGGTCTTCAAACTATGTTAGACACATCAGTAAGGTTGCCGGAAAAGGTTTTACTTGGGTGACCTTCAAAGCTCACACTGCTGTACTATAGGAGAGGTCATTTATTTGCATCTACACAAAGATATAGAGAGGATTGAGAATGACTCAAGGGGATGAAGTTATGCAGCTCCTTGGCAAACAATGCCCCAATATTTGTTATGGCAGAGTCATCAGAAGTAATATCATGCTTTCCTCAAATCCATGTAGGTGCAGTGACACACCACAAATATGATCAGAAGTGAGTTGAAGGTGTTCATACAGTTCAAGAGGCTAGATGTGCTATTTGCTACTAAAGTCTCCTCAATGCTCCTGGGTAGATGATCAATAAGCAAAGAGCTCAATATGAGGCATGGCATGGTTGAAATTCAATGCGTAATCACACATTCATCACAGGTGTAACATCACTTTAATTAGGCCTGGGTGTACTTCATGAAGTGACAAAAAAACTCTGCAAAGCTAGGCCGAGTTCCGTCAGCGGCAGAGTGAGTCACCTGGTAGCGTTTGCACTGATTATTAGTACCGACTGTTTGTCCGGTGCTGTAAAATCAGTGTGAACAGCAACTGACACAGCGCAAGAGGGTGTTGCTTCTTTCTGCTGCTCAGGTAGACGTTCTACTTCAGTGGCAGCTTCTGTAATGTGAACGTAAGGTTTCTTAACACAAGTGGTAGTAACCACCCGCGCTGAGACATCTCGCTGAGAAGTGGTCTAGAGTTGATTTTACTCACTCGCTCTCGACAACTTACCGTTGGCGAGCGTGAGTGTGGAAATAACTCCTCTCCACATAGCAGAGCAGAGTTTTTCGGATCTCTGCAAGCTCCATAGATCTCGGACTGTGGACTGGTCTAGTTGTCAGCATGTCACAGCCACTCCCTGAGGTCAGGTTTTCACGCACATCACACCCATCCGGGACAGGCTCACAGGCCCTGTGACTCCCCCAACATATGAGGCAGAGATGTCACATTCTTCTCTGCCTTTTGGTGACTGGATGACGGACGCTCCGCGGTTCTCAATCATAAAGGGCCCATGAGTTGTTGCGCACAGGGTTAGTGGCGCCCGAGGCCTTGCGGCCGTCACGGGACTACCACCAGCTGGCGCTGACTGGGGTTGCACAGGGTTAGTGGCACCCAGAGCATTGCGGCAGGCACAGGCACCCCACCAAGGGACGGTGACTTTGGGTGCACTGAGTTAGTGGCACCGTAAGCTGCTGAGTGGGTGTGCAGCCTGCGATGATGCCCGGTTCCGGCGGTCCGGACAGCTCAGGTATTGTGTGCCCTGCTGGACCGTAGTGTAGGCCAGAGCCAGCAGCCAGCGCGGGCCTACCTCCATGTGGTGTCGCTTTCAGGATCCCAGAATTAGTGGTACCTATTGGGCTAAGCGGGTGTGTGCAGCCTGCGATGATGCTGGGTGCACTAGTATGTCCTCTGCCATGGAGTAATCAAGACCCAGCACCAAATGTGAGACCTGGTGGCCTGCGGAGCGGGGTTGCATGGTGTGGAGGGTGCCATGTCCGTGGGCCCCTGGCTTGTGGTTTGCAGCGGCACATGGTGGGACCTTCTGTCTGCACACCGGTGGCGGAAGGTGAGCAGTGAGGCCTGGGTGTGCATGGGCGGGAATGCTCCAATGGATGGCGGGAAGGGCTGGGGTGACTCTGCCTGAGTGTGCATGGGCGGGCAGGCGATGTTGTCTTGTGCACTTGTGTGTTCTGTGCCAATCATGTATCTGGAGTCTGTTTCAGATGACGGCTCTGTCTCAGATGTGTGACCTGGTGTACTGATATACATACCGGCAAGTGGTTGGAGACACACCAGTGGCAGCAGGTGAGCAGTGTGGCCTCAGTGCGCAGGGGTGACACTCTCTCTTTCTCTACCCCTCTCTAATTCTCTCTCTCTCTCTCCCCCTCTTTTCTTCTCTATCTATCTCTCTCTCTTCTTCTCTCTCTCTCTCACCCGCTCTCTTCTCTCTCTCTCTCTCTCTCTCTCGCCCCCTCTCTTCTTCTCTCTCTCTCTCCCTGTCTCTTCTTCTCCCTCTCTCTCACCCTCTCTTCTTATCTATCTCTCCCTCCCCCCCTCTCTTCTTATCTTTCTCTCTCCCTCTCTTCTTCTCTCTCTCTCTTGCTCCCCCTCTCTTCTTCTCTCTCTCTCCCCCTCTTCTTATCTCTCTCTCTCTTTCCCCATCTCTTCTTCTCTCTCTCTCTCTCTCCCCCTCTCTACTTCTCTCTTTCTCTACCTCTCTTCCTCTCTCTCTCCTTCGCACTATCTCTGTCCTTTGATGTGCGCAGAACACACCTTCTCATCATGATTTTTGTCTTGCAGGCTGTGACCTAGGGATTGTCCTGAGCGGAGCTGCCATGTGTTTTCATTAAATTTCAGTTTTCGTTTTAATAATGTTTCATTTGTTGCTTCGTAAGTGAATGTGTGATGCTCATTTTTGTGAAGACACATGCATGTCACCAGTTGTGATTGTGCGACATCAAGCGGATTATTTTGTACATGTTTAGGTGTAGCTGATGTGGCATGTCTTTGCTCGTGGGGCTGCCGGGGAGGGGGGGTCCTGGGGTGGTGGCGGCGGGTGTTGTTGCCCTTTCGGCCCTCCGGGATGCATGTTCAGTTGCCCGGGTGCATCTGTTGTTCTTCAGGTGTTGCTCTGGGTTGTGCGCCCTTTTGTGGTGCAGGCTGTGGTCTAGCTTTGCAGCAGGTCAGAGCAGGTGTCATTTTCCTGCTGCTAACATGCCTTATTGCCTGTTTTGTGTTCTTATCGCAGTTCTGTCTGGTCGTTGTGAATGTTGTGGACTGGTGTTGTCCTGGCTTTTGGCACGGGAACACCTACTCTGCTTCTCATTAGCGATAGTTGTGGGGGTCATCTGTGGCGATGTTTTTGGCGGCTGCTATCGCGGGTAAACTGGTGCTGTGGGCTGTTAACACCAGCTTGTGATTGGGGTGAAAAGGTTATCGCAACTTTGGCTGCGATAAAGTGCCGTTAACCCAGCGAAAGATCCTTGTAAATATCCCCCTTGGTTTTGTAACTCGATCTCTATTTAGAAAGTTAGCTTTTTTGTGATTTGGTGTAAATACGTCGTTTTTAAGAATTTAAGGATCAAAGTTTATAGCTATGTTGACAGATGGGCTAAAACTTAAAAATGCAAGCTTTCTGATAAAATAAGGTTTGAGCGCACTGATTGACTGGCTGCAATGTGAAAAGAAATGTTGCCGCAGCCATTACAGGACTCAGGAACTTGATCCCTTGTCCTGAATTTGTTTTACAAAAAGGACATAGGGGGTTGTTTAGGGATACCCTGACCCCTACACCTTGAAGAGGCATTCCAGAAGGGATTTCATCGAGCAAATATTTTTGTTGTTGTTGAGCAGTCCTGTGCAAGTATATCACAGGGCTTGCAAAAATGTTTAAAAAGACGCCCCCCCCCCAATTTTCTTTAATTGCCCTTGGAGTGGTGCAGGGTCAAGAAGTTAGTACAATTTTTTTTTTTGCTGAGGGGGTAAAGTACACACTTGTTCCAACTTTGGCTACAGGGACCTCATTACCCAGGTGCTACTACTTTCACTATCTTGGGGACCCTATACCCTAGGGCAGAGTGATAATTTCAGGAACAGTGCTCTGCCCCCAAGCTAAGCTATTTATGCTTATGGGCGAGTTGTAAACTCCACTCCTCCTGAGTTTTTCATCACACAGAGAGCTAGACCACCCCCCGGCGAGATTTCTCAAAGCGAGCAGTCGTGGCAGGTCGCTACAGCTTTCATTGGGAAAGCTGCCAATGACATTGATACAACTGCTTCTCAAGTATAAAATCTGCTTGTTCAGCAGAAAGAAGCAGCACCCTCTGGGCGCCACATGGTCCCATTTCCCCTAATTGTAATGTGTGAGACAAGCTCCCAGTGCTAAAATTCAGCACGAGTAGCTAGACGTACCAAACCCCTCTGCTCTTGGAATTATGCAGAATCTCAAAGAGTTTTTAGGTAACTCCGTGGAATTCTCCATAGTGAAACTCTTCAAATTCTGCCACCCCTAGTTGTACTCCAGCTGGATGGGAGACAAGGGTGCTCCCACCTGACAGGAAGGCAAAGAAATGTAGTCAACTCCTGTACGGCCCCAGAGGATAGTGGCTGCATGTGGGGAGCTGGTTTTGCCACAGGAGCCTTGAAGGTCTTGAAGCTTTCTAGTGGTTCACCACCAATGTGGTAAGCTGTGGGTGACCTGCAGGGGACAGGGGAATGGCTATGATTGCCCCATAATTTCCTGTGCAGGCTTATTTGGACGTTTCTTTCACCATTTTGGTGACCCAATCTTGGCAGCAGCAATAGCAATATGAAAATATTGATTAAATGAACTGTATATTTTCTGGGGACTTTATGATGTGTTCACTGGAAAATTGAACTGGAGCTTTTGCTGTTCAGCTACAGGTTTCAAGATTCCTTGTGGTTGGTGTTATGGCAGTATTATGTGGCATGAGGAGTGCAAAAGAAAGACTTTGACACATGTTGAATGTTGTTTTGAAAAAAACTGCTGCATTTCAATGTTTATTCACATACAGTGCAATGTTTGTTAATGATGAAGAGTGTCTTTAAATATGGTTGCGGTTTCTATTGGTTTTGACATTGAGTTTTGACATGTGATTAATATTTTATTAAGGTAGAGATCTCTTGGCACGAAGCAAATAGGCCTGCTTTTTATATATTTATGACCCCTTGACAAAGCCAGTAGCCCTGCCTTATTTAAAATAACACCCCTTTATATTATGTTATTGCATCTTGCATACAATGGAGAGGTTGTTATTATGGGGATCTTGCTGTTCATTAACAGTTTCCCTAAAAGTATTTACAAGTACAAGTAGGGCTTAGGAGATGGAGACTGCAATGGAATTCACTCTTGTGAGTGCTGGAAAGCTGTAGCACCACATGGAATGGACCTGGGTTCAACATCTTTCTCCACAGGCCACCAACTGCTATCTCCCATAATGACACAATCGAGGAAGAAGCGCTTCTGGAGCCATCGGTCTGCTAAGCCAGTATCACTGCATTCACCAGGAATGTAACATGAAAGGGATAGGGAGAGGGGATTGAATGTATATGTGTGTGATAGTGAGTGACAATGTGGGACTGCAAATGTGTAAGTGGATATATGCCTACAAATGGGTGAGAGGACGTCTATGGGAGTTAGGCCTACCCATTCATAATGTGACTGATCTATGACATAGTGCAGCCATTCCTAGTGACATGTTGTGTATGTTATGTTATGGTATGTTATTTATAGAGCCCAAAATCACCGGTTAGGTCTCTTGGCGCTATTTCAGCAAAAAAGTAGCTGGTTTCATAATAGTAATAGGTTTGCTATCGTTGCAGAATACTGACCCATTCCTGGACTATCTGTGGCCCTTGCTAACAACATGTTAGTAATCCCTTGTATTGTATATGTCCACCAGGGAAATTTGTGTGCATTCTTTAAGTCATTCAATATTTACTGTATGAGTGGTGTCTCATCGATCACATGCTATGGCTATTCCTATTACAAAGCTGAGTATTGTGTGTAATATCAGCTCATCAGTGACATTGTGTGCAGTCTTGGTAGTATTCTGACTAGACCTGCAAATAGAGCCTAACCAATGATATGTTCTTTGGCACTGGCTATTCCACGATGAATATACCTGCATTATAGTGGCCCACTTTGACATTGGGAGGGAAGATATAGCTATCCATTAAATTAATGGACCATTTGAAACATGTGTGTGAATTCTTGCACACATGGTCATTATGCCTCAAGCATTTATGGTATACATCAGGGACATATTTTGGGCATTGTATGCTGGCTAGCATGGCATAATAATGGAGCACCGGTGACATATTTATGGACAGCCCTGGTGATATGCTGCCTTTCCTAGCCGTAATTGCAGCCCCTTAGTGACATATTGTTAGCACTCTTGGTAACATCAAATGCTGGCTATGCCTGGATAACATTGTCCCACCACTCTCACACTCACAGCCACAGCAGGGTGTATAGAACTGGGAAATTACATTTATTATGAGAGCCCAATCGATGTACCTCTAGTAATATACTAAATGGTTGCCTTTGAAATTATAATGAAGCCACTTTTGTGTCAAGTAAAAAAAGGTATGTTTGTGGTTTAGGCTCCACCAAAAAGAAGTTAAAAAGCTAAGAAGGAAATGTGTCCCATATTTTAAATTTAAATAGTGAATGTGAAGGATAAGTGTGTTACACGAAAGTCTATGACAATTTCAAGTTTGTGAGGAGGCATCAGTATGTGGCCCACAGTATACTATGGACACTTGTAATTCAGTGTTGGGGGACATGCATTAGAAAGCCATTGTGATATATGCGAGCTGTTGTGACCAGAAATGACACTGCTACTAACACTTCAGCATCTATCTAGTCATTAGCATCAAGGATTTAATAGAGGCTCACAGAAAAAGAAATTAAAATGACTAAATTCAGGTCAAAGATTTATTTAAAAAAACATTGAATGTATAAAAACATGGATGTTTTAATCTGTATGTTTGTTAATAAGGAAGTGCAGATGTGCTTTGCTTTATACAAGCATATGAGAATAGTGATGAACATATAAAACCAACGTCAAAACCTACATGGTAAATTGGGCAGCAGGAGTGTCCATGTGGTGTGTACCTCATATTGTAATCTGGGCAGCGGGGGTGTCCATGTGGTGTGTACCCCATGGTTGTAAGATAGAGGCACAACTCTATAAACCATGTGTGCCTCTACCACGCAGCCTTAACCACAAATGCATCTTAACTATGCATTCCTTTACCACGCATGCCTTTACCATGTAATTTCGGGGTAAAGGCATGAATGTTAAAGGGATATGCATGGCTAAGGTTGTGACCCTCTCCCCTGTACTAAGCTACAAACCCACCCCCCTGCCCCCCTCACCACCTTAAAGTTCAAATAACCCTACCCCTCCAAACCCCTATGATGTCCCTAACCCTTAAACACTACCTCGACCTCCTACCACCCCCTTGCGCTTTCCCTACATCTTTCCCAACCCCTTCCACTGATTTTAGGCAAACCCCTATTTTAAAAAACTGGCCGACCTCCAGCCCTGAAAACTACCCCTATCGCTGAAAACTAGCCCCAAATGACTCCAAGCCCTGAAAACTACCTCCGACCCCCAGCCCAGAAAACTACCCCAACTCACCCCCAGCCCAGAAAACTACCTGGACCCCCCAGCCTACAAAACTACCACTGACCCACCACCAGCTCAGAAGAGTACCCCCAAACCACCCCACAAAACCACGACCCAACCCCAGACGAGAAAACTACCCACGACCCATCCCCAGTCCAGAAAACTATCCCCATCTCACAAAACTACTCTGATCAACTCCCAGGCCTGAAAACTACCCCTGACCCAGCCCAGAAAACTACCCCAACCCATCCCAGCCCAGAAAACTACCCCCAACCCACCCCCAGCCCAGAACTACAACCGAGCCCCACTTACCTCACCGCAGATCTCTTCGTGCAAGGTCTTTCTGCTTCCATCCCCAGCAGCCAGCAGCCAGAACGTGCATTGCCTTAACCACATATATGTGTGTTTAAGGCATATGCATGGTTAAGGCAAGCATGGTTTAGCTTGCAGAGTCAGAACACTCTTGGTTTAGACCACGGTGTTCCGACTGTTTCCCGTGCAAAATATTGTAATCTGGGCAGCAGGAGTATCGGTATGGTGTGTACCCCATTTTGAAATCTGGACAATGGGGAATGTCAATGTGGTGTGTACCCCATATTCTAATCTGGGCAGTGTGGAGTGTACCCAACATTGTATTCTATGCCATCACTAAAACCAACCTTCATATTGAAAGTTGTGAATCAATCACTTTTCTTTCTCATATAAGATGAACAGAACAGTTTGATGTTTGCTTCTTATAGCCAGCCTTTCAATCACTAGCCATCAAATGTCAATCATGCAAAAATAAAAATAAAATGAGATACCTGTTTATTGGCACGTTTACCAATCTAAATCATAATTTTGTGTTCATCAGCAAATACCTTGGTCGCAAGCTTGGTCATACCAACACCACATTGTTTCATGTACATTAAATGAGCTAGGTGATTTTATGGTGCTACATTCCCTATGTTTTACCTGCTTCACATGCCAAAGAAAGAGAGGTATTTTTAGCCGAGCTGGATTCTCTGGGACAAACATGCTCAAAATCACACCACAAGACAGAAAATACCCACCCAAATCAATACATTTAAAACCAAAGATCTAGAGCACATTATCAAGGAGCTTGTAACCATGACTCAACCACTCCTGAAGTTGGACATTTTATTACATGCAGGTTTTTGTAATGATAAATAATTTCACTGATTTGATTAACACCATCGGCAAAATCACAAAACATTTTTGACTGAGCCTATTTTATGTCCTTGCTGGTAAGGTAAGGTACTTGCTTGTTCCAAACACATTTAATCATTGTATAATGAAAACAGACTGCTACAGCTGGTGATGTGTAATAAGAACATTTGCGAACATTTGGTGTGTGAAGATGTTGCAATTATGTCTTCTGTTGTTTTTTGTACTGCTTTCTGTTTGTGCTGCATTGTTGCAATCTTATTGTGTTCTGTACTTGCTGTGTTGTGTTGCGTTTTGAAAATTTTATTGTGATGTGCCCTTATATGTTTTGACCCTCTTGTTGTAATGTTTTGTTGACCTTATTGTAATATGTTGAGTTGTTTACATTAGAAATGTCAACAATTGTTGCTATGTTTCCAGACAAATGCTGTGCATGCCTTGCACGTTCACGTGACAGGCAATCACTTAACACACTCTAAGGAGGAGAAATAGGAGTGTTCCAGTTCTTCAACCTCATACAACAGAAGTCATCCCAAAATTAGAGCAACAAAGTGCAAACTTTCAGAATTAGTATCAACACTCCTGTAAATTCTTCACAAGTTGCCCACAGGTCCCCAAACTTTCAAAAAATTACAAGACATGATCCGTCAACACATGGACAGGTCTTTAAATGAAAGAAGGGCTTTCCCACTTCCAGTCAAAAATCAGTTCCATCTGGTTTTGCAGGGTCATAGATCTTGGGAACGTATCTCGTGAGACCCAATAAAAGAAAAGCTTCTAGTTTGTCAGAATCAGGGATTCCTTGCATCTTCTGAAGGCAGGCTGGAATTATCTAACAGGCAGTCTTCTTGATGCATCCTATGTTCCAGGCAGCACTCTGACTTGAGAGTGCTTGGAATGTATTTATAATTTTAAAGATCATTGATTTAAAAATATTCCTTAGTTAATCAACAATTTATAACATAATCTCATACTTTATTTTCAAGCAGAATCACCCATTTTCTCTTTTCTGATGATGAACTATGGTAAAAATAATCCAACAATGACTTGTGGTCCAGTTTCTCCCCTGATGGAGGGCTAGATTCTTGCCTGTTTCCCTCCCTCTGTGACTAGCCCATATGTCAGTCTTGTCTTGCCCCTCCAAGCTCAAAGCCAAAAAAACCTTCCTGGGACCTCATCTTCTCCCAAAGAATCTGGTCTGTGAGCACAGTGAGATTAAAGGGGGCAGTGGTGCAGCCTCCATTTGACCAGTAGCTGCTTAAACAGGTGTGTGATGAGGACAGCTATATTTGACAAAAGTCTGTGATACAGGAGAGGGGCTAGTCATGCAAACAAAGATCTGTTACAGATCCATACCATTCATGGTTTTACAAAATTACGATAGCACATAATTGTAGCTACAGTGGATGCAAACAGAGGAAGGTGTATCACAACCACGCCCAAAAAAATATTAACTGACTTATTATTGATAATTAGCTGTTGTTAGATGCCATTTCCATCTTTCTCTAATCTGATAGGATATTGAACCAGCTCACATTTATCAATATATGCACTACAGCAGTATCACTGAAATCATTTGTATGTTTGCCCAATTTATTCTTTTAAACATGCACCTGAGTTCAGCTACCATATGTTATATCTGAACGGATTAAATTAGGGTTTAATTTCAAAATGCATTGTTATACTAGACTTTATCTACTACTAAACGTAAAGCTTCAAATTAAACAACACAGGTCACTTTGCCTTTGAACACAGTCCCCATGTGCAGTGTACCATTGCTGCTTCTCAGCTCATGTACTAGGGTTGGCTCCACATATGAGTGGAGAAAGGCATCACTATGGCTCATATGTGATATGTTTTTTATGCAGACTGGACTGTTATTGCTCATGTATGGCTGGCTTGCTAAAGTGTCTCTCATGCCAGCTAATTGTTCTAACAATTTCTATAGTTTTGGGAAAAGCACATGCAGTGAGGGCTGCTGAGCAGTCACTCATTCTGCGGTTATAAGAATTATCAGCTTTTTGTATCTTCAAAAAATGAAAGGATTCATTTTCTACATTCATCGCAAGAACACAGTAGTTATTGGTTTGTTTTAAGGCCCCTTTCCTGAGCCTTATTAGGTCCTGAGACCCAATCCCCCTATGGCCTTCTTTTGATCTTAAATTGGAATGGACCACATGACAACCCTCCCACAGCCTTATTAGGCTCTGGGACCCTATCCCCCATGGAGTTTATTGATTAAAGTGGAGGGGTTGCGTGTTCCCCCTCCTGAGCTTTATTAGGCCCTAAAAACTAAGCCTGGGCAGAGTTCGGGGAATTCTGCTCTACGTGGAACTCTGTGAAGTGTAAAAAAACCTCCTCCGCGCTACTCAGAGCTCTGTACTGTGCAATCATTGCAAACGACACCAAGCACAGAGCAAGCGGGCACTGCTTCCTTTTTGCTGCAGGCGTAGATTTTTTACTCGAGTGGCAGCTTTCTCCACACGAATGGACGGTTTCTCAACGCGAGTGGTCGCAAGCATACATGACCACTCTCAATGAGAAATCTGACCACCCGTGTTGAGAACTTTTGCCGGGAGGTTGATTTTCCACGCCCACGCTTACCAACTTAGCATTGACGATCACAAACAAGGAAAAATCTCATCCGGAGGTGAATTTCCTCACTCGCGCTCGTCAACTTGATGTTGATTAATGTGAGTGAGGAAAAAACTTCGCTACGTGAAGCAGAGTTTTTCAGAACTCTGCGAGCTCAGAGGAACGCTGAGTGTGGAAAACTCAGCAAACTATGTGAGCGGAGCTGAGTTCACCACCCAGGCTCACTAAGGACCCCAACTATGAGGGCTGATTTCTTTAGGGGAGGAGGGCAGCCTGACCCTCCTTCCAGAGCCATATTAGGCCCTGGAAACCACATAGGCCACAGCTAAAAAACACAAAGAAAGATGAGGTATGAGGCAATGGTGACTGCACCTATCATCCAGTGGAGTTATAGTCAATTACTATTCTTAGGGTGCTAAGGATCTGAGGCTCAATACCTCTAAACTTCCTAAGGTACAATATCCTACAAATCTTTAGCAAAACAATATGATCCAGGACTCCAATCAATGTCCATCAAATATAGTATTAAGTGAAAAAAAGTTTCAAATCCATTCAGCAGGTCTTGTTTCAGTTTTCTTTATTGAATTTTTTCTTAAAACGACAGTAGCCAACGCGTTTCGTCCCTAAGGACTTCTTCAGGGCTACAAAAAAGTGTACATAATATACATTATATTTAGTATATTATTTACAATTAAAACAATATATATACAATTATTGTGATTACTGTACACAAAAAACACAATGTGATTAAGCTAAAACCCATACAAAAACTTTTGTGTACCTTGATTTGTTTAAGCAAATCTATACAATCCATAAACTTCCATGCTATATGGACAATCGAATGAACACGGGTCTGGTGTTTATTTTATATTGCTCTCTCTAATACAAAATTGTGTAAGAGACATCTTAGTACTAGATTTCTGGCTTGTATGACAGTTCTGTGCTATGTTAAGGGGTCAGCCCAATATATATTGCCACCAACTAGTGTCAAACTCTTATACGTGCTGGATTACTTCCTTTTGTTGTGTGTTTTTTCAATATTAGGTTAATTTATTACTATCTCTATTTTTCATTTTTTCTAGGCTTTGGTAATATATATATATAGTCACTGAAAAAACCATAGGTTTCAGGCACGTTATAGTTAGGAATTAGCATTTAAAAAACCTTAGAAATTCACTGAAAAAACCATAGGTTTCAGGGGTGTTATAGTTAGCTGGACTTTTCGCTCGTACAAAACCATTGAAATTCCCCTGTTATAGTTAGTTCAGCTAACTATAACTCGCACGCCCGCAATGCACTTCTGATGACGTCACATATTACATAACTCATGACATGGTCAGTGACATCACTCATGACATCACTGATGACATCTCAAATGACATCACTGATGACATCATCCTTGTAATAGAGTGGCAGACCTCCTCTCCCCCTAATATAACCTTTGATACACACATTCAAAAATAGAAACTACAATTTTCAAAACAATGGACATACCAATATCAGTTACAACAACCTGTTCAGTAATTCTAAGCTCCACATACACATCCACTCATTCACCAACAGTCCTATACAGTCACTCATACATGTACTCACTCATCATATGTACTCATACAAATATACATCCTGTTACACAACGCCACTCATCCATAGAGTTACTCACACACATAGTCACTCATGCTAATAAGGAATCAAACATCCATTTTCTTGCATATACAGTTATACACACACCACCACACTTACTTCTACGGAAACTTACACATACTTAGTCTTTTAAACAATCACTTATAGAAACACATACTTATTCATACAGGAACTCTTTCAATATCTCACTCTCACATATACTCACTTATATACACCAATAGTCACATATACTAGTTTAAAACATATGTAGTTAGTCATAAAGACACTATTGACACAGTCATTCACTCAATAACACACCCATGCACACACTCATCCACCCATACAGTCCTGCACACATGCTGTCTTCAACACATACAAACAGTGAGTCACTCATTCATGCACCTATGCACTACGTAATACCCCCCACCAAACCATACAGACACTCAGACACTCATACTGATACTCAAAAAAACAACTAATAACCTATATCGACACTCATGTAGCTACTCACCAAACGATGCAGCCACTTATACACAAAGTGAGAGACTGATACAGATATTTACATATTTAAACATTACTCACTAAGCCATATATTCACTAAGATACACTTAATCAGTCAGTTATACAACCAATTTTTCAAAAACAAATCATCAATTTAGACACTTATATACCCATTTATTCTTCCATCAACCTTGAGATATACATATATAAAACATATGTAATTTTCAGAAAAACACACATTCACAGGATGATGTCATCAGTGATGTCATCAGTGATGTCATTTGAGATGTCATGAGTGATGTCACTGACCATGTCATGAGTGATGTAATATGTGACGTCATCAGCAGTGCATTGCGGGCGCGCGAGTTATAGTTAGCTGAAATAACTATAACGGGGGAATTTCAATGGGTTTGTATGAGTGAAAAGTCCAGATAACTATAACGCCTATGAAACCTATGTTTTTTTCTGTGAATTTCTAAGGTTTTTTAAATGCTAATTCCTAACTATAACGTGCCTGAAACCTATGGTTTTTTCAGTGAATTTCAAAGGTTTTTTAAATGCTAATTTCTAACTATGGCTACAGAGATAGGACATGTGAAGAAAGAAGAAAAAACGCACAGAAAGAAAAAAAAGAAATGCAGAAAGAAGCAACAGAAGTCCTCAAAGATGAAGAAAAGTGCAGGAAGAAGGATAACATGCAGAAATAACAAACAGAAGAGCAGAAAGAAGCCTTGTTGCAAAATCATCCTGTACCCTCAGCTTTTTCAGACGGATACTGGTGTTAACTGTTATGTTATGTTACGCATTTTTATAAAGCGCACAGCTGCCCCAACGAAGGGGCGTCCCGGCGCTAACCACAAAAATCCAGAGGGAGGAAGGCGGAGATCAAGCCACAGGGAAAAGGTAAGTCTTGATAGCTTTACGGAATGTGGTCTGAGTCTGACTAACCAGTCCTAGAGCCAGTGCTATTGAAGTACTGGGTATTTTAGTCCCAGCGGTGCAGGGGCACACACCCTATGACTTCTGGGTTCTTCCCTGTTCCGGACCTACAGAAACACAGAGTCTTCTGGGTGAAGTCAAAGATCGTTTATTGGCTGCAGACCAATTACAGGTATCCTAGAAGTACAACAGCGTGTATGTTCTCAGGAGACTGCTGCAAATCATAGAAACGGACTTCATCTTAAATACAGTTTTCCCTGCCTCAGGCATACATTCCTAGGTTTTATGACACGGTCATCACAAGTATACATTACAAACGAAAAAGCAGAGTCATGATGACCATCCCACATTCCAGTTCGGCCAGCCCACAATCATTTACAGAGTAAGGCTCAGATCCCACATCGGATATCAATAGGCCCCCCAATAAACATGAGCATCTCCTGTTTTGGGAAACAAGTCATAAAGCAGGAACAGTCAGGTGTGAAAGAGATTAGCCGGGGGCTCGTGTAGAATGAAAGGGTTTTATGACGGGTCAAGCCCTGATACTAATCACAGGTGGCCGGAGGAAGGGGAGCTCGTGAGACCAGTTTGACCCGGGGCAGCAGAGTCAGCTGCCCAGGTCACAGAGAAGTCAAAGGAAAAGTCCATGTACTGTGAGGCCCGTATTTGCTCCATTGTAGCCTATGTGAGGGCAACTATAAGATGGCCACTGATGCAAAATGGAACCCGCGTAGTGATGCAAAATAGCGTGTACATAGTGCATTAATAGCTAAAACGTCATATAAAGCACTTGTACATACCGCATTAACCATTTGCGGTTCGCCAATACCGGAATAGACAGGGGTAGGGCCCTGTCCCCTACGCGGTCTTGAATATTAAAGTACGACAGACCCTCCTTTTGCCCTTACATAGGCAATAACTATACTCATCTTAATCCGAGTCCAGGTCGATGTTCACAAAGTCATGGAGATGTTGCTGTAGCATCATCCTATTACTTAGCTCGTCCCTCGAAACAGGTTTCCTTACACATAATTTAGCACAGAGGCCACATATCGCAGGAGCACACTGTATACACAGACAAAACAGGAAAAGGATCGCTAAGATCATTCCAATGACCATCAGAACTTTCCAACCCCAGGCAGATATCAGTTCCCAGAACCACCCCACCAGTGACCAATCTCCCTTATCCACGTGTATGGATTCAGATATTTTATGGAGTTTGGAGATGGCTTGATATACTGCTGTAGCGTTGTCTGGTATGAAAATGCAACAACTGGATTGGATGACCTTACATACCCCACCGCGGTCTGCAAGAATAACGTCTAGAACCATGCGGTTCTGCAAAGTCATAAGGCGATCCGCTTGGAGCTCAGCTGTCAAATTACCAAGGGCACCAGCCGTTACATTGACAGTGGATTCAACCACACGAGTCAGCTGTCTCAGGTTCCTACTATTGACCATAGGTCCCCAAAACGGCAGGAAACCCAAGAAGAAGTCTCCTGCTTCCTGACCGGCAGTGTCCTCCTTACTAATCACGCCTCTCACAACTCTGGTCTTGTGATAGTCAGAGGCAGCAGTAAATGTTGGCGGTAGCAGGTTCGCAATATAACATGTGCCCGAGAAATCAGGGGGCAACCATGTATATGCTCGATCTTTGCAGATGAAATATGTGCCCTTGGCAGCCAAAAACGCAGGGGAAAACTGTGACGGGAAAGTGTACGTTTCAGTACAGTCACTTCTTCCCAGCTGAGCTCTAGGGTTCTGACCATTACCCTGTAAGCAGAACCGACCCATGTGGGGTACGACCCAGATTGGGGATGAGATTTTTCGCTGTCTTTCACCCAGACTAATACTATACCCCGTTGCGTTCCATCCTACATAAGGTCTTAATTCTTCCTTGGGTATGGACGAGTATGCATCGATATTTCTGCTCATATCGGCAACTCCTTTCACCAGAGCCTTATTATTGGTGATAGGCCTGATGGAACGCGGTTGTCGAGGGGAGTACGTGTCTAGAGCATAGAGAAACATAGTTTGGAATGCCCATGACGATCCATTGTAACTAAATGGCAGCACCAAATAGGGAATACCCTTATTAATGGTATGTGGCATTAACCCACACACCCAGCAATTGGTCGTATTCATTACTAGTTGGTGCTGGTGCAAGAGCTGGATAAACGAGTTATTTACAAACTCTGATCGTCTGGTTTGCTCGTGCTCAGGCAGGGGGTAAAAAGAGTGAGAGGAGGTAGTGGAAAGAGGTATAGGCTGTTCAGTGGGTGCAATGGGCTTTTGAGCGGAGAAAAATACAAATCCTACGATGAACATTATCATACTACATAGTATAAACAGACATAAAAACACAAAACATTTACTTTTCATTATCGTACATATTCTTGCTTTAAAGTTCATTTCCTCAGCGGATCTCTCCATCTTACAAAACTCCATCCTCTAATCGTGCCGCTCGCGGTGGGTGAGTTTCTTCTGCTAAGGAGTCCGCCTGTCAGTCCAGGGAAACGCCCTAGACCAACCAGAACCGTTGACCTAACGTCTTCGGCCTGTACCCCAAAGTCTTGGCACCGCGACCCTGCGGCAGAACCCGGATGGTGGTTCGAAAAACAAAAATCAAGAAAGTCCTTCAGATGGGAGGGCTGAAATGCCAAAAAGGAAATAGTAAGGAAATCTTTATTTGTCCATGGGCCTTGGTCTCAAATTATAGCGGAGACGGGCAGGTGCCGTTTGGTCTTGGAACAAAAGTTCAGGCTCTGTGGTGTTCAGTCGATTTGACAGTGGCACAGCCTCTTGCAGAATATGTCACTCTCTTGGTCGGCGATACCCTCCTGGACCCACTGGTCATATGGCAGAGGCAAGGGGACTACTTTACAGTGGGTGCCATGGATCCAGTGTTTCTTCCCCTTTACTCGCACCGCTGATCTTGTGGATAAAAGGACAAGGTGAGGGCCGATCCAACGAGGCTCGTCGTTGCTCTTGCTCTGGAAATTTTGGACCAGCACCCACGAGCCAGGGTTGATAGGGTGTCCAGGAGCTTCAGAAGCTTGGGGAAGAGTATCATGTACCTGTTGGTGCAAAACACGCAGTTTAACAGTCAAATCATACAGGTAATCGAGTAGTACTGGATGCTCGATCTCACTAAATTTCGTAGGCCTCGGTACACCCCATACGTTGGCCGGGCGGCCAAAAACCACTTCATAAGGACTAAGTCCCACTCGTGAGTGTATGGTCATTCTGGTGGACAAGAGTGCTAAAGGCAGAGCGTCAGGCCATTTAAGACCGGTGCTCGCCTGTATTTTGGCCAGTTTAAGTTTTAGAGCGCCATTGTAGCGCTCTACTAATCCAGCTGATTGGGGGTGATTTGCAGCGTGGAACTTTTGCTTGATGCCTAACCCCTCACACACATTCTTCATCACTGTACCCACAAACTCACTTCCATTATCACACCACACCATTCTTGGCATTCCAAACCTAGGGAAGAATTCTTTCACAAGGGCTTTGGCTGTTGATAGGGCAGTGTTATCTTTCAGAGGATAAGCCTCTATCCATTTTGAGAAAGCACAAACAACCACCAATACATATTTTAGGTTGTTGCATCTTTCCATATGGATAAAATCCAGCTGCAAAACTTCAAACGGATATGATGGAGGTGCAAAATGACCAGCTGGAGTTGGGGTTCCCCTACCAGGGTTGTACTTCAAGCATACCATGCAATTCTTGACCACATTCTCTGCACACTTGGGAATCCCAGCATTCTGCCATACTGGAGCCAACAACTTACAAATTCCTTTCGTACTGATGTGTGCCATTCCATGTGCCATAGTAACCACTGGGAGCACATATGCGTCAGGCAACAACCATCGCCTATGTTCTGTCAGATCAATCCAACAACCATTCTCATCCAACTTACCCATACTTTCTCTCCACTTGCTTAATTCTTTCTCTGTGGCTTCAGCTTGAAGCGACTTCACACTCTCTATTGTGTTCTCACACATCCCAGCATCATCAACCCATCTTGCGGGGCCTGCAACATACATTCTAGTCTTCACATTCTGTGCTGTTTCTTTCGCGGTCTCATCAGCAAACGCATTCCCACGTCCAACGTCATCTGTGATTTTCCTGTGCGCACTGCATTTCATGATCGCAACTTGCAACGGTAGGGTCAGTGACTCAAGGAGATCATTCACCAACTTGCCATTCTGAATTTTAGCTCCATGTGAAGTCAGGAACCCACGTTCTTTCCACAATCGCCCAAAACTATGAGCCACGCCAAAGGCGTACTGGCTATCTGTGTATATATTCACTCTCATTCCTTCAGACAACACGCATGCTCTTGTAAGGGCGATTAATTCTGCTGCTTGGGCCGAATTATGTGGCACTCGTGCAGTTTCCACGACCGTGTGTAAGGTCGTGATAGCATATGCAGCAGTTGTGTCACCATTTAGGAGCTTAAAACACGAACCATCCACCCATAAAGTACCATCACACTCAGCCAGGGGAGTATCTTTTAAATCTACTCTCCCTTTCGTCTCTTCTTCTGTTCTGAACAGACAGTCATGTTGCTCAATCTCATCTGAGTCTGCTGGAATTGGCAATAACGTAGCTGGATTCAGTGTGTTGCATCTCTTTATGTGTATGTGATTTGCTAACAGTGTGAGCTCATAGCCTGATAATCGTGCACTAATCAAGTGTTGTGTCTTGGTCCTGTTTAATAATGTGTCTACAGCATGTGGAACCATAACGTACCAAATTTGTTGTCCATTACCAGACCAGCAGATTGTCGGATAGACATTGCTGCAGCAGCTGTCGCTCTCAGACAGCTTGGCAATGCCCTCGCTACAGGGTCCAAGGTAGATGAAAAATATGCGCATGGGCGCGGTCTGTCACCAAAAGGCTGTGTTAACACTGATAACGCACAACCATCTTTCTCGTGAACATACAATGTAAAAGGCTTGCTGTAGTCAGGAGTGCCCAACACAGGTGCTGAACACAATGCATTGCGCAATTCCACAAAACTTTTCTGGCACTCTTCAGACCATGGGATAGGATTCGGTGTGTCTTTGCATGTTAAGGCTAACAAAGGTTTTGCCAACAAGGAAAAATTTGGGATCCAGTGCCTACAGTATGAGGTAATGCCCAAGAAAGCACGCACTTCTCTCTGCGTTCTTGGCACACTCAACTGCGCAATGGCTTGAATTCTTTCTGGGGTCAGTTTCCTTCCCTCCTTCGATAAGAGATGACCTAAGTAGGTCACTTCTTGTCGACAATATTGCAGCTTTGAGAGAGACACTTTATGATGGAAAGCAGATAAATGGCGCAACAATGACAATGTGGCTTCTTTGCACATCTTTTCAGTATCCGCGGCGATTAGTAAATCGTCCACGTACTGAATCAGGATAGCGCCACTAGGTAAAACAAGTGCATCAAGCTGCGCTTTCAAAGCTTGACTGTATATCGATGGACTCTCACAGTAGCCCTGGGGAGCGCGTTTGAAGCGGAAGCTTTGGACTCCCAGACTGAAGCCAAAAATGTCTCTGCTCTCCTCTGCAATTGGGATGCTAAAGAAAGCATTCTTTAAATCGATCACTGAAAACCATGCAGCAGAGGCTGGAATCATCGTTAACAAGGCAGTTATATCAGGGACAACTGGAAACTGTGGCACAACAATCTTATTAACCTCTCTAAGGTCAATCACAAATCTGTAAACAGGTGGCTGTGAAGGGTCCGTTCGTTTTAAGACAGGTAAAATCGGACTATTGCAAACGTTGCCTCTTGTCTCTTCAATTACACCCTTATTAATCAAGTCGCTGACAATGTCTAACAATGCTTTCTGGCCTTCATTAGAGATCTTGTACTGGGGAATACGTGGCAGTCTGGCATTAGCCTTTAAAGTTACCACGTATGGCGGTATCTCCAAGAGGCCCACATCATTGGGACCAGTAGCCCAAAGGACATCCGGAAGGGATGACAATTCAGGTGGCATTGCATTTTTAGACAAGTACATCGGGGAAGTCACTTTCCTGCCTAATGTAAGTTGTACCCCTGACGGTGAACAATACAGTGTAGCATGCAATCTTTTCAACAAATCTAACCCTAGCAAATTATCACCACAACCTGTTGTTAGAATCAGGGGTGCTTTCAGCTCGCAAGGTCCAATAGAAAGGGACATGGGACTAGAAATCGGGTTCCTAACTGGGGCGCCAGAAAAACCTACTGAAACATTTATATCGCCAGACAAAGGTGCACCAGGGAGTTTTGAATGCATGATTGAACTCTTTGCAGCACCAGTGTCTAGCAGAAAAGGCTCCGTTACATTTGCTGTAGTCACCTCAACATACGGTCCGCTCTGATCCACTGGCACTGAAACAACTCCCTCTCTCTGCCTACGGCTGTTCTAGTAATCATTATTTTCTGCATCGTTGTCCTCCGCATAATAATCATTATTGTAGTACTGAGCTGTATTAGTAGCCGTGTTGGCTTGCTGATCAAAGCTATTGATGGCACTTTGAGGCAGAAGAGGACGCGCATTCTGGGGAGCATTTCCACGCCCTCTGCCTCTAGGAGCTTGCTGACCACCCCTCCCTCTGGCGCCATACATATTGCCGTTACGCTGCATCAATTTAGGGCAACTATATTTAAAATGACCTTCCTCTTTGCAGTATGAACATTGGTTGGGACCTACAGGGACACGTAGTTGATAATACCCATTCATTTGCTGGTTGTTCTGAAATTGTTGGGGTTGGTGATAGACACCTTGGGGTTGCCTATAATTATTCTGACCTCCACGTGGCGGATAGGCCTGCTGTAAAAGGACCTTTGTTTTTAGTTCTTTCGTTTTCTTTTCTGTTCTATCTTTTTCATCCTTGTCTCTATTCTCATAATACTGTGCAGTAGCCAGTATTTGCGCTGAAGAGGAAACAGCCCAAGAACTTTCTGAATCTTTTAACTTTTTACACAGGTCAGGAAGTAAATTCTGCACAAATTTGTCCACAAAGAACCGTTGGCCACCCTCGGTACTCATATCTTGCCCACTGTGGTCAATAAACGTTTCTTCGAACCTGGTAAAGAAGTCTGACACTGTCTCATCTTTCTTCTGCTTGCATGCAGATAGCTTATCCCAATTTACGCGCATCGCGGGCATTATTGTCTTCATATACGTGATGATTCTACCAGGCAGTTCAGCTATTAAAGGTTCTGGTTTCGCGCCACCAGTCTGTCTAGCGTCAGCGGCAATAATGTCAACCCATGTAGCACCTAGTTCTGCATCGTGATCTGCATTACGAATTGATCCCCATAGGGGCTGTGGAACAACATTACCAAACAACATGTCTATGTCAGCCAGATTCATAACGCATGACCCTGCAGTCTGTGACAACTCTTTATAATATCCTGCAGGGTTTTTACGGGGATCAGGCAATGTCTGCTTAAGCGCTAACACCTCAGAACGCTTCCATGGCACATGCACCCAAACACGCTGGAAATGCGCTGGCACAGCAGCGATACCGGCACCAGCATCAGCTGCAACTGCTTCCTTCCATACCGGGGGGAATTCTCTCATGGGGTATTGTCGCGCTTTTACCTTTTTTCCCACAAGGACATCTTGTTCAAACAATGACTGTTGACAATCATCATTCCTGAAAGACAATACAACCGCAACTGCTTTATCTACCTCACAATCCACAATTGTACCAGTTCCGAAATCAAACCTCACTCTACACAATTCCTGCGGGCTCGGGTCTTTACCATTATCCTCCAATTCCTCACAGAGAATTTCGCACATTTTCTCAAAGACATATCTCTGTTTTGGGGCATCCCATTGATGGAAAACGTTCACAACTGATTCCACACCATACAGTGAAGGGAAAACAATCCATCTACGCGCCATGCGATCTATTACCTTTTTCTCATCGGGGTTAGGCAATTGACTGCGCAATTGCTTACGCTGTAAACCAGGAGTCGCACCAGATGACTCAAAGAGAGGAGACATTAATGTAGTAACCACATTAGCTAAGCGCTGTCGCGCTGAAGGAGAAGCTGAGGCGAAAACAGGGGGAAAAACAGAGGGGAGAAAAGAGGATGCAGAAACAGGTACTGGAGTGGTGCAAGGAAGAGTATCAGGGGAGGCTGTCAATATGCTAGGCAAAGTCGCAGGAAGCGCGGGGGCAGTTGGAAACACAACTGGCGGCCCTTGAGAGTGCTGCGCTATAGGGATAGGAGCCGGCTGCAAAGCAGCTGGCGGTAGCGGCAAGGCTTGCAGTATATTGACTGGAGGTGGCATATTCACAAGCTGGGGAGGCGCCGTGGCATTTTGAGCATACGGGGGTGGCGAACTCAACAAATGCGACATCAGGGGATCTTTCTCCTTTTCTTCTAACTCATTCTGCTTAGAGTGTGGTAAAGCTGGGTAACATTTGTCGATCCCTAATTTACGCTGCCTGTGCAATTGCTCATTCATCTGCTCCTCCTCATTGTCTTTGAATTGTACAGCTGCTTGCATTACTGTCATACCTCTCTCTCTTTTATTCTTTTTTGCTAGCTTAATTTCCTTCTGTTTGGCTTCCTTTCGCCATAAGCGGAAAGAATCAAACATCGCCGGCCGGGCTTTCTTTTTAAACAATTTAATTTCCAAATTATCTTAAATATCGGTATCGAAACTACCATTTTGGGGCCATTTTAAAACACCGTCTTTTCTGGTGTAGTGGATCCATACTTCGTTATATGCAATGGGGCCTATGCCATGTTTTACATAGAGCTCATAAGTTGGAGTTCCAACCGGAGGAACCGGACATGATTCCTCCAGCTGGAAATCTCTTCCACAACCCAAACAGAACAGTCTACCAAATATTCTAGAACCAGGCATCTTCGCTCACTAGTCTAGATCCAAACCTCAAAGGATTATCGCTTACGATAGTTTCGTGAATACACGAGTCCTCTGGCTTTGGCGTTTGCAAACTCCAAATTACCAAATAAAACGATCCCGAGGGATACCTAACAAATGGGAGACGCTCCACTTATACTTAACTGAATATTGCTGATCGATGGCGTCACCAGAAGACTCTCTCGATTGTTTCGCTCTCTCAAACTCGTCAAGGGTCCAAAACAGGTCGATTAATAAGGGCAGCAGTCCTTCGTAGCCGTCGGGACGCGTAGAACCTCGCAGAAAAGACTTTCGGACCACGTTGACATGCAGGGGTCGATGAAGTGGAGGCCTTCCTCCGGAATTTCCACACGAAGCTCCTCACGAACCTCTGGCTTGGACTGGTACCACTAAAATCGTCCCGAGTTGGGTGCCAAACTGAAGTACTGGGTATTTTAGTCCCAGCGGTGCAGGGGCACACACCCTATGACTTCTGGGTTCTTCCCTGTTCCGGACCTACAGAAACACAGAGTCTTCTGGGTGAAGTCAAAGATCGTTTATTGGCTGCAGACCAATTACAGGTATCCTAGAAGTACAACAGCGTGTATGTTCTCAGGAGACTGCTGCAAATCATAGAAACGGACTTCATCTTAAATACATTTTTCCCTGCCTCAGGCATACATTCCTAGGTTTTATGACACGGTCATCACAAGTATACATTACAAACGAAAAAGCAGAGTCATGATGACCATCCCACATTCCAGTTCGGCCAGCCCACAATCATTTACAGAGTAAGGCTCAGATCCCACATCGGATATCAATAGGCCCCCCAATAAACATGAGCATCTCCTGTTTTGGGAAACAAGTCATAAAGCAGGAACAGTCAGGTGTGAAAGAGATTAGCCGGGGGCTCGTGTAGAATGAAAGGGTTTTATGACGGGTCAAGCCCTGATACTAATCACAGGTGGCCAGAGGAAGGGGAGCTCGTGAGACCAGTTTGACCCGGGGCAGCAGAGCCAGCTGCCCAGGTCACAGAGAAGTCAAAGGAAAAGTCCATGTACTGTGAGGCCCGTATTTGCTCCATTGTAGCCTATGTGAGGGCAACAATAAGATGGCCACTGATGCAAAATGGAACCCGCGTAGTGATGCAAAATAGCGTGTACATAGTGCATTAATAGCTAGAACGTCATATAAAGCACTTGTACATACCGCATTAACCATTTGCGGTTCGCCAATACCGGAATAGACAGGGGTAGGGCCCTGTCCCCTACGCGGTCTTGAATATTAAAGTACGACAGACCCTCCTTTTGCCCTTACATAGGCAATAACTATACTCATCTTAATCCGAGTCCAGGTCGATGTTCACAAAGTCATGGAGATGTTGCTGTAGCATCATCCTATTACTTAGCTCGTCCCTCGAAACAGGTTTACTTACACATAATGTAGCACAGAGGCCACATATCGCAGGAGCACACTGTATACACAGACAAAACAGGAAAAGGATCGCTAAGATCATTCCAATGACCATCAGAACTTTCCAACCCCAGGCAGATATCAGTTCCCAGAACCACCCCACCAGTGACCAATCTCCCTTATCCACGTGTATGGATTCAGATATTTTATGGAGTTTGGAGATGGCTTGATATACTGCTGGAGCGTTGTCTGGTATGAAAATGCAACAACTGGATTGGATGACCTTACATACCCCACCGCGGTCTGCGAGAATAACGTCTAGAACCATGCGGTTCTGCAAAGTCATAAGGCGATCCGCTTGGAGCTCAGCTGTCAAATTACCAAGGGCACCAGCCGTTACATTGACAGTGGATTCAACCACACGAGTCAGCTGTCTCAGGTTCCTACTATTGACCATAGGTCCCCAAAACGGCAGGAAACCCAAGAAGAAGTCTCCTGCTTCCTGACCGGCAGTGTCCTCCTTACTAATCACGCCTCTCACAACTCTGGTCTTGTGATAGTCAGAGGCAGCAGTAAATGTTGGCGGTAGCAGGTTCGCAATATAACATGTGCCCGAGAAATCAGGGGGCAACCATGTATATGCTCGATCTTTGCAGATGAAATATGTGCCCTTGGCAGCCAAAAACGCAGGGGAAAACTGTGACGGGAAAGTGTACGTTTCAGTACAGTCACTTCTTCCCAGCTGAGCTCTAGGGTTCTGACCATTACCCTGTAAGCAGAACCGACCCATGTGGGGTACGACCCAGATTGGGGATGAGATTTTTTGCTGTCTTTCACCCAGACTAATACTATACCCCGTTGCGTTCCATCCTACATAAGGTCTTAATTCTTCCTTGGGTATGGACGAGTATGCATCGATATTTCTGCTCATATCGGCAACTCCTTTCACCAGAGCCTTATTATTGGTGATAGGCCTGATGGAACGCGGTTGTCGAGGGGAGTACGTGTCTAGAGCATAGAGAAACATAGTTTGGAATGCCCATGACGATCCATTGTAACTAAATGGCAGCACCAAATAGGGAATACCCTTATTAATGGTATGTGGCATTAACCCACACACCCAGCAATTGGTCGTATTCATTACTAGTTGGTGCTGGTGCAAGAGCTGGATAAACGAGTTATTTACAAACTCTGATCGTCTGGTTTGCTCGTGCTCAGGCAGGGGGTAAAAAGAGTGAGAGGAGGTAGTGGAAAGAGGTATAGGCTGTTCAGTGGGTGCAATGGGCTTTTGAGCGGAGAAAAATACAAATCCTACGATGAACATTATCATACTACATAGTATAAACAGACATAAAAACACAAAACATTTACTTTTCATTATCGTACATATTCTTGCTTTAAAGTTCATTTCCTCAGCGGATCTCTCCATCTTACAAAACTCCATCCTCTAATCGTGCCGCTCGCGGTGGGTGAGTTTCTTCTGCTAAGGAGTACGCCTGTCAGTCCAGGGAAACGCCCTAGACCAACCAGAACCGTTGACCTAACGTCTTCGGCCTGTACCCCAAAGTCTTGGCACCGCGACCCTGCAGCAGAACCCGGATGGTGGTTCGAAAAACAAAAATCAAGAAAGTCCTTCAGATGGGAGGGCTGAAATGCCAAAAAGGAAATAGTAAGGAAATCTTTATTTGTCCATGGGCCTTGGTCTCAAATTATAGCGGAGACGGCCAGGTGCCGTTTGGTCTTGGAACAAAAGTTCAGGCTCTGTGGTGTTCAGTCGATTTGACAGTGGCACAGCCTCTTGCAGAATATTGTCACTCTCTTGGTCGGCGATACCCTCCTGGACCCACTGGTCATATGGCAGAGGCAAGGGGACTACTTTACAGTGGGTGCCATGGATCCAGTGTTTCTTCCCCTTTACTCGCACCGCTGATCTTGTGGATAAAAGGACAAGGTGAGGGCCGATCCAACGAGGCTCGTCGTTGCTCTTGCGCTGGAAATTTCGGACCAGCACCCACGAGCCAGGGTTGATAGGGTGTCCAGGAGCTTCAGAAGCTTGGGGAAGAGTATCATGTACCTGTTGGTGCAAAACACGCAGTTTAACAGTCAAATCATACAGGTAATCGAGTAGTACTGGATGCTCGATCTCACTAAATTTCGTAGGCCTCGGTACACCCCATATGTTGGCCGGGCGGCCAAAAACCACTTCATAAGGACTAAGTCCCACTCGTGAGTGTATGGTCATTCTGGTGGACAAGAGTGCTAAAGGCAGAGCGTCAGGCCATTTAAGACCGGTGCTCGCCTGTATTTTGGCCAGTTTAAGTTTTAGAGCGCCATTGTAGCGCTCTACTAATCCAGCTGATTGGGGGTGATTTGCAGCGTGGAACTTTTGCTTGATGCCTAACCCCTCACACACATTCTTCATCACTGTACCCACAAACTCACTTCCATTATCACACCACACCATTCTTGGCATTCCAAACCTAGGGAAGAATTCTTTCACAAGGGCTTTGGCTGTTGATAGGGCAGTGTGATCTTTCAGAGGATAAGCCTCTATCCATTTTGAGAAAGCACAAACAACCACCAATACATATTTTAGGTTGTTGCATCTTTCCATATGGATAAAATCCAGCTGCAAAACTTCAAACGGATATGATGGAGGTGCAAAATGACCAGCTGGAGTTGGGGTTCCCCTACCAGGGTTGTACTTCAAGCATACCATGCAATTCTTGACCACATTCTCTGCACACTTGGGAATCCCAGCATTCTGCCATACTGGAGCCAACAACTTACAAATTCCTTTCGTACTGATGTGTGCCATTCCATGTGCCATAGTAACCACTGGGAGCACATATGCGTCAGGCAACAACCATCGCCTATGTTCTGTCAGATCAATCCAACAACCATTCTCATCCAACTTACCCATACTTTCTCTCCACTTGCTTAATTCTTTCTCTGTGGCTTCAGCTTGAAGCAACTTCACACTCTCTATTGTGTTCTCACACATCCCAGCATCATCTACCCATCTTGCGGGGCCTGCAACATACATTCTAGTCTTCACATTCTGTGCTGTTTCTTTTGCGATCTCATCAGCAAACGCATTCCCACGTCCAACGTCATCTGTGATTTTCCTGTGCGCACTGCATTTTATGATCGCAACTTGCAACGGTAGGGTCAGTGACTCAAGGAGATCATTCACCAACTTGCCATTCTGAATTTTAGCTCCATGTGAAGTCAGGAACCCACGTTCTTTCCACAATCGCCCAAAACTATGAGCCACGCCAAAGGCGTACTGGCTATCTGTGTATATATTCACTCTCATTCCTTCAGACAACACGCATGCTCTTGTAAGGGCGATTAATTCTGCTGCTTGGGCCAAAATATGTGGCACTCGTGCAGTTTCCACGACCGTGTGTAAGGTCGTGATAGCATATGCAGCAGTCGTATCACCATTTAGGAGCTTAAAACACGAACCATCCACCCATAAAGTACCATCACACTCAGCCAGGGGAGTATCTTTTAAATCTACTCTCCCTTTCGTCTCTTCTTCTGTTCAGAACAGACAGTCATGTTGCTCAATCTCATCTGAGTCTGCTGGAATTGGCAATAACGTAGCTGGATTCAGTGTGTTGCATCTCTTTATGTGTATGTGATTTGCTAACAGTGTGAGCTCATAGCCTGATAATCGTGCACTAATCAAGTGTTGTGTCTTGGTCCTGTTTAATAATGTGTCTACAGCATGTGGAACCATAACGTACCAAATTTGTTGTCCATTACCAGACCAGCAGATTGTCGGATAGACATTGCTGCAGCAGCTGTCGCTCTCAGACAGCTTGGCAATGCCCTCGCTACAGGGTCCAAGGTAGATGAAAAATATGCGCATGGGCGCGGTCTGTCACCAAAAGGCTGTGTTAACACTGATAACGCACAACCATCTTTCTCGTGAACATACAATGTAAAAGGCTTGCTGTAGTCAGGAGTGCCCAACACAGGTGCTGAACACAATGCATTGCGCAATTCCACAAAACTTTTCTGGCACTCTTCAGACCATGGGATAGGATTCGGTGTGTCTTTGCATGTTAAGGCTAACAAAGGTTTTGCCAACAAGGAAAAATTTGGGATCCAGTGCCTACAGTATGAGGTAATGCCCAAGAAAGCACGCACTTCTCTCTGCGTTCTTGGCACACTCAACTGCGCAATGGCTTGAATTCTTTCTGGGGTCAGTTTCCTTCCCTCCTTCGATAAGAGATGACCTAAGTAGGTCACTTCTTGTCGACAATATTGCAGCTTTGAGAGAGACACTTTATGATGGAAAGCAGATAAATGGCGCAACAATGACAATGTGGCTTCTTTGCACATCTTTTCAGTATCCGCGGCGATTAGTAAATCGTCCACGTACTGAATCAGGATAGCGCCACTAGGTAAAACAAGTGCATCAAGCTGCGCTTTCAAAGCTTGACTGTATATCGATGGACTCTCACAGTAGCCCTGGGGAGCGCGTTTGAAGCGGAAGCTTCGGACTCCCAGACTGAAGCCAAAAATGTCTCTGCTCTCCTCTGCAATTGGGATGCTAAAGAAAGCATTCTTTAAATCGATCACTGAAAACCATGCAGCAGAGGCTGGAATCATCGTTAACAAGGCAGTTATATCAGGGACAACTGGAAACTGTGGCACAACAATCTTATTAACCTCTCTAAGGTCAATCACAAATCTGTAAACAGGTGGCTGTGAAGGGTCCGTTCGTTTTAAGACAGGTAAAATCGGACTATTGCAAACGTTGCCTCTTGTCTCTTCAATTACACCCTTATTAATCAAGTCGCTGACAATGTCTAACAATGCTTTCTGGCCTTCATTAGAGATCTTGTACTGGGGAATACGTGGCAGTCTGGCATTAGCCTTTAAAGTTACCACGTATGGCGGTATCTCCAAGAGGCCCACATCATTGGGACCAGTAGCCCAAAGGACATCCGGAAGGGATGACAATTCAGGTGGCATTGCATTTTTAGACAAGTACATCGGGGAAGTCACTTTCCTGCCTAATGTAAGTTGTACCCCTGACGGTGAACAATACAGTGTAGCATGCAATCTTTTCAACAAATCTAACCCTAGCAAATTATCACCACAACCTGTTGTTAGAATCAGGGGTGCTTTCAGCTCGCAAGGTCCAATAGAAAGGGACATGGGACTAGAAATCGGGTTCCTAACTGGGGCGCCAGAAAAACCTACTGAAACATTTATATCGCCAGACAAAGGTGCACCAGGGAGTTTTGAATGCATGATTGAACTCTTTGCAGCACCAGTGTCTAGCAGAAAAGGCTCCGTTACATTTGCTGTAGTCACCTCAACATACGGTCCGCTCTGATCCACTGGCACTGAAACAACTCCCTCTCTCTGCCTACGGCTGTCCTAGTAATCATTATTTTCTGCATCGTTGTCCTCCGCATAATAATCATTATTGTAGTACTGAGCTGTATTAGTAGCCGTGTTGGCTTGCTGATCAAAGCTATTGATGGCACTTTGAGGCGGAAGAGGACGCGCATTCTGGGGAGCATTTCCACGCCCTCTGCCTCTAGGAGCTTGCTGACCACCCCTCCCTCTGGCGCCATACATATTGCCGTTACGCTGCATCAATTTAGGGCAACTATATTTAAAATGACCTTCCTCTTTGCAGTATGAACATTGGTTGGGACCTACAGGGACACGTAGTTGATAATACCCATTCATTTGCTGGTTGTTCTGAAATTGTTGGGGTTGGTGATAGACACCTTGGGGTTGCCTATAATTATTCTGACCTCCACGTGGCGGATAGGCCTGCTGTAAAAGGACCTTTGTTTTTAGTTCTTTCGTTTTCTTTTCTGTTCTATCTTTTTCATCCTTGTCTCTATTCTCATAATACTGTGCAGTAGCCAGTATTTGCGCTGAAGAGGAAACAGCCCAAGAACTTTCTGAATCTTTTAACTTTTTACACAGGTCAGGAAGTAAATTCTGCACAAATTTGTCCACAAAGAACCGTTGGCCACCCTCGGTACTCATATCTTGCCCACTGTGGTCAATAAACGTTTCTTCGAACCTGGTAAAGAAGTCTGACACTGTCTCATCTTTCTTCTGCTTGCATGCAGATAGCTTATCCCAATTTACGCGCATCGCGGGCATTATTGTCTTCATATACGTGATGATTCTACCAGGCAGTTCAGCTATTAAAGGTTCTGGTTTCGCGCCACCAGTCTGTCTAGCGTCAGCGGCAATAATGTCAACCCATGTAGCACCTAGTTCTGCATCGTGATCTGCATTACGAATTGATCCCCATAGGGGCTGTGGAACAACATTACCAAACAACATGTCTATGTCAGCCAGATTCATAACGCATGACCCTGCAGTCTGTGACAACTCTTTATAATATCCTGCAGGGTTTTTACGGGGATCAGGCAATGTCTGCTTAAGCGCTAACACCTCAGAACGCTTCCATGGCACATGCACCCAAACACGCTGGAAATGCGCTGGCACAGCAGCGATACCGGCACCAGCATCAGCTGCAACTGCTTCCTTCCATACCGGGGGGAATTCTCTCATGGGGTATTGTCGCGCTTTTACCTTTTTTCCCACAAGGACATCTTGTTCAAACAATGACTGTTGACAATCATCATTCCTGAAAGACAATACAACCGCAACTGCTTTATCTACCTCACAATCCACAATTGTACCAGTTCCGAAATCAAACCTCACTCTACACAATTCCTGCGGGCTCGGGTCTTTACCATTATCCTCCAATTCCTCACAGAGAATTTCGCACATTTTCTCAAAGACATATCTCTGTTTTGGGGCATCCCATTGATGGAAAACGTTGACAACTGATTCCACACCATACAGTGAAGGGAAAACAATCCATCTACGCGCCATGCGATCTATTACCTTTTTCTCATCGGGGTTAGGCAATTGACTGCGCAATTGCTTACGCTGTAAACCAGGAGTCGCACCAGATGACTCAAAGAGAGGAGACATTAATGTAGTAACCACATTAGCTAAGCGCTGTCGCGCTGAAGGAGAAGCTGAGGCGAAAACAGGGGGAAAAACAGAGGGGAGAAAAGAGGATGCAGAAACAGGTACTGGAGTGGTGCAAGGAAGAGTATCAGGGGAGGCTGTCAATATGCTAGGCAAAGTCGCAGGAAGCGCGGGGGCAGTTGGAAACACAACTGGCGGCCCTTGAGAGTGCTGCGCTATAGGGATAGGAGCCGGCTGCAAAGCAGCTGGCGGTAGCGGCAAGGCTTGCAGTATATTGACTGGAGGTGGCATATTCACAAGCTGGGGAGGCGCCGTGGCATTTTGAGCATACGGGGGTGGCGAACTCAACAAATGCGACATCAGGGGATCTTTCTCCTTTTCTTCTAACTCATTCTGCTTAGAGTGTGGTAAAGCTGGGTAACATTTGTCGATCCCTAATTTACGCTGCCTGTGCAATTGCTCATTCATCTGCTCCTCCTCATTGTCTTTGAATTGTACAGCTGCTTGCATTACTGTCATACCTCTCTCTCTTTTATTCTTTTTTGCTAGCTTAATTTCCTTCTGTTTGGCTTCCTTTCGCCATAAGCGGAAAGAATCAAACATCGCCGGCCGGGCTTTCTTTTTAAACAATTTAATTTCCAAATTATCTTAAATATCGGTATCGAAACTACCATTTTGGGGCCATTTTAAAACACCGTCTTTTCTGGTGTAGTGGATCCATACTTCGTTATATGCAATGGGGCCTATGCCATGTTTTACATAGAGCTCATAAGTTGGAGTTCCAACCGGAGGAACCGGACATGATTCCTCCAGCTGGAAATCTCTTCCACAACCCAAACAGAACAGTCTACCAAATATTCTAGAACCAGGCATCTTCGCTCACTAGTCTAGATCCAAACCTCAAAGGATTATCGCTTACGATAGTTTCGTGAATACACGAGTCCTCTGGCTTTGGCGTTTGCAAACTCCAAATTACCAAATAAAACGATCCCGAGGGATACCTAACAAATGGGAGACGCTCCACTTATACTCAACTGAATATTGCTGATCGATGGCGTCACCAGAAGACTCTCTCGATTGTTTCGCTCTCTCAAACTCGTCAAGGGTCCAAAACAGGTCGATTAATAAGGGCAGCAGTCCTTCGTAGCCGTCGGGACGCGTAGAACCTCGCAGAAAAGACTTTCGGACCACGTTGACATGCAGGGGTCGATGAAGTGGAGGCCTTCCTCCGGAATTTCCACACGAAGCTCCTCACGAACCTCTGGCTTGGACTGGTACCACTAAAATCGTCCCGAGTTGGGTGCCAAACTGAAGTACTGGGTATTTTAGTCCCAGCGGTGCAGGGGCACACACCCTATGACTTCTGGGTTCTTCCCTGTTCCGGACCTACAGAAACACAGAGTCTTCTGGGTGAAGTCAAAGATCGTTTATTGGCTGCAGACCAATTACAGGTATCCTAGAAGTACAACAGCGTGTATGTTCTCAGGAGACTGCTGCAAATCATAGAAACGGACTTCATCTTAAATACATTTTTCCCTGCCTCAGGCATACATTCCTAGGTTTTATGACACGGTCATCACAAGTATACATTACAAACGAAAAAGCAGAGTCATGATGACCATCCCACATTCCAGTTCGGCCAGCCCACAATCATTTACAGAGTAAGGCTCAGATCCCACATCGGATATCAATAGGCCCCCCAATAAACATGAGCATCTCCTGTTTTGGGAAACAAGTCATAAAGCAGGAACAGTCAGGTGTGAAAGAGATTAGCCGGGGGCTCGTGTAGAATGAAAGGGTTTTATGACGGGTCAAGCCCTGATACTAATCACAGGTGGCCAGAGGAAGGGGAGCTCGTGAGACCAGTTTGACCCGGGGCAGCAGAGCCAGCTGCCCAGGTCACAGAGAAGTCAAAGGAAAAGTCCATGTACTGTGAGGCCCGTATTTGCTCCATTGTAGCCTATGTGAGGGCAACAATAAGATGGCCACTGATGCAAAATGGAACCCGCGTAGTGATGCAAAATAGCGTGTACATAGTGCATTAATAGCTAGAACGTCATATAAAGCACTTGTACATACCGCATTAACCATTTGCGGTTCGCCAATACCGGAATAGACAGGGGTAGGGCCCTGTCCCCTACGCGGTCTTGAATATTAAAGTACGACAGACCCTCCTTTTGCCCTTACATAGGCAATAACTATACTCATCTTAATCCGAGTCCAGGTCGATGTTCACAAAGTCATGGAGATGTTGCTGTAGCATCATCCTATTACTTAGCTCGTCCCTCGAAACAGGTTTCCTTACACATAATGTAGCACAGAGGCCACATATCGCAGGAGCACACTGTATACACAGACAAAACAGGAAAAGGATCGCTAAGATCATTCCAATGACCATCAGAACTTTCCAACCCCAGGCAGATATCAGTTCCCAGAACCACCCCACCAGTGACCAATCTCCCTTATCCACGTGTATGGATTCAGATATTTTATGGAGTTTGGAGATGGCTTGATATACTGCTGGAGCGTTGTCTGGTATGAAAATGCAACAACTGGATTGGATGACCTTACATACCCCACCGCGGTCTGCGAGAATAACGTCTAGAACCATGCGGTTCTGCAAAGTCATAAGGCGATCCGCTTGGAGCTCAGCTGTCAAATTACCAAGGGCACCAGCCGTTACATTGACAGTGGATTCAACCACACGAGTCAGCTGTCTCAGGTTCCTACTATTGACCATAGGTCCCCGAAACGGCAGGAAACCCAAGAAGAAGTCTCCTGCTTCCTGACCGGCAGTGTCCTCCTTACTAATCACGCCTCTCACAACTCTGGTCTTGTGATAGTCAGAGGCAGCAGTAAATGTTGGCGGTAGCAGGTTCGCAATATAACATGTGCCCGAGAAATCAGGGGGCAACCATGTATATGCTCGATCTTTGCAGATGAAATATGTGCCCTTGGCAGCCAAAAACGCAGGGGAAAACTGTGACGGGAAAGTGTACGTTTCAGTACAGTCACTTCTTCCCAGCTGAGCTCTAGGGTTCTGACCATTACCCTGTAAGCAGAACCGACCCATGTGGGGTACGACCCAGATTGGGGATGAGATTTTTTGCTGTCTTTCACCCAGACTAATACTATACCCCGTTGCGTTCCATCCTACATAAGGTCTTAATTCTTCCTTGGGTATGGACGAGTATGCATCGATATTTCTGCTCATATCGGCAACTCCTTTCACCAGAGCCTTATTATTGGTGATAGGCCTGATGGAACGCGGTTGTCGAGGGGAGTACGTGTCTAGAGCATAGAGAAACATAGTTTGGAATGCCCATGACGATCCATTGTAACTAAATGGCAGCACCAAATAGGGAATACCCTTATTAATGGTATGTGGCATTAACCCACACACCCAGCAATTGGTCGTATTCATTACTAGTTGGTGCTGGTGCAAGAGCTGGATAAACGAGTTATTTACAAACTCTGATCGTCTGGTTTGCTCGTGCTCAGGCAGGGGGTAAAAAGAGTGAGAGGAGGTAGTGGAAAGAGGTATAGGCTGTTCAGTGGGTGCAATGGGCTTTTGAGCGGAGAAAAATACAAATCCTACGATGAACATTATCATACTACATAGTATAAACAGACATAAAAACACAAAACATTTACTTTTCATTATCGTACATATTCTTGCTTTAAAGTTCATTTCCTCAGCGGATCTCTCCATCTTACAAAACTCCATCCTCTAATCGTGCCGCTCGCGGTGGGTGAGTTTCTTCTGCTAAGGAGTACGCCTGTCAGTCCAGGGAAACGCCCTAGACCAACCAGAACCGTTGACCTAACGTCTTCGGCCTGTACCCCAAAGTCTTGGCACCGCGACCCTGCAGCAGAACCCGGATGGTGGTTCGAAAAACAAAAATCAAGAAAGTCCTTCAGATGGGAGGGCTGAAATGCCAAAAAGGAAATAGTAAGGAAATCTTTATTTGTCCATGGGCCTTGGTCTCAAATTATAGCGGAGACGGCCAGGTGCCGTTTGGTCTTGGAACAAAAGTTCAGGCTCTGTGGTGTTCAGTCGATTTGACAGTGGCACAGCCTCTTGCAGAATATTGTCACTCTCTTGGTCGGCGATACCCTCCTGGACCCACTGGTCATATGGCAGAGGCAAGGGGACTACTTTACAGTGGGTGCCATGGATCCAGTGTTTCTTCCCCTTTACTCGCACCGCTGATCTTGTGGATAAAAGGACAAGGTGAGGGCTGATCCAACGAGGCTCGTCGTTGCTCTTGCGCTGGAAATTTCGGACCAGCACCCACGAGCCAGGGTTGATAGGGTGTCCAGGAGCTTCAGAAGCTTGGGGAAGAGTATCATGTACCTGTTGGTGCAAAACACGCAGTTTAACAGTCAAATCATACAGGTAATCGAGTAGTACTGGATGCTCGATCTCACTAAATTTCGTAGGCCTCGGTACACCCCATACGTTGGCCGGGCGGCCAAAAACCACTTCATAAGGACTAAGTCCCACTCGTGAGTGTATGGTCATTCTGGTGGACAAGAGTGCTAAAGGCAGAGCGTCAGGCCATTTAAGACCGGTGCTCGCCTGTATTTTGGCCAGTTTAAGTTTTAGAGCGCCATTGTAGCGCTCTACTAATCCAGCTGATTGGGGGTGATTTGCAGCGTGGAACTTTTGCTTGATGCCTAACCCCTCACACACATTCTTCATCACTGTACCCACAAACTCACTTCCATTATCACACCACACCATTCTTGGCATTCCAAACCTAGGGAAGAATTCTTTCACAAGGGCTTTGGCTGTTGATAGGGCAGTGTTATCTTTCAGAGGATAAGCCTCTATCCATTTTGAGAAAGCACAAACAACCACCAATACATATTTTAGGTTGTTGCATCTTTCCATATGGATAAAATCCAGCTGCAAAACTTCAAACGGATATGATGGAGGTGCAAAATGACCAGCTGGAGTTGGGGTTCCCCTACCAGGGTTGTACTTCAAGCATACCATGCAATTCTTGACCACATTCTCTGCACACTTGGGAATCCCAGCATTCTGCCATACTGGAGCCAACAACTTACAAATTCCTTTCGTACTGATGTGTGCCATTCCATGTGCCATAGTAACCACTGGGAGCACATATGCGTCAGGCAACAACCATCGCCTATGTTCTGTCAGATCAATCCAACAACCATTCTCATCCAACTTACCCATACTTTCTCTCCACTTGCTTAATTCTTTCTCTGTGGCTTCAGCTTGAAGCAACTTCACACTCTCTATTGTGTTCTCACACATCCCAGCATCATCTACCCATCTTGCGGGGCCTGCAACATACATTCTAGTCTTCACATTCTGTGCTGTTTCTTTTGCGATCTCATCAGCAAACGCATTCCCACGTCCAACGTCATCTGTGATTTTCCTGTGCGCACTGCATTTTATGATCGCAACTTGCAACGGTAGGGTCAGTGACTCAAGGAGATCATTCACCAACTTGCCATTCTGAATTTTAGCTCCATGTGAAGTCAGGAACCCACGTTCTTTCCACAATCGCCCAAAACTATGAGCCACGCCAAAGGCGTACTGGCTATCTGTGTATATATTCACTCTCATTCCTTCAGACAACACGCATGCTCTTGTAAGGGCGATTAATTCTGCTGCTTGGGCCGAAATATGTGGCACTCGTGCAGTTTCCACGACCGTGTGTAAGGTCGTGATAGCATATGCAGCAGTCGTATCACCATTTAGGAGCTTAAAACACGAACCATCCACCCATAAAGTACCATCACACTCAGCCAGGGGAGTATCTTTTAAATCTACTCTCCCTTTCGTCTCTTCTTCTGTTCTGAACAGACAGTCATGTTGCTCAATCTCATCTGAGTCTGCTGGAATTGGCAATAACGTAGCTGGATTCAGTGTGTTGCATCTCTTTATGTGTATGTGATTTGCTAACAGTGTGAGCTCATAGCCTGATAATCGTGCACTAATCAAGTGTTGTGTCTTGGTCCTGTTTAATAATGTGTCTACAGCATGTGGAACCATAACGTACCAAATTTGTTGTCCATTACCAGACCAGCAGATTGTCGGATAGACATTGCTGCAGCAGCTGTCGCTCTCAGACAGCTTGGCAATGCCCTCGCTACAGGGTCCAAGGTAGATGAAAAATATGCGCATGGGCGCGGTCTGTCACCAAAAGGCTGTGTTAACACTGATAACGCACAACCATCTTTCTCGTGAACATACAATGTAAAAGGCTTGCTGTAGTCAGGAGTGCCCAACACAGGTGCTGAACACAATGCATTGCGCAATTCCACAAAACTTTTCTGGCACTCTTCAGACCATGGGATAGGATTCGGTGTGTCTTTGCATGTTAAGGCTAACAAAGGTTTTGCCAACAAGGAAAAATTTGGGATCCAGTGCCTACAGTATGAGGTAATGCCCAAGAAAGCACGCACTTCTCTCTGCGTTCTTGGCACACTCAACTGCGCAATGGCTTGAATTCTTTCTGGGGTCAGTTTCCTTCCCTCCTTCGATAAGAGATGACCTAAGTAGGTCACTTCTTGTCGACAATATTGCAGCTTTGAGAGAGACACTTTATGATGGAAAGCAGATAAATGGCGCAACAATGACAATGTGGCTTCTTTGCACATCTTTTCAGTATCCGCGGCGATTAGTAAATCGTCCACGTACTGAATCAGGATAGCGCCACTAGGTAAAACAAGTGCATCAAGCTGCGCTTTCAAAGCTTGACTGTATATCGATGGACTCTCACAGTAGCCCTGGGGAGCGCGTTTGAAGCGGAAGCTTCGGACTCCCAGACTGAAGCCAAAAATGTCTCTGCTCTCCTCTGCAATTGGGATGCTAAAGAAAGCATTCTTTAAATCGATCACTGAAAACCATGCAGCAGAGGCTGGAATCATCGTTAACAAGGCAGTTATATCAGGGACAACTGGAAACTGTGGCACAACAATCTTATTAACCTCTCTAAGGTCAATCACAAATCTGTAAACAGGTGGCTGTGAAGGGTCCGTTCGTTTTAAGACAGGTAAAATCGGACTATTGCAAACGTTGCCTCTTGTCTCTTCAATTACACCCTTATTAATCAAGTCGCTGACAATGTCTAACAATGCTTTCTGGCCTTCATTAGAGATCTTGTACTGGGGAATACGTGGCAGTCTGGCATTAGCCTTTAAAGTTACCACGTATGGCGGTATCTCCAAGAGGCCCACATCATTGGGACCAGTAGCCCAAAGGACATCCGGAAGGGATGACCATTCAGGTGGCATTGCATTTTTAGACAAGTACATCGGGGAAGTCACTTTCCTGCCTAATGTAAGTTGTACCCCTGACGGTGAACAATACAGTGTAGCATGCAATCTTTTCAACAAATCTAACCCTAGCAAATTATCACCACAACCTGTTGTTAGAATCAGGGGTGCTTTCAGCTCGCAAGGTCCAATAGAAAGGGACATGGGACTAGAAATCGGGTTCCTAACTGGGGCGCCAGAAAAACCTACTGAAACATTTATATCGCCAGACAAAGGTGCACCAGGGAGTTTTGAATGCATGATTGAACTCTTTGCAGCACCAGTGTCTAGCAGAAAAGGCTCCGTTACATTTGCTGTAGTCACCTCAACATACGGTCCGCTCTGATCCACTGGCACTGAAACAACTCCCTCTCTCTGCCTACGGCTGTCCTAGTAATCATTATTTTCTGCATCGTTGTCCTCCGCATAATAATCATTATTGTAGTACTGAGCTGTATTAGTAGCCGCGTTGGCTTGCTGATCAAAGCTATTGATGGCACTTTGAGGCGGAAGAGGACGCGCATTCTGGGGAGCATTTCCACGCCCTCTGCCTCTAGGAGCTTGCTGACCACCCCTCCCTCTGGCGCCATACATATTGCCGTTACGCTGCATCAATTTAGGGCAACTATATTTAAAATGACCTTCCTCTTTGCAGTATGAACATTGGTTGGGACCTACAGGGACACGTGGTTGATAATACCCATTCATTTGCTGGTTGTTCTGAAATTGTTGGGGTTGGTGATAGACACCTTGGGGTTGCCTATAATTATTCTGACCTCCACGTGGCGGATAGGCCTGCTGTAAAAGGACCTTTGTTTTTAGTTCTTTCGTTTTCTTTTCTGTTCTATCTTTTTCATCCTTGTCTCTATTCTCATAATACTGTGCAGTAGCCAGTATTTGCGCTGAAGAGGAAACAGCCCAAGAACTTTCTGAATCTTTTAACTTTTTACACAGGTCAGGAAGTAAATTCTGCACAAATTTGTCCACAAATAACCGTTGGCCACCCTCAGTACTCATATCTTGCCCACTGTGGTCAATAAACGTTTCTTCGAACCTGGTAAAGAAGTCTGACACTGTCTCATCTTTCTTCTGCTTGCATGCAGATAGCTTATCCCAATTTACGCGCATCGCGGGCATTATTGTCTTCATATACGTGATGATTCTACCAGGCAGTTCAGCTATTAAAGGTTCTGGTTTCGCGCCACCAGTCTGTCTAGCGTCAGCGGCAATAATGTCAACCCATGTAGCACCTAGTTCTGCATCGTGATCTGCATTACGAATTTATCCCCATAGGGGCTGTGGAACAACATTACCAAACAACATGTCTATGTCGGCCAGATTCATAACGCATGACCCTGCAGTCTGTGACAACTCTTTATAATATCCTGCAGGGTTTTTACGGGGATCAGGCAATGTCTGCTTAAGCGCTAACACCTCAGAACGCTTCCATGGCACATGCACCCAAACACGCTGGAAATGCGCTGGCACAGCAGCGATACCGGCACCAGCATCAGCTGCAACTGCTTCCTTCCATACCGGGGGGACTTCTCTCATGGGGTATTGTCGCGCTTTTACCTTTTTTCCCACAAGGACATCTTGTTCAAACAATGACTGTTGACAATCATCATTCCTGAAAGACAATACAACCGCAACTGCTTTATCTACCTCGCAATCCACAATTGTACCAGTTCCGAAATCAAACCTCACTCTACACAATTCCTGCGGGCTCGGGTCTTTACCATTATCCTCCAATTCCTCACAGAGAATTTCGCACATTTTCTCAAAGACATATCTCTGTTTTGGGGCATCCCATTGATGGAAAACGTTGACAACTGATTCCACACCATACAGTGAAGGGAAAACAATCCATCTACGCGCCATGCGATCTATTACCTTTTTCTCATCGGGGTTAGGCAATTGACTGCGCAATTGCTTACGCTGTAAACCAGGAGTCGCACCAGATGACTCAAAGAGAGGAGACATTAATGAAGTAACCACATTAGCTAAGCGCTGTCGCGCTGAAGGAGAAGCTGAGGCGAAAACAGGGGGAAAAACAGAGGGGAGAAAAGAGGATGCAGAAACAGGTACTGGAGTGGTGCAAGGAAGAGTATCAGGGGAGGCTGTCAATATGCTAGGCAAAGTCGCAGGAAGCGCGGGGGCAGTTGGAAACACAACTGGCGGCCCTTGAGAGTGCTGCGCTATAGGGATAGGAGCCGTCTGCAAAGCAGCTGGCGGTAGCGGCAAGGCTTGCAGTATATTGACTGGAGGTGGCATATTCACAAGCTGGGGAGGCGCCGTGGCATTTTGAGCATACGGGGGTGGCAAACTCAACAAATGCGACATCAGGGGATCTTTCTCCTTTTCTTCTAACTCATTCTGCTTAGAGTGTGGTAAAGCTGGGTAACATTTGTCGATCCCTAATTTACGCTGCCTGTGCAATTGCTCATTCATCTGCTCCTCCTCATTGTCTTTGAATTGTACAGCTGCTTGCATTACTGTCATACCTCTCTCTCTTTTATTCTTTTTCGCTAGCTTAATTTCCTTCTGTTTGGCTTCCTTTCGCCATAAGGGGAAAGAATCAAACATCGCCGGCCGGGCTTTCTTTTTAAACAATTTAATTTCCAAATTATCTAAAATATCGGTATCGAAACTACCATTTTGGGGCCATTTTAAAACACCGTCTTTTCTGGTGTAGTGGATCCATACTTCGTTATATGCAATGGGGCCTATGCCATGTTTTACATAGAGCTCATAAGTTGGAGTTCCAACCGGAGGAACCGGACATGATTCCTCCAGCTGGAAATCTCTTCCACAACCCAAACAGAACAGTCTACCAAATATTCTAGAACCAGGCATCTTCGCTCACTAGTCTAGATCCAAACCTCAAAGGATTATCGCTTACGATAGTTTCGTGAATACACGAGTCCTCTGGCTTTGGCGTTTGCAAACTCCAAATTACCAAATAAAACGATCCCGAGGGATACCAAACAAATGGGAGACGCTCCACTTATACTTAACTGAATATTGCTGATCGATGGCGTCACCAGAAGACTCTCTCGATTGTTTCGCTCTCTCAAACTCGTCAAGGGTCCAAAACAGGTCGATTAATAAGGGCAGCAGTCCTTCGTAGCCGTCGGGACGCGTAGAACCTCGCAGAAAAGACTTTCGGACCACGTTGACATGCAGGGGTCGATGAAGTGGCGGCCTTCCTCCGGAATTTCCACACGAAGCTCCTCACGAACCTCTGGCTTGGACTGGTACCGCTGAAATCGTCCCGAGTTGGGCGCCAAACTGAAGTACTGGGTATTTTAGTCCCAGCGGTGCAGGGGCACACACCCTATGACTTCTGGGTTCTTCCCTGTTCCGGACCTACAGAAACACAGAGTCTTCTGGGTGAAGTCAAAGATCGTTTATTGGCTGCAGACCAATTACAGGTATCCTAGAAGTACAACAGCGTGTATGTTCTCAGGAGACTGCTGCAAATCATAGAAACGGACTTCATCTTAAATACAGTTTTCCCTGCCTCAGGCATACATTCCTAGGTTTTATGACACGGTCATCACAAGTATACATTACAAACGAAAAAGCAGAGTCATGATGACCATCCCACATTCCAGTTCGGCCAGCCCACAATCATTTACAGAGTAAGGCCCCTGATCCCACATCGGATATCAATAGGCCCCCCAATAAACATGAGCATCTCCTGTTTTGGGAAACAAGTCATAAAGCAGGAACAGTCAGGTGTGAAAGAGATTAGCCGGGGGCTCGTGTAGAATGAAAGGGTTTTATGACGGGTCAAGCCCTGATACTAATCACAGGTGGCCGGAGGAAGGGGAGCTCGTGAGACCAGTTTGACCCGGGGCAGCAGAGCCAGCTGCCCAGGTCACAGAGAAGTCAATGGAAAAGTCCATGTACTGTGAGGCCCGTATTTGCTCCATTGTAGCCTATGTGAGGGCAACTATAAGATGGCCACTGATGCAAAATGGAACCCGCGTAGTGATGCAAAATAGCGTGTACATAGTGCATTAATAGCTAGAACGTCATATAAAGCAATTGTACACACCGCATTAACCATTTGCGGTTCGCCAATACCGGAATAGACAGGGGTAGGGCCCTGTCCCCTACGCGGTCTTGAATATTAAAGTACGACACTATGTTAAAAGACACTAAGAATACAGGTTAAACACCTACATACACTAGGGAACACTATGTGTTGGGGTCCACTTGTGATCAGCATGACCTCCTTTGTAAGCCCCTACTATATAATAGGGCAGGGGATTAAAACTACCTCTTAAAACGCGCCACAGGGCATGTTTGCACACGTCAGCTCATGCCCCGTCCCCTCACTTCCCCACTGTGTAAACACGCCCTGTGACCGTTTTAAGTTGGGAGATTAAGTCCCCTAGAATCCTAAGGGTCCCTAGGGTCCAACTAGCCTACTAGGTACCTCCAGTAAGCGCCACAGAGCTGCATTGCAGAGAGGTGTAAAAAGTGGCACGGCCTGGACCAGCTCTCTGCAACGCAGGTCAGTGGCACTTACTGGTAGCACCTGGTGGGCTAGTTAGCCCCCAGGGGCCCTCAGGATTGAAGGGGAATTACTTCCCAAACTTAAAACGCGCCATAGGGAGTGTTTGCACACGTCACCTCAGGCCCCTCCCCTCCCTTCCCCGCTGTGTAAACACGCCCTGTGGCCGTTTTTTAAGTTGGGAGATTAAGTCCCCTTGAATCCTGAGGATCCCTAGGGGCAAAATAGCCCACTAGGTACGTCCAGGAAGCGTCATTGCACAGAGGTGTAAAAAGGGGCACGGCCTGCACCACCTCTCTGCAACGCAGAGCAGTGGCGGTTACTGGAAGCACCTGTTGGGATAGTTGGCCCCCAGGGTCCCTCAGGATTGAAAGGGAATTATTTCCCCAACTTAAAACGCGCCAAAGGGCGTGTTTGCACACGTCTCCTCAGGCCCCGTCCCCTTCATTCACCACTGTGTAAACGCGCCCTGTGGCCGTTCTAAGTTGAGAGATTAAGGCCCCTTGAATCCTAAGGGTCCCTAGGGTCAAACTAGCCCACTAGGTACGTCCAGTAAGCACCACAGAGCTGCGTTGCATAGAGGTGTAAAAAGGGGCATGGCCTCAGAACACCTGTCTGCAACGCAGCTCCCTGGCGCATACTGGAGATACCTGTTGGGCTAGTTGGCCCTCAGGGACCCTCAGTATTGAAGGGGAATTAATTCCACAACTTACAACTGGCCAGGGGGTGTGTTTGCAGAGTGCTGCAAGGAGGGGGCCTGACCTCCGGCGCGATGCCGGTCTTTTATTTATATTATTTTTTTAAGACGGAGGGCTGTGTGGCCCCCCTTCTTTTTCTAATTTAATGGCCCTGGGGACCCCATCCCCCAGGGCCTGCATCCTAATTTTTTTTGTTGAAAAATATAAATGTTGCCATCCCAAGGCCTTAATCGGCCCCAGGGACCCCAACCCTCGGGTCATGGCCTTTTTAAAAAAAAATTATTTAGGAGGGGGCTGCGTTGCCCCCCTCCTCAGGCCACTTATGGCCCCGGGGACCCCATCCCCCGGGGCCGGCCTTTGTTTTTTATTATTTTATTTTTAAATATATTTATAGAAACACCTAGGACATGCTGGACAATCCATATGCACCTAATACCATGACGATTTGCGTGATATTCATTAAAAGGCGACTATGCATAGAATGAATCCACATGGAATGTATTTACACCGCTAGTGAAGCTCTGACGTGTCTGACGCCCTACCGTGCCTAATCCCGGTGCCCCCGCCGGTGGGTACTCTCCAAGTAGATACCCTTGTCGTTTATTTATACAAATATGGGTAGCTATTGACGGGCACATTTAATATACACGCACACCAAGCCATTCAAAGGGGATTCGACAAAAATTCGACCAAACTATGCAAGAAACCCCCCTCACGGTTAATAAAGCACACATCCACCACCGGATGTGTAATACTTTTTATTTTACTCTCTGGAATGGAGACGAACCTCACTTGAGAGTCACAGCGTGCTCCTGGCTGAGCCCAATGCTGTGTTACACCCACCAGTGCCCGCAGAGTGCCTCACGCCTCTGTGTTGTATTCCACCAGCTAGTGCGTATGCTATGACACTCTCTAGCCCATGTGCACTGTAACACCACCCCGTGAATATGTCATGCCACACTTGCCTTCGCACGGGTTATATTGCCCCAACTAACGTGCCTTCCTCGATGCTTATGTTATAACGCACAGCACTATGCCATACATATTACAATCTGGGATCCATATCTTTGTCACAGTGCATATGCAATGTTACACTCCCCAGCACATATTTTATATTACAACTTTAGAGACTAGTTAGGTTACACAACACTGCCCTGTGCATATTAGACTCCAAGGAGCATATCGCATAACACGCGCTAGTGCCTGTGCTATCTCGCTCTCTCCAGTGAATCTGTCATTGCGCACAATGTATTGCATATTATATTTCACGGCCCAGTTCATCTTATATCACACTTTTTGGTGCATAGTTTATACCATATACTATATCTAGTTTTCATTTTCAATCGTGCTCTCAGGACTATGTTCTATATAACACTGCATCCACCTACCCTTTTAATGGGCATTACATTTTGCGATGGGGGTGGAGGGTCAGGGGGTTGTTTCTGCCAAGTGAACCCGGAGTCAGAGTCACAAACGTCCTCTTATTCCTGAATAAAAGTGAGATTATGCTGCATACTTGTTCATATCTTAAGTAGTTCGCACAGACACACATTTTAAAAACAATAAAGTTCCTAATACCCACCTTCTCTGAACAGTTAGCTTGCTGCCCCATCCACCTCCTCCCTATCCTCTGTTGTCTGAATCCATGGACTAGCCTCCTCCCTCTTGCCATGCATGGTCTGATGTGCTGCCACTGTCCTCCATTTAGCATGATGTACCAGTCCACTCCTCCTGCCCTTCATTGCCCAATTTTATGGCCCATCATTGACCTCCTGCTTAGCCTCTGTGCTTAGCTTGCTGCCCCTATTCTCCTTCCCCCTGCCCTCCGATGTCTTTGTGCATGCCCCTGCTCCATCCTTTTTGCCCACCATGTTCCATGGACCTGCCACTCCTATCTACTCTGAGTGTTCTGTTGAGCTGCCACTCCCCTCCCACCTGCCTAGCTTTGTCAGATGATTGTAAGCTGTCCCTGCCACCTCCACCCTGCCTGTCCACATGCCATGCCCCTATCCCCTTCCTCCTGTCTTCCATGGTCCATTTTACTGCCACACCCTTCTGCCCTCCCTGGTCTGTTGTGCTGCAACTGCTCCTCCTGCCTGCCCCACGCGGTCTGTTGTGAGGCCCCTTTCCCTGAACTCTCTTGTCTGTGCCCAGGTCCTGACCCTCCCTTCTATCCTCCATGGTCCTTTCTGCATGCCCCTGCACCCTCCTTCTTGCCCATCATAGCCATTGTGCTGCCACTAACCCTCCCGCTTGCCATGCATGGTCTTCTGTGCTGCCATGCCCCCTCCCACCTTCCCTCCATGGTCTGTGTGTATGTCATCATAGTCTCATTGTTGCTCTCCATGGTGTGTCTTGTTTCTAGTGCCCATCCTGCCTGACCTCCATGGTCATCTTGCTGCTCCTGCCCTGCCCCCTTGCCCCCAGCCCTCTGTTTCCATGTGCAGACCCCTATTCCCTCGCTCCTGGCTTGTCTGTTCCATTGTAATGCCCCTGATCCATCCCTCCTGCCCTTTATGGTCTGTTATGCTGCAGCTTTCTCTCCTGGCTGTCCATTATGTTCAGCTAGCTACCATTGCCTCTTCCCCTCTGTTCTATGTTGTCCATGTGCATGGTCCTGTCCCCTCCCTATTGCTTTCTATGGATTGTTGTGCTGCACTCCTGTCCCGCATGCGCTGTGTGGTGTATTGTGCTGCTGCAAACCCTGATGCCTGCCCTGTAGGGTCAGTTTGGTGCACCTCTCCATGTCCCTCCTGTCCTCTGTTATCCGAGTCCATGTCCCTACCCCAATTCCTCCTGCCTACCATGATACAATGTACCATACTTGCGAACATTTTGAACTTGGTGAGAGGGAGATTTTGAAAAAAAACTGGGATATTGATTTTCCCCTTTGAGTTACATTGAAAAAGAGGAGATTGTAGACAGGAGACAGATCAAATAAAGCCCATTTGAGCTTAAAAACATTGGACGTTTCCTGGCTGAAACGGGTCTGTTGACATGTATGGTTGTACTACCACTGCCTCTTCCTTCTGCCCACAATGGTCTATTATATTGCCACAGCCTCTTTTGCCAGTCCTGTATTGTTGGTTTGTTGCCCCTGTCCCCCTTTCCACTGCCCTCCATAGTCTGTTGTGCTGCCAATGCCCTTCCTGCCTGCCCAGTGTGGTCAAATTGTTGCCTCTGCACTCTCCTACCTGCCTTCAATTTTCAAAGTCCGTGCCCCTGGCCTCTGCCTCTCAACAGCAGCCTAATGAACAACTAGATTGCTAACATTCTATATTTATTACAAAAGTGTGGAACGCATGACGTCATCTTGATGTAATCAAAACTGTAATACCTAGAGCATTTCCTTTAGAAATTACATATATCAGAGGGTCTTATTTGCATCAAAATTATGGTTAGTGCTCTAAAAAACTAAAATGAGGACATGTTTTCTGAGTTTTCAAATAGCGACAAAGAACTTTTAAATTATTTGTAATCTTTATGTTTTTTTATCCAGTTGACCACTTGATTAAATGTTGCACTTAGGGGAGAGGATGTGGTGTTACTTCCAGAGCTGCAGACTTTGCAACTGGGGAACTAGGTTGGAGTTTCTGCTTCAGCTCAACATTCTGTGATTCTGGTCAAATCACTTAATCTCCCCATGTGTACAACCAAAATGAATTTGATCTTGTGTGATGTAACCAATGCTCATGTAAAGCACTCCAATACCTGACAAGTCTGCACTATATAAAACTGCAAATACACAAAAAATAAGTGTTTTGCACTCTTCTGTCATTGGGCTACATGTGGGCTACATCTGGGTGATATTTGTGCTGCATTTGGGCTCTTTTGTCTCTGGTGGCCATCTTGGGAGATTTATTTGTTATGAAGTTTCCAAATTTCCTCATTTACTGCAGTCTCCTCAGTAGGAAATGCTTTCAGTTTTTTACTTTTATTCCATCAAGAAGGTATTCAGATATGTCACACATTTGCCATAAATTCTGAATGTTAGCACTCTAGTTGCTCATTAGATCACTGTAGTTAAGCTACTGCTCACCACGGAAGTCTGCTGCTGGTATTAAAAGTGCATGTTGCAGTCTGCATATTGGAATTTTTTAATGAAATAGAAGAGGATTTGAGAAGTCACTCAAAATGTGCCCTAATTTTTCTTTCTTCAGCACTAATCATAATTTCTATGGCAAAATGAACCCCCTCATTGTGTTCCTTTTTAAATTAAATGTTTTAAGTGTTACCAGTTTATTCCAATCAAGATGTATTCAGGTGTGCCATACTTTTGTCATAAGTAAGACAGTAAGCGCTCTAGTTGTTCTTAAGAACACTCTGGGACATTCTGTCATTTGGCTATACTTGGGCTACATCTGGGTGATATTTCGGCTACATTTGGGCTCTTTTGTCTCTGGTGGCCATCTTGGGAGATTTATTTGTTATGAAGTTTCCTAATTTCCTCATTTACTGCAGTCTCCTCAGTAGTAAATACTTTCAGTTTTTTACTTTGGTTCCATCAAGAAGGCATTCAGATGTGTCACGCATTTGCCATAAATTCTGAATGTTAGCACTCTAGTTGCTCATTAGATCACTGTAGTAAATCTACTGCTCACCAGGGAAGTCTGCTGCTGGTATTCAAAGTGCATGTTTCAGTCTGCATGTCAGAATATTTTTATGAAATAGAAGAGGATTTGAGAAGTCAAAATGTGCCCTAATATTTCTTTCTGCAGCACTAATCATAATTTCTATGGTAAAATGAACCCCCTTATTTTGTTCCTTTGTAAAATAAATGTTTTAAGTGTTACCACTTGATTCCAATCAAGATGGCTTCAGGTGTGCCATACTTTTGTCATAAGTAAGACTGTTAGCGCTCTAGTTGTTCGTTAGAACACTCTGGGAAATTCTGTCATTGGGCTATACTTGGGCTACATCTGGGTGATATTTGGGCTACATTTGGGCTCTTTTGTCTCTGGTGGCCATTTTGGGAGACTTATTTGTTATGAAGATTCCTAATTTCCTCATTAACTACAGTCTCCTCAGTAGGAAATACTTTCAGATTTTTACTTTGATTCCATCAAGAAGGCATTCAGATGTGTCACACATTTGCCATAAATTCAGAATGTTAGCACTCTAGTTGCTTATTAGATCACTGCAGTAAAGATACTGCTCACCAGGGAAGTCTGCTGCTGGTATTGAAAGTGCATGTTTCAGTCTGCATGTCAGAATTTTTTAATGAAATAGAAGAGGATTTGAGAAGTCACTCAAAATGTGCCCTAATTTTTCTTTCTTCAGCACTAATCATAATTTCTATGGCAAAATGAACCCCCTCATTGTGTTCCTTTTTAAATTAAATGTTTTAAGTGTTACCAGTTTATTCCAATCAAGATGTATTCAGGTGTGCCATACTTTTGTCATAAGTAAGACAGTAAGCGCTCTAGTTGTTCTTAAGAACACTCTGGGACATTCTGTCATTGGGCTATACTTGGGCTACATCTGGGTGATATTTGGGCTACATTTGGGCTCTTTTGTCTCTGGTGGCCATCTTGGGAGATTTATTTGTTATGAAGTTTCCTAATTTCCTCATTTACTGCAGTCTCCTCAGTAGTAAATACTTTCAGTTTTTTACTTTGGTTCCATCAAGAAGGCATTCAGATGTGTCACGCATTTGCCATAAATTCTGAATGTTAGCACTCTAGTTGCTCATTAGATCACTGTAGTAAATCTACTGCTCACCAGGGAAGTCTGCTGCTGGTATTCAAAGTGCATGTTTCAGTCTGCATGTCAGAATATTTTTATGAAATAGAAGAGGATTTGAGAAGTCAAAATGTGCCCTACTATTTCTTTCTGCAGCACTAATCATAATTTCTATGGTAAAATGAACCCCCTTATTTTGTTCCTTTGTAAAATAAATGTTTTAAGTGTTACCACTTGATTCCAATCAAGATGGCTTCAGGTGTGCCATACTTTTGTCATAAGTAAGACTGTTAGCGCTCTAGTTGTTCGTTAGAACACTCTGGGAAATTCTGTCATTGGGCTATACTTGGGCTACATCTGGGTGATATTTGGGCTACATTTGGGCTCTTTTGTCTCTGGTGGCCATTTTGGGAGACTTATTTGTTATGAAGATTCCTAATTTCCTCATTAACTACAGTCTCCTCAGTAGGAAATACTTTCAGATTTTTACTTTGATTCCATCAAGAAGGCATTCAGATGTGTCACACATTTGCCATAAATTCAGAATGTTAGCACTCTAGTTGCTTATTAGATCACTGCAGTAAAGATACTGCTCACCAGGGAAGTCTGCTGCTGGTATTGAAAGTGCATGTTTCAGTCTGCATGTCAGAATTTTTTAATGAAATAGAAGAGGATTTGAGAAGTCACTCAAAATGTGCCCTAATTTTTCTTTCTGCATCACTAATCATACTTTCTATGGCAAAATGAACCCCCTCATTTTGTTCCTTTTTAAATTAAATGTTTTAAGAGTTACCACTTTATTCCAATCTTGATGGCTTCAGGTGTGCCATACGTTTGTCATAAGTAGGACTGTTAGCGCTCTAGTTGTTCTTTAGAACTCTCTGGGATGCTGCAGTAGAACACAAAGGAATGAACTGACAGTCTCTGCCCTTGTTGGATGTACATGTTTTACTGAGAATGTCAGACTTAAAAATTTGCGAACATTCGTGACAGGAATTTTCAATTCTATTAAGGACACGGAGGCGAGGATTATGCTTCTCATTTTCTTTACTGAAAATCTCAGCAGCCAATCAGAAAGTAGAAAAAACAACAAGTACTACAATACCCATAAACCTAGAGGGTATCACGTCATAACCATAGAGTAGTCCCCTATAAATGCATCACAAGAGAATACCACTTCCTCTTTCCTTAGGTGAAAAAGTTAAGGCAAAATATAGTCACAATCTGGTATGCGAGGAAACTGGAAAAGTCCATTCAACCAAAGGAATCCAAGGGCCAAAGGCAGGAACGAATGTGAAGACAACTTCAAAGGAACAGCATGTCCTGGAAGACGACGAAGATCCTTCTTTAGGATGAAAAGGCAGCAGAGCTCACTTGAGATCAGAACCTGGAAATAGAAATATAAAGTCGTAATACCATAGTCCCAAGAAGGAACATAGCAAAAAAGGGGGGGAAAAAACATGAGCATAAATATACATTGCATAATAAAAACAGTGCAAATCAAACAGTACAATACTGAGTATGGGTGGGATAATCCTCGCCTCCGTGTCCTTAATAGAATTGAAAATTCTTGTCACGAATGTTCGCAAATTTTTAATTCTATGTCAGGACCGGAGGCTCCGATTATGCTTGTTCAAAGCTGTGCCACCACAACAGATGCAACATTTACAATAGGTTTATAATAGAAAGTTTTAAAAGTAGATTCAGAGGACCAATCAGCAGTCTTCATAATGTCCACTAAAGTGACACCCTTAGAAAAAGCCTTGGATGCCATAGCCCCACGCACAGAATGAGCACCAAATTTGGAAACATCTATACCAGCTTCGCTCATGAGCCAACGCACCCAACGTGCCAGTGTAGCTGGGGTCACTGGACGAAAAGGTTTCTGGAGAGCAATCAACAATTGACCAGTCAAATCTTGACGAAAACCTGCAGTACTTACCTCATAATCTCGGATACATTGTACCACACATAGTTTGGGATTGTCAGGAAACGCGGGATATGTTACAGAATTGGTGTTAGTTTTTGTGCGTCTGGTTCTCAGAAAAGTAACCCCCTCAGGGGAAAAACTACGACCCGCTAGATCGAGAGCGCGAATATCAGAAACGCGTTTACAAGATACCAAACAAAGTAGCATCGCTAGTTTGGCAGAAAGCTGTTTGCGAGATAAACTCTGATTGACAGGCCAGGAATCCAAGAAACGAAGTACAATGGAGACATCCCAGAGCTCGGAATATCGAGGACACGGAGGATTTACCAACCGGATACCCCTAAGTAATTTACAAACCAAAGGATGATCCCCAATAGGTTTACCCTCAAGGGCCACGTGACCTGCCGAGATGGCCGATCGAAAATTATTAACAGTACGATAAGCAAGACCTGAAGCGGCTAAGGACGCTAAGAAGTTCACTACCAAGGAGACATCTGCTGCAGAGGGATCCAAATCCCGTGAAGAGCACCAATCACACCATCGTTTCCATGCTGAAGCAAAACGTTTGTGTATGTTGGGCGTCCAAGCCTCATTGATAAATCTGGTAGCGTCTCCCGAAAGGCCAGGGACTTTCCAGCGATCCCCGAAATTCGCCAAGCGACCAGCCGTAGTTGACCTGATGTTATAAACGGGTGCGGAGATTGGAGAGGGTCTAGCAACAGATTCCAACGAAGGGGAAGAAGAACCGGAACTGCACATAGCATTTCGAGAAGTACCGGGAACCATGCTTGTGCCCTCCAAAGAGGAGTGATCAGAATCAAGTCTGAGCGATAACATTTGGTTCTGGCCAGTACCCTGGGGATCATTAGAAATGGAGGGAATGCATAACATATCACTGGAGGCCACACTTGCAGGTCCGGACTCCAGCTGAAAAAGTCCGGAAGTTGTTTGTTGAGTCGTGAGGCAAACAGATCGATCTGGCAAGGGCCCCATAACCTGTCCAACAATCGAAACATTCGAGGGTGAAGCCGCCAATCGCTGAAATCTCAGAGATGTCTGGAATTCCAATCTGCAACTTGGTTGCTGCACCCTGGAAGATACTCCGCCACTACAAAAAGACTGTTCTGAAGGCAAAAGTGGCAAAAGTCCTTAGCAATTTCTGCCAGAAGACGGGACCGAGTCCCCCCCAGCTTGTTAACATACCGAACCGCCGACACATTGTCCATGCGGAGAAGGATGCAACAATTTGTCTGGCTGGGAGAGAGACAACGAATCGCAAAGGAGCCCGCTAATAGCTCCAGTTAATTGATGTGAAGATTCAATTCCTCCGGAGACCAACGGCCGCCCGTCGACACTTTACCGCATCGGGCTCCCCAACCCCACCGACTTGCGTCGGATTCGATCACTACTTCCGGAGTGGTGCCGAAAAGGGCCCGACCATTCCAAGATTCCATATGTTCCAGCCACCATAACATCTCCCACCTCGCCTCCTCTGAAAGAGGAATCTGATCGGAATACTTGAGGCCTTTCTGGAGATGGCGGATTTTGAGGCGTTGAAGCGCTCGGTAATGAAGAGGACCCGGAAAAATCGCCTGTATAGAAGAAGCTAACAACCCTACGACCCGGGCTACAGACCTCAAGGACACAGTCTGCTTGTTCAAAATCAACCTCAACTCTCTCTTGATCGATCTGATCTTCTGTTGGGGTAAGAGGAGTTGACAAGATAGGGAGTTGACAAGAAAGCCCAGAAACTCCACCGACTGGGATGGAGTCAACATTGACTTTTGAGGGTTGATCAAGAATCCGAGATTCTGCAAGAGATCCGTGGTCCAGGCAAGATGTTGTAAAAGAAGACGAGGACATTGACCCATGAGGAGGATGTCGTCCAGATAAATAATGAGGCGAACGCCCCTGGCCCGAAGAAACTCAACCACAGGCCTCAGAAGCTTCGTGAAGCACCAAGGGGCCGACGAGAGGCCGAAAGGCAGGACTTTGTTCTCATACCATTGACCCTGCCATTGGAATTGGAGAAAACGACGATGAGGTCCGAAGATGGGAACTGACAGATAAGCATCCTTCAGGTCTAGACGGACCATCCAGTCCCCTTCCTGAAGAAGATCGCGAAGAAGATGGATCCCCTCCATCTTGAAATGACGATATACGACCCATCCATTGAAGTCCTTGAGATTTAAAACAAGCCTGGATCCACCCCCCTTCTTCTGAACTAGGAAGACGTTGCTGACAAAACCCCGAGGATGACGAACCGTCTGCTCTAAGGCCCCTTTTTGGAGAAGCGAATCTATCTCGCTGGAAATGAAGACCTGATCTAGATGGGAAAAAACCATCGGATGGGGGGCAAGACTCTGAGAGGGGGAATGAAGAAATTCTATTCTGTATCCTTACACCGTATCCAGGATCCACGCATCCTGCGAGATCTCTTGCCATTTGTGGAGAAAAAACTGGAGACGGCCCCCCAAGAGAACCTCTGAAAAGGGAATCAAGCTCACCTGAAGGAGTGGCATCGCGGTGACCTCCTTGGTTGCCTCCAAAACGTCCTTTCCTGCTGGAGTTTCGGGATCCTCGTGTGGGGTAGAAATTGGCGGACGAAGTGGACTCCTGATATTTTCGACGGTGAGGATCGTAGCCTCGTTGGGCGCCTCTTTGGAAACCTCGGCCGAACGACCGCCCACTGTATCGTCCGGCCCTTCCAAAAACCGGGCGGAAAGCCCGCTTTAAAGAGCCTTGTGCCTTATCCAGACCACTGAAGGTCGCGACAAACTTAGTCAATTCTTTCAAAAAGGGTTGACCAAAAAGGAGACCTTGGGCCAAAGCCTGGACTCCGAGGAAGACAATTCAGCCAGTTTGGGATCAAGCTTTAAAAGGATAGAGCGACGGCGCTCACTGGACATGGCACAATTTGCATTGCCTAGGAAACATATTGCCCGTTGGGCCCAACCAATTAAATCATCAGGGTTGATAATCTGCCCTGAGGCTTTGGCAATATGACCCAAGTCCAAAATCTTTGTGAGGGGGGCCGGATAAATCCAGCAAGTTATCTTGGCAGGATCTTCATGCCCGATCCAAACCTCTCTTCGGATCCTTAGTATATTTTTTAAGATATGTAAGCATGGAAGGATCCACATCAGGAGTATCCGCTATCTTGTCTGCCAGGTCAGGGCGTGGACATTCAGAGCGCAAACGTGCTCTAACATCCTTGTCAAAAGGTTGACGTAAGTGGGAATGGAGATAGGTCGCGACTTCATCTGAGGGGAGCCATGAGGAAGAGTTCGGATGAATAATGGTGAAGGCTCAAAGGTCAATAAAGAGGGGTGCGAGGGGGCATCCACAAATCGCTCCTTGCGTGATTTCTTTGCTGGAGGAGGAGAAGACTCGGACTCCGACGAAGTACCAGAGGAGGTATTACCATCATCTTCGGGGGGGAGCTGGAAGGAGTAACTCTGGACGTAGATCCATAAGAATGGTCTGAAGCCATGGTTTTAGCGAGTTTCGCAAAATCTGAAGAATGTGGGTTCTTGCGTTTTACCCCAGAAGAAGTGCGGGGCGAGGAGGCTGGAAGCCACCCCTGATGTAAGGCATAGTTGCATAAATGGCGCTTCAAGGGTGTAATAGCCCTGGCCATTGCTTTATTAACGGAATGCTGAACCTTTGACGAGCTCATACTCCAAAGACCCAGAGGGTTCCTCCTCAAAATAGTCCACCTCATCATAGTAATATTCGGACATTGTAAGCACTGAAAAGTTACCAAATCTACCCACAGGAGGAGTAAAGGAGTAATATGCACTGTCCGAGGTATCAAGCGGGAAAATTAATAAGGACAGTGATGAATAAGGGGAGTGGTCAAACCCTAGGCAAGCCAAACCACATTGGAATGAGGAAATTCCAATGTGAAATATGCAAAATTTGTTAAAATGTGGAGGGAGGGCTCGCCAAATAATGCCACTCTAGGCAAAGCCTATGCAAATTATACAGCCCGAGCCCTCTGGTGGACTTGGACGTCACTGGGGAGAAAGAACTGGCAAGTTTGTGGGTATAGAGCACTTAAGCGCTGCCCCTGCGCTCAAAACACCGGTGCTGTGAGGAGAAAAACGCCGGTAATTGGAAATATGCAAATATGGCTGCCGCGCATGCGAGGACGACCAAAACAAGCCAGAAGAAGGACTGCGCTTGCAATGCGCGTGCGTCCTCACTCCCCCTGCTCCCACTCCACTTTGTAAGCAAAACGGGTGAAAAGCGCCCGTAGGCGGGAGGCGAGAGATGCGCTCCCAAGACAACCGCGACTGCAAGCGGCAACGAAGCGCGAAGCGCCGACACTGGGCAGATGTGGGAAGGAGCGCGGGGAAAGAGAAGGAGACCGCCGAAGTGCGAAAACAGGGATAAACAGCAAGGCGAGCAGCGCGCGCCGTAACCACAAGGCACAATAAGTAAGAAAAACAACATTAATGACAAATGCATGAGAAAAAAGGTGAAAGTACTTAACTGGCTGCGGAGCAGCAAAGAAAGAGGAAGTGGTATTCTCTTGTGATGCATTTATAGGGGACTACTCTATGGTTATGACGTGATACCCTCTAGGTTTATGGGTATTGTAGTACTTGTTGTTTTTTCTACTTTCTGATTGGCTGCTGAGATTTTCAGTAAAGCAAATGAGAAGCATAATCGGAGCCTCCGGTCCTGACATAGAATTCATTCTCACATGACTGAGAAAGATAATGTGAATTTACAGAAAATATGCTCTCAGTTTAGCTTATAGATCACCTTCCAAACCTCTGTGGGAAAAGCATGAGAAAATAGTTTTCGCTCAAACATGGTTCATGATATCCCAGCAGAAGGCTTTTTCACATGGTAAAATCACCTTAGAACACACCACAATTCCTAAAATGAGTATGGTACCATCAACAAATGATTTATAATGTAACTAAAGTCATAAAACCTTCTATTAACTTCAATGCTTTTTAATGAGGTGCTATCATGTATATTGGTCCCAAGATGGCTGCCAACACTTCTTGGATGAAGTACTGAGAGCCAATCAGATCTCACAATGAGATGTGTATTTAGGCTTCGCCCAGATTTCAATAACTTATTAACCCTAATTTTCTCAGGAACTACTGAATGGATTTACACCATTTAGGCAAAAGGCACGAGTCTGAACTGAGGACTATCTTTTTGCCAAATTTGGTGTAATTCTGTTCAGCAGTTCGGGCTGTAGCTGCGTCAACAGGTCCTATGGGAAATGCATGGGGAAATTGCGGTTTGGGACCCCCTTTTTTCTCGGCCCCCGCTTGACAAATCAACGTGAAATTTTCCAGGATCGTAGCGGCGCCAAAGATATTCCCAATAGAATGTTGCGGATTTCCTATGGAAAATAGGTCCTAACTATAACTATCTACTGGCGACCAGTAGTTAATATATATATATGACACCCTGACCCCCTAAGCCTGCTCAGGGGGTCCCACAAGGACCCCCAAGGCCCCCCAATTTTTTTTATTTATTTTTTTAAATCGCGGGATGCGCTTAGGATCCGCGCATCCCGCTGCCGAAAAAAAAACGAAGCACGGACTTCTGCGCTTCCTTTTTTTTTAGCCCCCGGGGGGGCCAAGTCCTGGGGGCAATATGTTTATTATAATGGGGGGCCCAGAGGGGCCCCCCAGCCCCAGGGACTGCCACCCCCAGGGTTTATCTGAATTATAGGGGGGGCTCTCAGCCCCTCCAGCCCCGGGGACCGCCACCCCCCATGGCTTTAATATACAAGGGTGGGGGGGCTCTAAGCCCCCCAAGCCCCGGGGACCACCACCCCCTGGGGCTTTGTGATAATATATGTGGGAGGCTCACTGCCCCCCGCAGCCCCACGGACTGCCACCCTCGGGGCTTTAAAAAAAAAAATCTGGGACCGCCACCTCCCCGGGGCACTAATTATTTAACATAGAGGGGTCCGTTACCCCCAAGCCCTGGGGACCAAAACCCCCAGGGGCTTTAAATTAAGTGGGAGGAGGGCGGCGCGGCCCCCCCTCCTGGAACCAATGATGGCCCTGGGGACCACCACCCCCCAGGGCCGGATCCAGTGCTTAATTTGTGCTGGTGCTTTCCGGTGCAGGGCTGGGTCTACACACTCAGGTGCACTTAATTATTTATATACAAGTAAAGTAACTTACTTGCTTCGCTAATGCTACTACGAGACACTTGCAGTGTAAGTAAAGTGTTTAACTTCCCGGCGGTCGGACTACGGACTGTACAGTCATGTGCAGACTGTATGACACACACTGCACAGTGCACACTTCAATTTGCGGCTGAGCGGCTCGATTGTTGATGCGGCTTGAATCTCGGGCTTCGGGGACGCAGGGCGGGGGCTGTATGCGGCAGCGTGCGTACTGCGCAGATGTTCTCAAATTGTGCTTCACTGCGCACGCCACGCATTCAGTGCCACGCCCCAGCATAGCGCTGCCGCGCACCTAGTCTTCGTGTTGGTGTTGGCGGTTCGACTTCTTCGCCATGGCCCTCCGTTCACAAAAACTTCACCACAACAATTAAAACCCGGCCGGACGACGTGGGCCAGTTAGCCAGGGTCTGGCAACAGCGGCTGCACCAGGTGAGAGTGAGTCGAAGTCCAGTCAGGTTTGGAGGGGATCCTTGAGCCCACACTTGTCCGTCAATCAAAATACGTTATGCTCCAGGAGAGGGAAAATACATGAAGAGGAAGGAAGGCCTTTGCATAAGAAGCAATCAAATAAGATTGCTGAGAAAATGAACGAATGCAAGAGGTGGGCTGGCCTAGAATGGCGGTTTCATTTGCAGCAGTGGAGCCGGCCTTTCCCATCATGCAGCTCTTGTCCCCGGTGGCCTTGATGCATCTTTAAACGCCGCGTGCTCTGTGAGCTGGGGCGTGCTCACTCGGATGGAGAAATGCATCTTCGGGTCTCCAAAGCTGCTCTCTCTGCAGCAGGAGCGGAACTGAGATAGCAACTCTTATTGCAGCGCAGTCACCGGGGCATGGCAAGGCACCGGGCACACCCAGCACGCCAAAACCTCCAGTACTAAGCAATCGTCGTGCTTAGCCAGGGATGCCCATGAACAGGTGAGGGGTGCCAATGCACTTTCAGGGCTGGAAGTGAACCTGCCGGTGTCCATGGCAATCAGTCGGACAGTGTACATCACAGGGGTGCCAGCGCATAGCTCAGGACTGCCATGCTCATGCAAAGAATGTCAGCGCCCATAACAGGGCTTCTGTGATGGGCACACCACAGGCGGCCTGTCACAGGACTGGCTCTTCATATCTCAGGCCTGTCAGCGTCCTTGACGGCTTTCAGTGCACTTTCCCCGGACTGACTGTGCACATCCCAGACCTTCTAGCACCTATGATAGTGCTTTCAGTGCACATCATTGGGCCAAGAGTGCACACCGCGCACCGCTCTGCCACTGCACCTCTCAGGACAGCCAGCGCCCAGGCCCAGCACAGGGCTGCCAGTGCACGTCCCAGCGCTACTATTGCCCATAACCTAAGAACTTCCAGTGCACACCCCTGGCCTGACAGTTCACATCCTTTGGAACGTTCCACGGCTTGCACGGATTGTCACCGCCTATAAGAGAGCTTCCAGGCCACAACCCGGACTGACAGGGCCCCCTCTGTCCACCACGGGCCTGCCATTGCACAGCTAAGGATTGTCAGCGCCTCTAAGAGAGATTCCAGTGCACATTCCCGGCTGACAGGGCACATCCTAGAACAACCTCTGCCCATTACATGGCTTCAGCACCTCCCAGTGCAGCGACCACAGCCCGCCCACTTCCCTGCGCCCCATAGTTTTGTGACATGCAGCCACGTGCTGCTCCTTGGTGTGAACTTCAAACAGGCAGCCTGAGCCAGCGACTTGTTAAACTGAAACCCGCGACGATCAGAAGCGGCCCTCTAATTTAACATGACAAATTGCATGTAGACAAAACAAGGACCAGAAAATGATTTATGGATTTTTTGCGATGTTCTGAGCAAAGTAATGCAACATGAATTAAACATCCGAATGCGAGCTCTATCATTCGTAATGGCCCAAAGCTCACTGTTTGTCCAAATTGGCGTTAGACAACAGACAGCTTAAAACAATAGACCTTGTCAGCATCCGGAATTATGCCACAAATCCACTATGTGTGCCAATATGATGCATTGTGCTGATTGAAATTGTTTTGTGCGTTTAGGTATTCAGAGATTTTTACTTTGTGTACTAGCCAGATTTTCGTGCTCACTGGCTAGTTTAGTTTTAGTCTATTGTTCACCAGGAACTTATCTCTGCAGCTGTTCTCTTGAAGCGATGCCATGTGCGCTTCCCAGCACCATCCTGAGTTTGAGAGTTTGCTCACGGCTAAGGTTCACTCTGCCTCTCATCCTTCAGAGATCGTTAAAACGAGTATCAACCTCATTGGGTGAGAACTATTGCGTCCCTCGTTAAGCGCTTAGATAACTATACCAAAAGCGTTATACATGAAAATGAATAACGCTGCTGCTGTCGTGTTCGCTGCAGACCTCACCTGCCCTCTCCAGTGTGCCGCAGTGATAGGTGGATAAATCGCTCGACCTGAATCCCACAACCGCGGTGCACCTGCTGCGCGCGAGTCCGGTCAAAAGTGAACGCGCATGCAGCCAGGGCCATGGAAGGCACAGGTTTTATAACATTGGGGCGGTTAATATAACTTACTGGTGCTCGGGTAAAGCGTTCGGTGTATGTAAAAAACACCCCTGTATGTTTTTAAAAAAAAAAGAGTAATTAAATATTACATGGAAATAAAAACTGGTAAGAGATAAGATAGCTCGGTGTTGTAAAGCATAAACTGAGACGGGTAGTATGTGTAAACTGAAGGCCCTGCGAGCACTCAGCCTTTCCACTAACCTAGGTCAATGAAATGAACAACACTGATTAGAGAATCACCAACACTTGGTATCAAGACACTATGGGGCAGATTTATGTTAACTGGCGCATCCCTGCATATCAGCAGGGATGCGCCAATTATTATGCGCCACAGCTGCGCCACCATGGATGCGCCGCATTTATAATGCGGCGCACCATGGGGCAAAAACGGCACAGATGCGTGACGCATCTGTGCCGTAAAAGTGGCGCATTGCTGGAATTGCGTCGCAAGCACGACGCAGCTCCAGCAATGTTCTGGGGGGCTCCATCTGTACAATGCTGCGTCAATCCTTACGCCTGCTTCAAGCAGGCGCAGGGTTTTGACGCAGCATGGGCCTAAAAGTGACTGAGTGAAATCTTGTAGATTTCACTCAGCCACTTTTAGGAGGCGTTCCTGCGCCGGAACGCCCCCACCTGCCCTGGAACGCCTACATGTGGCGCAGGGCTTTACAACGTGACGCATCTCCCAGATGCGTCACGTTGTAAATACCCCGCACCATGGCACAGGATTTGCGCCGCTGCTGCGTCACAAAAGTGACGCAATGGCGGCGCAAAAATGGCGCAAGTGCAACATAAATCTGCCCCATAGATGCTATGGTGAGACTGAGTACATCCCACAAGCACACCGTCACTCTCATATTCATAAAAGAAGGCTGTTGAAGGCCACGGCACCCTTTTGTTTCTGCTCACTTTGCAATATTTACTGGGTAGGTCTTCACACAGGTTGAGTCAGTGATGTTCAATTACAGCAGGAACCCCGCTGGAGCAAAGACAGAGATTTGTTCATCAAGTTCCGAGTGTCAAAGGCTAAGAAGAACAACACACACATTGTTTGTCTCCAAACACATGCACAGTATGTCCCGAGGTGTAAGGCATCTAGGAGTAAGTGGTGAAGCAATCCACAAACTTGAGTAATATATGAAGCCATCTTGTGTTCTAATTTCTGAACTGACAAGGAGAGGCTCTGTAGTGGATACATATAGAACATGTCATTTGTCTGTCCCAAACGCCCTCCTAAAAATACAAAGTAATACCTTGCGTATCTTGCTGTACTCTCTTACCTACCTAGTGCATCACTCAAGATACCAGGTATCCTTCCACCATCTAACTGCACTGGGTTCTCCCTTGTATGTTTCTGATTCATAGGAATCTAGGCTCTATGCCAGGCAATCGCACCTCTCCCGTCGCATACCTCGGTGCTGCAAGGTGATTAACAGGAGATGAGGCCAGCTTCGGTTCCAGTTAGCGCTATATAAAACTGCAAAGGACAAGTAAAAACACACACAAAAAAAACACTGGGCTATTCACATACGCACTCATGTCTAGCAAATGCTGGAAAAGAGGAAAATCGGGCTGCAGCCTTTTATTGATCCAAGTAAATAGAAAGACCATTTATATGTTAACGAGGCTTTGATTATTGTTTCACCCCTTCATCGCCACATGGCAAAGGCGACAATGTTCTGCTGCGTGGATATTTCTTTTTCTATGCAGCGCAGGAGAAAAGAAGTTTGTTTATTCCTACTCACCTTTCCTGACCCCTGCAGCCGCTTATCACATCAGGCTGTGACACAAAGTTTGACTAATGGAGTAGGTAAGAGAACGTGTTACTAGTTGTTTTTCTTTTTAAAAGCTGCGCAGGCCCAGCAGGGCACATACTTCGTGTGTGCTTCATTTAGACAGTTTTTATCATTATCATGGCCGATGCAGGACAAAAATAAGACAATACAAAATGCCCAGATAACGCTGGTGATGAATGATCCTGCTGGAGAGCAATCATTTGTCTGTTAGTAGTTTTTAAATGCAGATAAACTGTATTTTATGTGGAAGCTCAGTGGGTTACTGCCTTTGTCACAGAGATCCTTGTGTTACATGCAGTTCAGAAGTTACAATCGTAACATAGGACAGTGACCAATGAACTGTCACCAAAGAGCTGCCTACAAAGTTTAAACATGAATGGTATAGTTAGAACTTCGCTTTCTTTTTTGTGATATGGTTAGAACTTCCCCAGTCTTTTATTATTCTAATGTTTCCAAAATGAGTATGTTTGGGCAGATATACATTTTTATCAGTAAAGCTGACCCCCATTGAATACTCTTTAAATCCTAAGGTTGTGTTTCACCAGCCCAAACCCTCGTAAAATTTCCGTCCCACAGGTATGGATGACACGTGATTCATACACCTTGTAATCCTCATTGGCTTATGTGACATTCCCTGTAGACTGATTTACATACTTGTATGATTCATTGTATCCTGTATAATGTGTGAGTGGTGTAAAGTACTGACACACACTCCACTGATATGAGTAGCGCTATACAACAAATGAAATGCATTTGACTACATAAAGATGAGGGGCACTGTTGGAGGGTGGCAGTGAGGGAATCTGAGGAAGAGGTCAATAGGGGGAGGCCATGGAGTGATGAGGGGCACTGTTGGAAGGTGGTAGGAAAGGTTATTTACGGAGAGAGAGGTTATAGATGCGGCGCCAAAAAAGACTTTCCTGTCATGGCCTTTCTGGTTTTGTTTATTTAATTAGCTGTCGGGGTCCTAAGGGCTACTGTGGAACATACTTTGAAGTGCGTGTTAATTATATTTACCACTATATTCAATGTTTTATGTTTGAAGGTGATTTTACTAATGTTTTTACCAGGATAAACAAGCCTGTAAGGGAGTGCGTTGCAGAATCCAGGGTCAGGTGGAGGTAGTAATGAAGAGGGATTCTCCCTGAAGGCTCGCACAGAGGGAGCCCGAGAAGTGTCACTTGCCTCTTTTCAATGCATTAGTGATTTTATCTAATTTATTTCAAAATTGTGCTTTAAATGCACTTTTGATTTAATCTTTTTGAAAATGTTCACAGGGCAGGGGAACCTCCTATCTAAACCTTACTATGAGGAAGGCAGGCTCCCTTGCTGAAATTCATCTGACTTTTCGCAGTGCCCGTTGAGGATGTGGGTGGAGCTAATAGCGGAAGTGGGTGGCGCCAGTGGAGGAAGTGGGTGGAGCCAAAGAAAAAGTAGGTGTGGCCTCCGACAAAGATTTGAGCACCTGCACTTCAAATTTTACAAATTAAGCACTGGCCGTATCCTGCAGTATCCCTTGGTGCCCACGCCCGTGACACGGCTGTTTGCACAGCTCCCACCCTGCCATTGCAAACTGCTTTGCTTCATTGAAGTGAGAGCAGGGAAACCTGTTCTCGCTTCAATGAAGCAAAGCAGATTGCTTTTCCATATGGGGAGCAGCATGTTAGCTGGAAAAGCAATGCCGGCTCCGGCAGGAGACGGAGAGCCAGCTGGGACTGTGGGGGATTTGGCGACCCTCCCACGGTCCCCAACTGAGAGGGCCAGCCCTGGGGGATGTGGTCCCCAGGGCTACAAGTGGCCACACGGCCCCCCTCTCACATTAAAAACAAAAAAATAAAAATAAAACAATGGCCGGCCCCGGGGGATGGGGTACCCGGGGCCTTAAGTGGCATGAGGAGGGGGGCTACGCAGCCCTCTCCATAAAACTATTTTAAAATTTGGCCATGCCCCGGGGGATGAGACCCGGGGGATGGGGTCCCCAGGGCCCCAAAAAAGTAAAATGAAGGGGGGCCACACAGCCCCCCTTTCAAAAAAATTTTTTTAAAAAAAAGACACGATCGTCTCTAGGCCCCACTCCCTCACAAGAACACTCTTCAAACGTGCCCTGTGGTGCATTTTAAATTGGGGAATTAATTCCCCTTCAATACTGGGGGTCCCTGGGGGCCAACTAGCCCACCATGTACCTCCAGGAAGCGCCACAGGGCTGCGTTGCAGAGAGGTGCTCCAGGCCACGCCCCTTTTTACACATCTCTGCAACGCAGCCTTGTGGGGCTTACTGGAGGTACCTGGTGGGCTAGTTGGACCCCAGGGACCCTCAGGATTCAAAGGGACTTATTCCCCCAACTTAAAATGTGCCACGGGCGCGTTTGCACAGTGGTGAAGGTAGAGGGCGAGGCCTGAGGTGATATGTGTGCAAACACGCCCTGTGGCGTGTTTTAAGTTGGGGAATGAATTCATCTTCAATCCTGATTTTTCCTGGGGCCATCTAGCCCACCAGGTACCTCCAGGTACCTCCAGTAAGCGCCATGGAGCTGCATTGCAGAGTGTTGTAAAAAGGGGCGTGGCCTCTGAACACCTCTCTGCAATGCAGCTCCCTGGCGCATACTGGAGGTACCTGGTGGGCTAATTGGCCCCCAGGGGACCTCAGGATTGTAGAGGAATTCATTCCCCAACTTAAAACACGCCATGGGGTGCGTTTACACACTGGTGAAGGGAGGGTACAGGGTCTGAGGTGACGTGTTCAAACACGCCCTGTGGCGCGTTTTAAGTTGGGGAAAAAATTATTCTTCAATCCTGAGGGACCCTGGGGTAGCCCACCAGGTTCTTCCAGGAAGTGCCACTGTACTGCGCTGCAGAAAGGTAGTGCAGGCCGTGCGCCTTTTTACATTTCTCTGCTACGCAGCTCTGTGGCGCTTACTGGATGTACCTAGTGGGCTAGTTGGACTCTACGGACCCTCAGGATTGAAGGGGAATTATTTCCCCAACTTAAAACGCGCCACAGGGCGTGTTTGCACAGTGGTGAAGGGAGGGGATGGTGTAGGAAAGTGGCTCTATATATACTGGACCGAAGTAAAATCAGACGAACTACGAATTCCGATTTACTCACCTGTTATCAGGAGAGACCTCAGTGCTGCATCTTTGAGCCCAGTACTGATCCTGAAAAGTAATTCCAACCGTACTTACCAGTAACTTGAATTTCCTTCCATAGGCTAACATTGACTGGTTTCACTTGGAAATTCTTCCAAGTGTGGAGTTTTGGAACTCACAAATATTCCTCAAAAGTCAGTCGAACTACGAATTCTGATTTACTCACATATCATCAGGACAGATCTCAGTGCTGCATCTTTGAGCCCAGTACTGATCCTGAAAAGTAATTCTAACCACACTTAACAGTAACTTGAATTTCCTTCCATAGGATATCATTGCATCCCACCCCTGTGCCTGTTTAATAGTTTAATAGTACTCCCATGAGTCATTGAGCTGACAAACTCGTGGATGAAGCACCCGCATGCCTGTGAGAAGTACCTGATCTGAGAAAGATGTTGGCAGCCTACTCAGCAAACCCCAAATTTGAAAGACTGTAATCTCTACTGATGACGGTTAAAGAACGAGAAACACATGTGTAGAGAACAGCACTATCTGCGCCAACTGTGGCGAAACAGTCGAACACTCTTGAAGCAAGCAAGTAACTGAAACTGCATTTACCACAATGCCAGGGGCGAACCTTGCTGGGAGGTGAAGCGGTGTGCTCCCCCCCTGTTCCTGTTTAATAGTACTCCCATGAGTCATTAAGCTGACAAGCTTGTGGATGAAGCACCCGCATGCCTGTGAGAGGTACATGACCTGAGAAAGATGTTGGCAGCATACTCAGCAAACGCCACATTTGAAAGACTGTAATCTATACTGATGATGGTTAAAGAACCAGAAACACGTGTCTAGAGATCATCACTATCTGCGCCAACTGTGACGAAACACTCAAACACTCTTGAAGCAAGCAAGTAACTGAAACTGCATTTACCACAATGCCAGGGGCGAACCTTGCTGGGAGGTGAAGCGGTGTGCTCCCACCCCTGTTCCTGTTTAATAGTATTCTTGTGAGTCATTGAGCTGATGAGCTCGTGGATGAAGCACCCGCATGCCTGTGAGAGGTACCTGACCTGAGAAAGATGTTGGCAGCCTACTCAGCAAACCCCACATTTGAAAGACTGTAATCTATACTGATGATGGTTAAAGAACCAGAAACACGTGTCTAGAGATCAGCACTATTTGCGCCAACTGTGGCGAAACACTCGAACACTCTTGAAGAAAGCAAGTAACTGAAACTGCATTTACCACAATGCCAGGGGCGAACCTTGCTGGGAGGTGATGCGGTGTGCTCCCCCCCTGTTCCTGTTTAATAGTACTCCCGTGAGTCATTGAGCTGACGAGCTCATGGATGAAGCACCCACATGCCTGTGAGAGGTACCTGACCTGACAAAGATGTTGGTAGCATACTCAGCAAACCGCAACTTTCAAAGACTGTAATCTCTACTGATGACGGTTAAAGAACCAGAAACACGTGTCTAGAGATCAACACTATCTGCGCCAACTGTGGCGAAACACTTGAAAACTCTTGAAGGAAGCAAGTAACTGAAACTGCATTTACCACTGTGCCAGGGGCGAACCTTGCTGGGAGGTGAAGCGGTGTGCTCCCACCCCTAATCCTGCTTAATAGTACTGCCATGAGTCATTGACCTGACGAGCTCGTGGATGAAGCACCTGCATGCCTGTGAGAGGTACCTGACCTAAGAAAGGTGTTGGCAGACTACTCAGCAAACCCCACATTTGAAATACTGTAATTTCTACTATTGACGGTTAAAATACCAGAAACACGTGTCAAGAGATCAGCACTATCTGCGCCAACTGTGGCAAAACACTCGAACACTCTTGAAGCAAGCAAGTAACTGAAACTGCATTTACCACAATGCCAGGGGCGAACCTTGCTGGGAGGTGAAGCGGTGTGCTCCCACCCCTGTTCCTGTTTAATAGTACTCCTGTTAGTCATTGAGCTGACGACCTCATGGATGAAGCACCAGCATGCCTGTGAGAGGTACCTGACCTGAGAAAGATGTTGGCAGCCTACTCAGCAAACCCGACATTTGAAAGACTGTAATCTCTACTGATGACAGTTAACGAACCAGAAACACGTGCCTAGAGATCAGCACCATCTGCACCAACTGTGGCGAAACACTTGAACACTCTGGAAGCAAGCAAGTATCTGAACTGCATTTACCACAATGCCAGGGGCGAACCTTGCTGGGAGGTAAAGCGGTGTGCTCCCACCCCTGTTCCTATTTAATAGTACTCCCATTAGTCATTGAGCTGACGACCTCATGGATGAAGCACCCACATGCCTGTGAGAGGTACCTGACCTGAGAAAGATGTTGGCAGACTACTCAGCAAACCCCACATTTGAAATACTGTAATTTCCACTTTTGACGGTTAAAATACCAGAAACACGTGTCAAGAGATCAGCACTATCTGCGCCAACTCTGGCAAAACACTTGAACACTCTTGAAGCAAGCAAGTAAATGAAACTGCATTTACCCAAATGCCAGGGGCGAACCCTGCTGGGAGGTGAAGCGGTATGCTCCCACCCCTGTTCCTGTTTAATTGTACTCCCGTGAGTCATTGAGCTGATGAGCTCGTGGATGAAGCACCCACATGCCTGTGAGAGGTACCTGACCTGAGGAAGATGTTGGCAGCCTACTCAGCAAACCCCACATTTGAAAGACTTTAATCTGTACTGATGACAGTTAAAGAACCAGAAACACGTGTCTTCAGATCAGCACTATCTGCACCAACTCTGGTGAAATACTCGAACACTCTTGAAGCAAGCAAGTAACTGAAACTGCATTTACCACAATGCCAGGGGCGAACCTTGCTGGGAGGTGAAGCGGTGTGCTCCCACCCCTGTTCCTGTTTAATAGTACTCCCGTGAGTCATTGAGCGGACGAGCTGGTGGATGAAGCACCCGCATGCCTGTGAGAGGTACCTGACCTGAGAAAGATGTTTGCAGACTACTCAGCAATCCCCACATTTGAAACACTGTAATCTCTACTGATGACAGTTAAAGAACCATAAACATGTGTCTAGAGATCAGCACTATCTGCGCCAACTGTGGCGAAACACTCGAACACTCTTGAAGAAAGCAAATAACTGAAACTGCATTTACCACAATGCCAGGAGCAAACCTTGCTGGGAGGTGAAGCGGTGAGCTCCCACCCCTGTTCCTATTTAATAGTACTCCCCTTAGTCATTGAGCTGATGAGCTCGTGGATGAAGCACCTGCATGCCTGTGAGAGGTACCTGACCTTAGAAAGATGTTGGAAGCCTACTCAGCAAACTCGACATTTGAAAGACTGTATTCTCTACTGATGACGGTTAAGTACCCAGAAACATATGTCTAGAGATAAGCACTATCTGTGCCAACTGTGGCGAAACACTCGAACACTCTTGAAGCAAGCAAGTAACTGAAATTGCATTTACCACAATGCCAGGGGCGAACCTTGCTGGGAGGTGAAGCGGTGTGCTCCCACCCCTGTTCCTGCTTAATAGTACTCCCGTTAGTCATTGAGCTGACGAGCTCATGGATGAAGCACCTGCATGCCTGTGAGAGGTACCTGACCTGAGAAAGATGTTGTCAGCCTACTCAGCAAACCCGACATTTGAAAGACTGTAATATCTACTGATGACAGTTAACAAACCAGAAACACGTGCCTAGAGATCAGCACCATCTGCACCAACTGTGGCGAAACACTTGAACACACTGGAAGCAAGCAAGTATCTGAACTGCATTTACCACAATGTCAGGGGCGAACCTTGCTGGGAGGTGAAGCGGTGTGCTCCCATCCCTGTTCCTGTTTAATAGTACTCCCGTGAGTCATTGAGCTGACGAGCTGGTGGATAAAGCACCCGCATGCCTGTGAGAGGTACCTGACCTGAGAAAGATGTTAGCAGCCTACTCAGCAAACCCCACATTTGAAACACTGTAATCTCTACTGATGACAGTTAAAGAACCCGAAACACGTGTCTAGAGATCAGCACTATATGCGCCAACTGTGGCAAAACACTCGAACACTCTTGAAGAAAGCAAGTAACTGAAACTGCATTTACCACAATGCCAGGAGCGAACCTTGCTGGGAGGTGAAGCGGTGAGCTCCCACCCCTGTTCCTATTTAATAGTACTCCCATTAGTCATTGAGCTGATGAGCTCGTGGATGAAGCACCCACATGCCTGTGAGAGGCACATGACCTGAGAAAGATGTTGGCAGCATACTCAGCAAACCCCACATTTGAAAGACTGCAATCTCTACTGATGACAGTTAAAGAACCAGAAACACGTGTCTAGGGATCAACACTATCTGCGCAAACTGTGGCGAAACACTTGAACACTCTTGAAGGAAGCAAGTAACTGAAACTGCATTTACCACTGTGCCAGGGGCGAACCTTGCTGGGAGGTGAAGCGGTGTGCTCCTACCCCTATTCCTGCTTAATAGTACTGCCGTGAGTCATTGAGCTGACGAGCTCGTGGATGAAGCACCTGCATGCCTGTGAGAGGTACCTGACCTGAGAAAGATGTTGGCAGCATACTCAGCAAACCCCACATTTGAAATACTGTAATTTCTACTATTGACGGTTAAAATACCAGAAACACGTGTCTTCAGATCAGCACTATCTGCACCAACTGTGATGAAATACTTGAACACTTTTGAAGCAAGCAAGTAACTGAAACTGCATTTACCACAATGCCAGGGGCGAACCTTGCAGGGAGGTGAAGCGGTGTGCTCCCATCCCTGTTCCTGTTTAATAGTACTCCTGTGAGTCATTGAGCTGATGAGCTCGTGGAAGAAGCACCAGCATGCCTGTGATAGGTACCTGACCTGAGAAAGATGTTTGCAGACTACTCAGCAATCCCCACATTTGAAACACTGTAATCTCTACGGATGATGGTTAAAGAACCAGAAACACGTGTCTAGAGATCAGCACTATCTGGGCCAACTGTGGTGAAACTCTCGAACAATCTTGAAGCAAACAAGTAACTGAAACTGCATTTACCCCAATGCCAGGGGCGAAACTTGCTGGGAGGTGAAGCGGTGTGCTCCCACCCCTGTTCCTGTTTAATAGTTCTCCAGTGAGTCATTGAGCAGACTAGCTCGTGGATGAAGCACCCGCATGCCTGTGAGACGTACCTGACCTGAGAAAGTTTTTGGCAACCTTATAAGAACCAGAAACACGTGTCTAGAAATCAGTACTTTCTGCGCCAACTCTCGCGACACACTCAAACACTCTTGAAGCAAGCAAGTAACTGAAACTGCATTTAATACATTGTCATGGGCGAACCTTGCTGGGAGGTGAAGCGGTGTGCTCCCAACATCTATTTCAGTTTAATAGTACTCCCATGAGTGATTGAGCTGACGAGCTGGTGGAAAAGCACCTACATGCCTGTGAGAGGTACCTGACCTGACAAAGATTTTGGCAGCATACTCAGCAAACCGCAAATTTCAAAGACTGCAATCTCTACTGATGACGGTTAAAGAACCAGAAACACGTGTCTTGAGATCAGCACTATCTGCGCCAACTGTGGCGAAACACTCGAGCACTCTTGAAGCAAGCAAGTAACTGAGACTGCATTTACCACAATGCCCGGGGCGAACCTTGCTGAGAGGTACAGCGGTGTGCTCCCACCCTTGTTCCTGCTTAATAGTACTCCCGTGAGTCATTGAGCTGGCGAGCTCGTGGATGAAGCACCTGCATGCCTGTGAGAGGTACCTGACCTGAGAAAGATGTTGGCAGCATACTCAGCAAACCCCACATTTGAAAGACTGTAATCTCTACTGATGACAGTTAAAGAAACAGAAACAAGTGTCTAGAGATCAGCACAATCTGCGCCAACTGTGGCAAAACACTCAAACACTCTTGAAGCAAGCAAGTAACTGAGACTGCATTTACCACGATGCCAAGGGCAAACCTTGCTGGGAGGTGAAGCGGTGTGCTCCCACCCCTGTTACAGCTTAATAGTACTCCCATGAGTGATTGAGCTGACGAGCTGGTGGATGAAGCACCTACATGCCTGTGAGAGGTACCTGACCTGACAAAGATTTTGGCAGCATACTCAGCAAACCGCAAATTTCAAAGACTTTAATCTCTACTGATGATGGTTAAAGAACCAGAAACACGTGTTTTCAGATCAGCACTATCTGCACCAACTGTGGTGAAATACTCGAACACTCTTGAAGCAAGCAAGTAACTGAAACTGCATTTACCACAATGCCAGGGGCGAACCTTGCTGAGAGGTGAAACGGTGTGCTCCCACCCCTGTTCCTGTTTAATAGTATTCTTGCGAGTCATTGAGCTGACGAGCTCGTGGATGAAGCACCCGCATGCCTGTGAGAGGTACCTGACCTGAGAAAGATGTTGGCAGCCTACTAAACAAACCCCACATTTGAAAGACTGAAGGGTTGGTGCTTTATATTTGGTGTGCCAAACAGTCTGAGTAGTAGCTGAAAATAAAAGCTACAAGAAAAAACTGAGGTTTAAGAAATACTAGCAGAGGGATTAGCGATTAGGCTACTTTGTAAAAGTCTTTCAATCACCCAGGCAGTACCAATGCACTCATGGAATGAAGGAGACTCTATCTATACACAAATCCAATCAATCAGATATTACCTATGCAAACATGGGATGACCCAGGCAGTAGCCTTGCATTCCAATGACAAAAAAATTAGTCTTGCACTCATACTTTCCCTCAGGTACTTCCTATGCACTCATACAATCACCCAGGCACTACCTTTGTACTGATGCAATCTCAGAGGCACTATGCATGTACTCATGCAATCAGTAAGGTAATAGTTTTGCACTCAATTGTTCACTCAGGCACTACCTATGCAGTTATATTTCCCTCAGGCACTTCTGTGGCACTCATCCAATGATCCATTACTGTTACACTCATGATTTTAGTTAGGCGCTGTTCATGCACTGATCTAAGTTGTAGACAATACTCTTGTACTCATGAAGTTACTTAGGTACAACTTATGCATTCATGCAATCACACAGGCACTACCCCTGCACTCATGCTAACACACAGGCACTAGCTATGGGCTCATGCAATCAGTCAGGTACTACTCTTGCACTCAACCATTCACTCAGGCAGTATCTATGCAGTCACCAGTCACTCATGCAATCAGAGAGGCACTATCTAAACAGAGGCATAACCTACAGAGTCATGCAGTCGCCTAGCCACTACTATGGCACTCAACCATTCACTCAGGTAATACTCATGCACTCATGCATTAATTCGGACAGTATGCACTCATCCAATGATGTAGCCATTACCCTTTCTTGGTTTGTTCCATTCAGGCAGCACTCATATACTTATTCTGTGAAGCAGTACCCATGCACTCATCCAATGATGCAGGCACTACAGTTGGAATACTGCATTTGCTCAGGTATGACCCATACAGTGTTCTTAGTGGCAGACATTACACTCATTCATTTTCTGAGGCACTAGCCATGTTTTTTCATTCATGTGATGCATGTGAAGATCGTAGACCTATAAAACACAGGTATACATGCATTTGTATGTGCTTTTATGCATGATGTCACTAACAAAAAGCACATATACATGTATGTATGTTTTCAGGCATATGATGACACAACAGTGACATGTAAAGGGTTCATGCTTTATATTTGGCTAGGCTCAACACTCTTAGTAGTTGCTGAATAGTAAAATTGCTAGACAAAAGTGAGGCTTAGGACATGCTGGCTGAGGTATTAGTGACTAGTCTACTTTGTTGAATTGTTACTGACATCCTACATGAAAGAAGGATAGAAATACATGTATACATGTGTTTTATAGATGTACCATCTTTAGATGCATAACATGTGTGAAAATAGATGTACAAGTAGAGATATAACTCATGCACTCTTTTCATCTAGAGAGACTGCCCTTCCCATTACAAGAACACACCAAAATGTATACAGCGTACTTCAAGTGTTCCTATCCACAGACTTGCAGAAACTAGCCTAATCACTAACTCCTCTGCCAGGATATTTTAAACCTCAGTTTTCTCGTTTTCTCTTGTAGCTTCACTATTCAGCTACTACTCAGACTGTTTTGACTAGCAAAATATAAAGCAGCAACCCTTCACATATCACTGTTGTAAGTCTCTGCACATCGCTGAATGCATGCATGTATATGTCTGTGCCTTCTGCTAGTGGCATCATACATGAAAATATATACAAATAGATGTATGATGGCACTAGCGAACAGCACATACAGATGCATGCTTGCTTTGAGGAGTATGGTGAGACTTATAATAGCAACTTTGCAAAGATTGTTGTTTTGAATTTCTGGAGATTTCTTGCTTGTGTGTGCACTTGTGTGGACTGATTTAGCATGTTAATTCCTTATTTCTACACTTGTCTTGTTTGTGTTGCATCCTTCTTGTGTGTTTCTGGAGCTCTGCTGCTTGTTTTTTGTACTCCTCTTCTTTGTTTCTGCACCTTTTTTTTGCTTCTTTTTGCGCACATCTTTCCCATTTTTGCAGCTGTTTTGCTTCTTTCTACACCTCTCTTCCATGTTTCGCCACTTCTGTTCCATCTTTTTGTACCTCCCTTTTTTCTGCAGATTTCTTGATTCTTTGTGCACCTGTCTTGCCACTTAAAGCAGGTCTGTTGCTTGTTCTCCACCTCTGTTGCCTCTTTTTCCACCCATGTTGTATGTTTCTGCACACCTTTTCTCTGTTTCAGCAAGTTTTTTGCGTATTTGATCATCTTTATAGCTTGTTTCTGCACCTGCCTTGCTTCTTTTTGTACCCCTCTTGCCTATTCCTATATTGGTGTTCCCTGTTTTGGAGTTGTCTTGCCTCTTGCTGCATCATGGTTGCATCTTTGTGCATTCTCTTGCATGTTGGTGCACCTCTTTTGTTTATTGTTCAATGCTATTGGCTCTTTGTGTAGCTCCGTAGCCTCTTTCTGAATATCTCACAATTTTTAGTAGGTGTGTTGTTGTTTATTTCTTTTAGATGTTTCTAAACTTTTTTTCTTTCTGTCTCTGTTTCTCTTTCATTACGATTTTTCCTCTTTGTACACAATAGTAATTTAATTGTAAGTAGTTACTTACTAGTTATTATCAGAATACATATGTAATTAGTATAAAATAGTTAACTATTGTAGCAAACTATTGAAACTATCCTTTGTTTTTCTGAATTTTGTTTTTGTTTGGATCACAAATTCAAAATGGCAAGAAAAGACAAAAAGAGACAGCAAAAACAGATCTACCTACAGAAAAGTAAAAAGACTGTGTTACAAAAAGATGAAAATGTTAGTAAGGATAAAGTTTGTTCTGGTAAGAGCACAAAACACTTTCTTAAAAGAGTTGCAGTGAAATTAAACAAAGGTAATACCAATGAAAGGAAAAAGAAGAGTTTTTGAACAAAGCAGAAGGAGAAAAATATTTCTAATGGTAAAAAAACCCATTCGTTTTTGGAAAAACAACACTTATTACAAGAACACAAAAACAATTTAAAGAGATACGTGCAAGACTCTTTAGAAGTAGGGTAATTCAAAATGTATTAAAAGATTGTACAAAGTATGAACAAACATCAAAAGCATATTAGAAGAAGCAACACTTTGAAAGTGTAGTAGATACTGCTTTTGATTTGAAACAAAAATTATTTATTTTATTATTAAAGAGTATCAAAACATTGGATAACATAATGACGTTTATGAAAGACAAGAGCAAAAGAAAAACACTTGTAAATAAAAGTAACTTTTGCAAAACTCTCACTGGTGAATGGAAGCACACTTCTACTACTAAGCCTTTCTTTAATGAAGAAAGCTACTTTCAACAGAACTGTTTTCAGTTGATAGTAGTGGTCAATGATATCAGATGAAAGTTGATTGTCCCATTTCAAAAGAGGAAGTGGTTGTGGAAGAAGAAGTTGTGGCTGAAAAAGTGCAGGAAAGCGTACCCAAGCTCCTGTATATAAGTTGGATTATAGCAGAATTCAACATTTTTTTCACGAGAGGATGCAAAAATGTGTTAAAAAGAAGATTAGGATCTTACAAGGACTAGATCCATGTAATATAAGAAAATGTAGAAAGTTGCATGGACATTCTCCCGCTTCTCTTTCAAGAAAAGTGTGTACATGTACTTTTCAACACTTAACAATGTCAGCAGTACACCACTCATGAATATGGGAGTTAGCAAGGAAAGTGTACTTTGAAAAAACTCCTGCATTATGTTTAACTAAAATGAGCACAGCTCTTTTACACAGTTCTTTATCAAATGTACAAAAAATTAGTGATGATATTCAGTTTTGTTTTAATGGTTCGCAAAAACAGTGTGTAGAAAATTAGAGCTTGATAAGTGTAGATGTAGATGTTGAAGAACATGGGAAAGAGATTAGTATTAATGAGTTTGCAGAAGAAATGACAAAGTTTTAAGACAGTGTCCTCTAAAAAGCAAACTATGTTTGTATTTGTTGTGACTGTACTCATTATAGAAGTCAAACCAGGAATTCCAATTTATATTAAAAAAGTGAAAAGGAAAACAATGATAAGTGGAATATATGTGGTGTTTACTTGTTGGTAGAAAGTCAATTTAAGTTGGGTACTGATCAACGTATTTGTAAATAGTATTACAACAAATTAGAAGAGAACAAAATGCCAGCTAGAGCAGTATATAACAACTTGGAATAAGTAGCTATTTCAGAGGAACTGGCATATTTAATGCATGATTGTCAGTTCTTATTCAATATGTACACACTTTTCAAGCCATAATTTGTATGGAGCCTAAAACATATTTAAAAAGAGGTCCGAAAAGAAGAGTTGTGTACTTACCTTTAGAGTTTAAATAAAATATTGAATCTGTTGGTGGAGACACAGTGGAAAATGAGCAAGTAGTTATTCTAGTAAATGGTGTCCCAACAAAGAGTCAAAAACATGGCAAGAGCTATTAATAGATAGATAGATGCTAAATATAAATAAACTTTAAAAGGCTATATTATATCTTGTAGACAACAATATTTATTATGAAACTGTAAATGTTGATGGACAGGTAATATGTATAGAAGATTTATCAGTAATTTCAAGTGGCCAAATAGAAAGAGTCGACAAGTCCGGGAGTTAAGAGATTTATGAACATTGTATGATACATCCTCTACATTCAAAGAATTGATAGGAAACAGCATTTAATTATTTCAAATGAAAAAAGCAAAGGGAACTCCAATGAGTGTATGGGAAAAATGCTTAGAAGCTAGTTGTTTTTCACAGCTGTTCCCTACTGGAGAAGGTGGATGATTTGATGAGCGACTGGTACGGATTCCAGCTTCAGAATATCTCTCGACAAGATTGTACTCTAGATTTCGACAGTGCATTGCATGTATATTTCATCTTTTGTTTGAAAGTGATTTTCTCTTCTCTTTCATATGCAGTGAACCACATATTAAAAGCAGAAGTTCATCAATCACATGTTTCTACAAAAGAATTCATGGAGAAAATTCAACAAAGAGATGAAAATTTAGAATCAGAGTTAATTAATGTGATGGCATGTCATCATGGTACCAATGAATATTGGTTTTGTTGTCACGGTAAACTTAAATGTATGTTAAGAAACTTAGGTACAGCAACATGGTTTGTAACACTTAGCTGTGCTGAATATGCTTTGGAAGATTTACTTGAATTTCTACGAGAAGCAAATTCAAATACAAAAAATATTAAATGACGACACCTGGAGAACTCTGTTCTTTGGATCCTGTAAATGTGTGCAGGTATTTTAACCATGAGTATCAAACTATGATGTCTTTTATCTGCAATAAAAATAATTGTCCTCTTGGAGAAGTTACTGACTTTTTTGGGCAAAAATCGTACCAAGCCACAGGTGCTCCTCATATACGCATGCTATTATGGATAAAGAATGCTCCAAAACTTGGCACTGATCCTGATGAAACTGTATTGTCTTTCATCCAACAGTATATTACCTATGACATTCCAAGAGAAGGAGGAGAAAAGAGCTTGAGACAACAAGTTTTATATTTTCAAAGTCACCGCTGTGGAAAGTACTGACTAAAGGGAAATTTTTTACAAAGCGTTGTTTTGGATTCCAAAAATTTCCAAAGGAAGAGTGCATTCTTTTTCATCTGCATTAATGCATACAATAACCCTAAAGTATAGAAAATAACAGAACAGTCAAAGTATATTAATGACTACAATCCATTTATTTTGAAAATGTGGAATGCAAACATGGACATTCAATATGTTGCAGATAATTCAATTGTCCTTGCACACTATGTTACATCATATGTAACAACATCAGAAACTAAAGAGATGAAAGAAATGTGGGAAGAAATTTCACAACAGAGGGTCTTAGCAAACAATTGTGCAGCTTTAGCTTGAAAATACTTTCCCGCTGAGAGATTAGATCCTATGAATGTTCGGATCACTTGTGCTTTTCCAGTTTATATTCAAAGTCAAGAGGAATCATTTGAGTAAGTTTAGGACTTGCTTGCACATGAATTAGAGTATTGAAAACATTAGAAGAAATTGAATAGTTAGCACTGAATGGACTAGAAAGTACAGAAAGTATTAAAACTAATATGTTGGATACATACTATGCCATAAGGAGTCCACATCAGGAGAAGCTATGTCTGTATGAAATACTTCAACATTACAGCTATAAAATAAATATTACAGAAAATATAGAGCAAGAAAAATATGCAGTAATAAGATGTGACAGATGTTTAGTAAAACATGCCAAAGGAAATCTTATTAACCACAGAAAACTCAGTTGCGAAACTCCAGATAAGAGAGAATTTTTCTATTTAGCACTTCTGCAACTGTTTAAGCCATGGTGTGGTGAAACTGAATTACTTGGAAATTTTGACTGCTACAAAGATTTGTTTAATGCATGCAAAGATAGCATTCGATGCACAATTTTCCCTACATATCTACAAATGTTAAATAATAAGATTGTACAAGAAAACACTATTGCAGATAAAATAGCTAAAGACAGGTCTGAAGATATTCAAAGTTCTGGTACACTGAGTCAAGATCCACTGAGACAACCAATATTTAGAAATGAAGGAGCAATAGCCATGAATGAGGTAGAAATAGCAATGCAACAAGCACAACATGATAAAATTACATTGGAAAACTTAGAAGAACAACTAAGTATTAAACAAAAATAAATATATGTACAACTGACACAACAGATACAACATGGTTTATTGCATGAAAAAAAATAATGCCAATGTTCATCATTTAAACCTATTCTTATGTACATTAGTGGTCAAGCTGGGACAGGTAAACTTTTTTAATTACAGTTTTGACCAGTTATCTACAGAAAACTACAGATTCATATTTATCTTGTGTTGTAACTAGGCCTGGGCGGTAAATTCCGTTCCGCTCGCGGAATTTGCGGAATTTCGGTAATTTCGCGTTCCGCGGAGAACGCGAAATTGCCCAAAATTCTGCTTTCCGCGACTTCGCGAAATTTTTTCTTGTTCGCGTTCTCAAAATGCGTGTTCGCGAGATATTTCTCCCCGAGCACGCAAACAGCAACTGTGAACAGGAAAAAAGCATCGCGAACAAGCAATTCCGCGTGTTCGCGAAATTTCTGCATGTTCGCGGAGATTTTTTACCGTTTTGCGGAGATTTGCGTAACGCGATTACGCAAATTCCGCCCACCCCTAGTTGTAACAGCTCCAACTGGATTAGCAGCACACAACATAGATTACTTATGCTATCAGTTGAACATGATAATTAATTGGAATATCAGAGGCTGTCTGGAGAAACTTGTTATGAAGTGTCAAGAGTGCTGAAGAAAATTATACTTTTAATCATTGATGAGGTGAGCATGATCTCAAACTGAATGCCCACCTTTATACATTTGACAATGCAACTGTTTGGAGGAAAACATTTAATTGTATTTGGAGATCTACTACAACTAACTCCTGTAAAATGGCAACCCATTTCAAAACCATTTGTACATGAAGACACTAGAAAATATTTGGGAAGTAATGGAAATCGGAATATAAAGAACTTATAAAGAATATGCAACAAGTAAGTGATGAAGGTTATGGAAATATTCTTAGAGATATAAGAATTGGTGTATTGACGAAACATGGTAAACAAGCTTTAGAAAATAAGCCATCAAGGAACTTGTGTACAACTGAAAACACAGCGCCTGAAGTAATGTACAAGAAGATTGGGGAAAAGAAGTCTATAGTTCCCTAATACCTACACTGCAAGAGTGTTCTACACTCAATCAAGAGCTTCTGAAGCTTGAAAAAGAGGAAATAGTTGAAATTGAAGCTATTGATCAAGTTGAACACCAGGGAGTGACTATTCTTCTTACAGAGAAACTAGAGACTAAATTGCACTTTTTGGAAAAGTCTGTATTTGAAACTGCAGGCATAGAAAAAACTTTACATGTGTGTATAAATTGTTGGGTAAATTTACGGCATAATTTGAAAGTAGAAAAAGGTTTACTAAATGGAGCAATGGAAAAAGTTGTTGATTTAGTAAAATTTTAGACCAGATAAGGAAGAGAATTTTTTTAAATAAAATTTGATTACATTAAAGCGTCAAGACAGATGGGGTGTTGTGTTGTACATTTTTTGTTTGTAAAAGACTTGTATGTTGGCAGAAAACAGTTTCCTTTGTCTATAGAATATGCAGTAATTATTCATAAATCTCAAGGTTTAAGTACAGACAGTGCTTTGGTAAATATTGAAAGTACAGTGTTTAAAGTGTGAAAAGCATACATTGCATTGTCTCCAGTAGGAACATTATCTGGTTTGTATTCAATTGAATTTGATGAGAAAAAGTTTAGTGCTGATGCAAATTGTGTAAGAGAGTACAATCTTTTAAGAAGACTTTATACTCCTGAATTAGGTGAATATCCCATATAGAAACGTGTAGTGTGACCAAAATGGAAATATCTCAAAAATTCAATTGAGGTTCCAGAAAAAGAAAACAATTGAAGAGAACCATGAAGGTGTAAAGAAAATGAAAATGGGAACTATTGATGACATTGTAGGATACCAGTTGGGAAATAGTTCAGGTGGCAACTGCTGTGCTAATGTAATTTTGAATGTTGTTTTTATCTAGAAGAGCTTCATTGTGAAATCATGGCAAATCATGAAAAACATTGTGTTCTTTATTACGTCATGTATTTCAACAGTTGGTAACTGACAGGAGTAAAATCCATACTGATTCTGGTGTTTGACATCTTTTGGATATATGTACTTGTTCTTTGACATTTACTCCTAATGTACAACAAGATGCAGAAGAATTTCTAATGTTTATGCTTGAAGTATAAGAACATGAAGCAATACAGATTGAAAACATATTTGGAGTAAGTTACAGATGGGATCATAAATGTGAAGAGTGTTCATTTACTACCAGCACTGAAATACAAACAGAACGATTCATCGACTCGATGATACCAGATTGCAAATCATTACCTTTTAACAAATTAGTAAAAACAGCCAATGAGGATATGAAATGTTAGCATTGTAAATCAGAGATGTTGTCTACATTACATTTAATGCTACAACGTTATAAAGCACATGGAAGAAAATAGGAAACCAAAGTAAAATGTTTTGTTGCAAGGCAAATACCTATTTCAGGAAGAACTTTATAGCAGTGGCTATTATTTTCCATGATGGACCTACTATAACATCTGGACACTATTCTGTGTGTTTAAACTGTAATAAAGGATGGACACATTGCAATGATGTCCACTTAGAATTCAAGTCTAGGTTGCTTTGTACATTACCAAATTCATATTTGCTATTTTTGAAGCCAAAGCTTTGAATACTTTATGAGGCCTATTGGGAAGATGTGAATACAAATTAACACATTTATATATTGTTCTTTTTTGAAGCAAATGTTTTGAATACATTATTCGACCTATTGGGAAGATGTGAACAGAAAGGAGCCAGCATTGAAACAATTACTATTTAAAATTAGTGTTTGGATTATTATGTGTGCTAATTGATACTGCATTTGGAATATTGTGTTTAAAAGCAAAAAGTTTATATATTAGTTGTCTATATGGTACCAAATGTAAATTTTAGTATACATTTTAGAAAATGTACTTGAAAGAAATAAAAGACTTAATGTACAAGTTGGATGCGGATAAGAAACTAGATAGGTAAACATAAATCTACACATAATGGAAATAATGCTTTGTGGTATTTTTATTTTTTTTACAATCTCATTGATTGTTTTTTTCCCTCTGTTTAATGATGATACTACGTTGACATCACTGTGTATGGTGAAGTTAAGCAGAATCTGTATGATATAAGTATAATTATATAATTTCTGTAATACATTATATTACATAAAAGTTTTTATTCTTCTTTACAGTAGGTAATAGTGAAGTTTGAAAAGACTTTTAATTCATTATACAACAAAACTACTTTAAAATAGTTCCACAGAGCTATGTATCTAAATTACTAAAAAAGGTAAGAACACATAACATAATATGCATGATAATGTAAAACAATGTTTAAATTTCAATTAAATGTTTTTTATTTCTACCAAAAATACTGTTGATCGTTTACACTATTTAAAAACTTTCAGATATCATCAGCTAGGTAGTCATCCTTTCAGACAAACACTATCCATGCTGTAATCTAATCTTTGTAGCACATCTTTTGCACTAATAGAATAACCCAAGCATTATCTTTGCATTTTTCCTTTCACAGAGGCAAATCCCATGCACTAATACAATAACCCAGACAATAACCCAGACACTACCCTAGCACTTATGCAATCACCAAGGCACTAGCCATGTACTCATACAATAAACCAGGCACTACCCATGCAATTATGCATTTACTCAGGCACTACAAATGCTCTCATCTGTTCACTCCAACACTACTGATGTACTCATTCAAGCACTCTGGTATACCCATGTACTCCTCCAATTACCCAGGCAGTACCCCAGTACTCATGCAATCACCCATGCACTACCCATGCATGCATCCATGCACTCAGGGACTACCCAAGCATCTCCTGCAAACACCCAGGCACAACACCTGCCCTCATGCAATCAACCAGGCAAAACCCAAGCACTGATGCAAGCACTCAGACACTACTGTCACACTCATCTATTCCCTCAAACACTACCCATGCACTCAACCATGCACTCAGGCACTACCTATTCACCCCTCCAATCACCCAGGCACTATTCCTGCACTCATGCAATCACTTAGGCACAACCCCTGCACTAATGGAATCAGCCAAGTACTACCCATGCACTCATACAATCACTCAGGCACTATTGTTGCACTCATCCATTCTCTCAAACACTGCCCTTGTACTCATTCATGCACTCAGGCACTGAGGCACTACCTATGCACTCATCCAATCACTCATGCACTACTGTTGCACTCATCCATTTCCTTAATCACTACCCATGCACCCATCCATGCACTCAGGCACTATCTATGCACTGCTCCAATCACCTAGGCACTACCCCAGCACTTATGCAATGAGCCAGGAATTATCCATGCACTCATGCAATCACTCAGGCACTACTGTTACACTTATCCATTCTCTCAGACACAATCCATGCATTATCCACTGACCCAGGCATTAATGTTGCACTCATTCATTCACTCAGGCAGTACTCATGCATTCATACAATGATTCAGAAATTAATTACCCATGCAGTAATTCAAACAACACATACAAGTTTGTCTATTTTAAACCAAATAGGCGGTTCTAAAAAGAACAATTTTTTTTCTTTTTTAACTCTTTTGCCTATTTTTTTGTTTTTTTTTTAACAAAAGATAGAAAAAAACAATAACATGCACTAAAAAACTTTTCAAAAGATTTTGCAATTAGAAAGTCAAAAACAAAAACAAAAATTTACATTGATGGTTCTTTGCAGCAACAACAACAGCTGCAACACATTGCTTGCCTGCAAAAAGAAGTTTCTTGCACTTTATGCAGAACTGTTCCAGTCCTGCAAATTCTGAAACAATTAGCAAAGTTTGTGTGGATGCAGTGAATCCTGCAGAAGTACTAGGTCCAGCAATCTCATCATCTTGCTGTGTATCTTGCATTTGGCAATGATGTTGTTCTCGTGCAAGACGGTTTGTGTGCATGCTCTGAAGATGCTTCATCATGGAAACAAAAAACCTTGGCACACACAGTGCAGGTGACCTTGCATGCATTTACCTTCTTCTCTCCTGGTGGCATTGAGAAGAAAGCCAACACAAACCTCTTTTTTTTCTTAATGGTTTCTTCCAGCTCCTCTTCATCTTCAGGAAGATCCTGTGGTGGATTCCGAGATGCCATTTTCTCAGTTGAAAAAAAACAACCCAAAAATCAAATAAAGAGTCACAGAAAACACAAGAGGTGTTTCTTTTAAAGATGCTCCTGGAAGAATGAAAAAAATTGGGTGGGGTAGAATAGAAAGCTACTTAACAAATATAATGCTGTCTTTTAAAGTCACATGGGATTCGGGTACCAGATGTGTAATCAGCGCGCATCGGACACCAATCCCGAAAAAATTATTTAACAATAATATATCTTTCTTCCAGTTAATCATATAGTAAATGTACAAATATGAATGTAAATCTCCTGGTATAAGATATATATTATAAAGTTATATATATATATAATTTTAAAACTAAATAATTTTCGCTGGATTTGCGTACCTATCGCATACCTGGAAATAGGTGCGTGAGGGTACGCGGGACCGTTACAGCTCATGTAACTTCATAACTCTTTCAATAAAGTATATACAATTGATTTTAAAAATATATTGTATATGCCATGTATTTAAATTATTTAAAAATGGAAAATGGGAACCACGCACCCATTGCGCACCTTCCACGCATGCTGCATGACTTAACAAATATGGCAACAGGATGCTTGGATTCACGCACACACAGTGCCATTACTGTTCCACTGTAAATGTTTCAGAACAAGTTTTAGGGACATTATACTTAGAAATTAGCATTTAAAAAACCATTGAAAGCTACTATTCTCTCATAAAAGGGGCAGGAGTCTAAGGGACATGCTTGTACACACTAGACCACACAATAACAGGGATTTGGAAACACCACAGATTTTTCTCTCCCCTCTATCAGGTCACCACCCATGCGGGAACTGCAGTGCCTGCCACCTAACCACCAGGAGTAAGAGCATCCCATACAACAACAACAGGGAACAGCGCCACTTCACAAATTGCAACATGAAAAGTGTAATTTGTATCATCACCTGCCAATGTCAACTCCACTACATCCCTATGACAAAACGTATGGTCAAAACAAGCATAAGTGAACATCGTAGCAATCTGCAATGTGAACAGGCAACCACAAAAAAGTCAGAACATTACAATGACAAAAGACACATGGTCCAGGACTTATAGTGGACCATTATGGAATATGCACTGAATCCCAACTATTTGAGAAGGAGCAATGCTGGGTTTTCCATTTGGAACTCATACTAATGGGTTAAATGATTGCTTGCATACCATGGAGCCATTTTGTCTGAACCAGCACATTTCTGGGAGCAACCCACAGCATACCTGCATCCCTAATGACCTCAAATGTCCACCCGGGACTAGCTTATCTTTTTGAGAGAAAACAGCTCTGCCACATATAGCCCAAAAAAATACCAAATATCACCCCTTTGGCTTCATTATCTCTGCTCTGGTGATAACTCCCCTTATCTTGACCATTACAATAATACCAGTTCTTGATACAGTTTATTCTGTACAACTATAAAGTAAAAAATCATTACCCCCTTTTCTCCCCCCTTTTTGTGCACAAATCAGGGGCACTATCAGCCGTATCATTTCCAAAACTTTGTTCAAGTCACTGTGTTTGTTGAGTTTTTTGTTGTATGAGAGTAGTTTTCTTTGTTTTTTGTAAACCGGAGTTGTACTACTACTGTCCAAACACTAAAATTATCAGGGGCAAGATCACGCCTTTAGTCAGTTTCGAATTGGCTTATTGAGCTGTTTTTCCCAGAACTCTGCAAACTGGGCCACATGCTAACGGACATTTTGTGAAGTTAGCAGTATAGTCACCGCTCCCATGAGGACACAAAGACGAGCTGATCTAACATTTAACAAGGTGGTCTCGGCTCTTGCACTTATCTTCAGAGCCATGGGCAGGCATAATTTGCTGGGTGAGGGTGCAGCTTTGATTAAGTGAGTACGGTATAGCCGATCCCCTTGACGACAAGCATTTGTCCTCGTCAAATTGCATTTCTGTAACCAACTTCTTAGGAAAATTGTGTTTACTTTCAATGTGTGAATACAAGTGCACCTACACTCCCAAGCAGGGCTCATGGGACCAAATTCAGGAATTTATTAGGTACATTTTAACAGACATGTAAGGTATTTTTTACAAACTCATTATCTGTGTGAACTTGACATCACTACTGTGATGAAAAATGGATTGAATTAATAATCATATAACTACCAGCTAGGTATACCAATAGATATATATAAGGAGCAATTACACTAATCTCTTCTCAGAAATATTAACTATTACTCCATAGAGTGTGTGCTTTATGTTTCATGTTTTCTATTGTCTTGTTTTTTTTCCAGAATGGCACCACCACAATGTAAATAAATAATCTAGCCATGCACAAGAAAAATGCATCCCTTTGGTTCCACAGTTTGATGATGTGTTCACACTATATAACTTCAGTGACAAATTCATTGTCTTGTAATAGCTTATCCTTCCAGATCACATTGAAGAATCATACCTAATAGGTATTGTATTTTTCATGATATTTTCCACATTTCACCTTAATATTAAGTAAGAAGACCATCCACCTTTGTTTAGGAGTGGTGCGAGGGATCAATTACTCTTGTCTTGATGAAAAGCCATAGGGGTAAGGCTTGAAATATGTTGACTGGGAGTCACACATTCATTACTCTGTTCTTCTCCCTGAACCCCTTTTTTTTAACAATACAAGCCACATGATTAAATAAAGTTTAGGTTCCAATCGGCCAGGTATCATTTAATTCACAAGCTCACACCTTCCAAAGTCGTCGGTCATATCAAACCTAGTCCCACAGCAGGGTGGGAAGAACCCGATGATGAAGCATACCACCAATGGACCTTTTGGTGGGTGAGAGTTGTTTTACGAATATCCATTGTTTTCCTCAAGTATTACCAATATTACTGAAAGGATAGTTTGTTGTATTTTGTGTGGACTTTCTTTTTCAACTCTAGCATGTCACACAACTATTTATTTTTTTCATTGGGGAGTCTTGCCTTCACCAAATAATCAGAAAAATATTAGCTTTTTTAGAAGAAAACATGGGTTTTGGTATTCCCAAAGACATTTGAGATGTCATCAGTGATGTCATGAGTGATGTCACTGACCATGTCATGAGTGATGTAATATGTGACATCATCAGCAGTGCATTGTGGGTGTGCGAGGTATAGTTAGCTGAACTAACTATAACAGGAACATTTCAATGGTTTTGTACGAGTGAAAAGTCCAGCTAACTATAACGCCCCTGAAACCTATGGGTTCTTCAGTGAATTTCTAAGGTTTTTTAAATGCTAATTCCTAACTATAACGTGCCTGAAACCTATGGTTTGTTCTGTGAATTTCAAAGGTTTTTTAAATGCTAATTTCTAACTATACCTACAGAGATAGGACATGTGAAGAAAGAAGAAAAAACGCAGAGAAAGAAAAAAAAGAAATTCAGAAAGAAGCAACAGAAGTCCTCAAAGACGAAGAAAAGTGCAGGAAGAAGGATAGCGTGCAGAAAGAACAAACAGAAGAGCAGAAAGAAGCCTTGTTGCAAAATCATCCTGTACCCTCAACTTTTTCAGATGGATACTGGTGGTAACTGAGTCTGACTAAGCAGTCCTAGAGCCAGTGCTATGTTAAAAGACACTCAGAATACAGTGAAAACACCTACATACACTAGGGAACACTATGCGTTGGGGTCCCCCTGTGATTAGCATGACCTCCTCTGTAAGCCCTAGTATATAATAGGGCAGGGGATTAAAACTACCTCTTAAAACGCGCCACAGGGCGTGTTTGCGCACGTCACCTCAGGCCCCGTCCCCTCCCTTCCCCACTGTGTAAACTCACTCTGTGGCCGTTTTAAGTTGGGAGATTAAGTACCATTGAATCCTGAGGGTCCCTAGGGTCCAACTAGTCCACTAGGTACCTCCAATAAGCGCCACAGAGCTGCGTTGCAGAGAGATGTAAAAAGGGGCACGGCCTAGACCACCTCTCTGCAACGCAGCGCAGTGGCGCTTACAGGAAGCACCTGGTGGGCTAGTTGGCCACCAGGGTCCCTCGGGATTGAAGGGGAATTATTTCCTCAACTTAAAACGCGCCACAGGGCGTGTTTGCACACGTTAACTCAGGCCCCGTCCCCTCCCTTCACCACTGTGTAAACGCACCCTGTGGCCGTTCTAAGTTGAGAGATTAAGTCCCCTTGAATCCTAAGGGTCCCTAGGGTCAACCTAGCGCACTAGGTACCTCCAGTAAGTGCCACAGAGCTGTGTTGCATAGAGGTGTAAAAAGGGGCGTGGTCTCAGAACACCTGTCTGCAACACAGCTCCCTGGCACATACTGGAGATACCTGTTGGGCTAGTTGGCCCTCAGGGACCCTCAGTATTGAAGGGGAATTAATTCCCCAACTTACAACTGGCCAGGGGGCGTGTTTGCAGGGTGTTGCAAGGAGGGAGCGTGGCCTCAGGCGCGATGCCGGTCTTTTATTTATTTTATTTTTTTAAGAAGGAGGGCTGTGTGGCCCCCCTTCTTTTTCTAATTTATTGGCCATGGGGACCTCATCCCCCAGGGCCTGCACCCTAATTTCTTTTGTTGAAAAATATAAATTTGGAAGGGGGCCGCGTGGCCCCCCTCCCAAGTCCTTAATCGTCCCCGTGGACACCAACCCCCGGGTCATGGCCTTTTTAAAAAAATTCTTTAGGAGGGGGCTGCGTTGTCCCCCTCCTCAGGCCACTTATGGCCCCGGGGACCCCATCCCCCAGGGTCGGCCTTTGTTTTTTATTATTTAAAAAAATATATATATTTATAGAAACACCTAGGACATGCTGGAAAAACCGTATGTACCTATCACCATGATGATTTGTGTGTTATTCATTAAAAGGTGACTATGCATACAATGAATCCACGTGGAATGTATTTACACAGCTAGTGAAGCTCTGACGTGTCTGACGCCCTTCCGTGCCTAATCCCGGTGCCCTCGCCAGTGGGTACTCTCCAAGTAGACACCCTTGTTCTTTATTTATACAAACATGGGTAGCTATTGACGGGCACATTTAATACACACGCACACCAAGCCATTCAAAGGGATTCAACAAAAATTCGACCAAACTATGCAAGAAACCCCCCTCACGGTTAATAAAACACACATCCACTGCCGAATGTGTAATACTTTTTATTTTACTCTCTGGAAAGGAGACAAACCTCACTTGAGAGTCACAGCGTGCTCCTGGCTGAGCCCAATGCTGTGTTACACCCACCAGTGCCCGCCAAGTGCCACACACCTCTGTGTTGTATTCCACTAGCTAGTGCGTATGCTATGACAGTCTCTAGCCCATGTGCACTGTAACAACACCTCGTGAATATGTCATGCCAAACTTGCCTTCGCACGGGTTATATTGCCCCATCTAACGTGCCTTCCTCGATGCCTATGTTATAACGCACAGCGCTATGCCATACATATCACAATCTGGGATCCATATCTTTGTCACAGTGTATATGCAACGTTACACTCCCCAGCACATATTTTATATTACAACTTTAGAGACTAGTTATGTTATACAACACTGCCCTGTGCATATTACACTCCAAGGCGCATGTCGCATAGCACGCGCTAGTGCCTGTGCTATCTCGCGCTCTCCAATGAATCTGTCATTGCTCACAATGTATTGCATATTATATTTCATGCCCCGGTTCATCTTATATCACACTTTTTGGTGCATAGTTTATACCATATACTATATCTAGTTTTCATTTTCAATCATGCTCTCAGGACTATGTTCTATATAACACTGCGTCCACCTACCCTTTTCATGGGCATTGCATTTTGCGATGGGGGGTGGAGGGTCAGGGGGTATTTCTGCCAAGTGAGCCCAAAGTCACAGTCACAAACGTCCTGAATAAAAGTGAGATTATGCTGCATACTTGTTCATATTTTAAGTAGTTCGCACAGACACACATTTTAAAAACAAATAAAGTTCCTAATACCCACCTTCTCTGAACAGTTAGCTTGCTGCCCCATCCACCTCCTCCCGATCCTCTGTTGTCTGAATCCATGGACTAGCCTCCTCCCTCCTGCCATGCATGGTCTGATGTGCTGCCACTGCCCTCCATTTAGCATGATGTACCAGTCCACTCCTCCTGCCCTCCATTGCCCAATTCTATGGCCCATCATTGACCTCCTGCTTAGCCTCTGTGCTTAGCATGCTGCCCCTATTCTCCTCCCCCCTGCCCTCCGATGTCTTTGTGCATGCCCCTGCTCTATCCTTTTTTCCCACCATGTTCCATGGACCTGCCACTCCTATCTACTCTGAGTGTTCTGTTGAGCTGCCACGCCCCTCCCACCTGCCTAGCATTGTCAGATGACTGTAACCTGTCCCTGCCACCTCCACCCAGCCTGTCCTCCTGCCATGCCCCTATCCCCTTCCTCCTGTCCTCCATGGTCCATTGTACTGCCACTCCCTTCTGCCCTACCTGGACTGTTGTGCTGCAACTGCTCCTCCTGCCTGCCCCGCGCAGTCTGTTGTGAGGCCCCTTCCCCTGAACTCTCTTGTCTGTGCTCAGGTCCTGACCCTCCCTTCTATCCTTCATGGTCCTTTGTGAATGCTCCTGTACCCTCCTTCTTTCCCATCATAGCCATTGTGCTGCCACTAACCTTCCCGCCTGCCGTGCATGGTCTTCTGTGCTGCCATGGCCCCTCCCACCTTCCCTGTGTGGTCAGCTAGCTGCCCCCGACCCCCTACCACCTTCCCTCCATGGTCTGTGTGTATGCCATCATAGTCTCACTGTTGCTCTCCATGGTGTGTCTTGTTTCTAGTGCCCATCCTGCCTGACCTCCATGGTCATCTTGCTGCTCCTGCCCTGCCCCCTTGCCCCCAGCCCTCTGTTTCCATGTGCAGACCCTTATTCCCTCCTTCCTGGCTTGTCTGTTCCATTGTAATGTCCCTGATCCATCCCTCCTGCCCTTTATGATCTGTTATGCTGCAGCTTTCTCTCCTGTCTGTCCATTATGGTCATCTATCTACCATTGCCTTTTGCCCCTCTGTTCTCTGTTGTCCATGTGCATGGTCCTGTCCCCTCCCTATTGCTTTCTATGGATTGTTGTGCTGCACTCCCGTCCCGCATGCCCTGTGTGGTGTATTGTTCTGCTGCAAACCCTGATGCCTGCCCTGTAGGGTCAGTTTGGTGCACCTCTCCATGTCCTTCCTGTCCTCTGTTATCCGAGTCCATGTCCCTACCCCAATTCCTCCTGCCTACCATGATCCAATGTACCATACTTGCGAAAATTTTGAACTTGGTAAGAGGGAGATTTTTGAAAAAAAACTGGGGTATTGATTTTCCCCTTTGAGTTACATTGAAAAAGAGGAGATTGTAGACAGGAGACAGATCAAATAAAGCCCATTTGAGCTTAAAAACATTGGACGTTTCCTGGCTGAAACGTGTCTGCTGGCATGTATGGTTGTACTACCACTGCCTCTTCCTTCTGCCCACAATAGTCTATTATATTGCCACAGCCTCTCTTGCCAGTCCTGTATTGTTGGTTTGTTGCCCCTGCCCCCCTTTCCACTGTCCTCCATAGTCTGTTGTGCTGCCACTGCCCTTCCTGCCTGCTCAGTGTGGTCAAATTGTTGCCTCTGCACTCTCCTACCTGCCTTCAATTTTCAGAGTCCGTGCCCCTGGCCTCTGCCTCTCAACAGTATCCCAATGAACAACTAGATTGCTAACATTCTATATTTATTACAAAAGTGTGGAACGCCTGACGTCATCTTGATGTAATCAAAACTGTAATACCTAGAGCATTTCCTTTAGAAATTATATATATGAGAGGGTCTTATTTGCATCAAAATTATGGTTAGTGCTCTAAAATTCTAAAATGAGGACATATTTTCTGAGTTTTCAAATAGCGACAAAGAACTTTTAAATTATTTGTAATCTTTATGTTTTTTATCCAGTTGACCACTTGATTAAATGTTGCACTTAGGGGAGAGGATGTGGTGTTACTTCCGGAGCTGCAGACTTTGCAACTGGGGAACCAGGTTGTAGTTTCTGCTTCAGCTCAACATTCTATGATTCTGGTCAAATCACTTAATCTACCCATATCTACAACCAAAATGAATTTGATCTTGTGTGATGCAACAAATGCTCATGTAAGTTACTCCAATACCTGACAAGTCTGCACTATATAAAACTGCAAATACACAAAAAATAAGTGTTCTGCACACTTCTGTCATTGGGCTACATGTGGGCTACATCTGGGTGATATTTGTGCTGCATTTGGGCTCTTTTGTCTCTGGTGGCCATCTTGGGAGATTTATTTGTTATGAAGTTTCCTAATTTCCTCATTTACTGCAGTCTCCTCAGTAGGAAATGCTTTCAGTTTTTTACTTTGATTCCATCAAGAAGGTATTCTGATATGTCACACATTTGCCATAAATTCTGAATGTTAGCACTCTAGTTGCTCATTAGATCACTGTAGTAAAGCTACTGCTCACCACGGAAGTCTGCTGCTGGTTTTAAAAGTGCATGTTTCAGTCTGCATATCAGAATGTTTTAATGAAATAGAAGAGGATTTGAGAAGTCACTCAAAATGTGCCCTGATTTTTCTTGCACTAATCATAATTTCTATGGCAAAATGAACCCCCTCATTGTGTTCCTTTTTAAATTAAATGTTTTAAGTGTTACCAGTTTATTCCAATCAAGATGGCTTCAGGTGTGCCATACTTCTGTGATAAGTAAGACAGTAAGCACTCTAGTAGTTCTTAAGAACACTCTGGGACATTCTGTCATTGGGCTATACTTGGGCTACATCTGGGTGATATTTGGGCTACATTTGGGCTCTTTTGTCTCTGGTGGCCATCTTGGGAGATTTATTTGTTATGAAGTTTCCTAATTTCCTCATTTACTGCAGTCTCCTCAGTAGGAAATACTTTCAGTTTTTTACTTTGCTTCCATCTAGAAGGCATTCAGATGTGTCACACATTTGCCATAAATTCTGAATGTTAGCACTCTAGTTGCTCATTAGATCACTGTAGTAAAGCTACTGCTCACCAGGGAAGTCTGCTGCTGGTATTCAAAGTGCATGTTTCAGTCTGCATGTCAGAATTTTGTTATGAAATAGAAGAGGATTTGAGAAGTCAAAATGTGCCCTAATTTTACTTTATACAGCACTAATCATAATTTCTATGGCGAAATGAACCCCCTCATTTTGTTCTTTTGTAATTTAAATGTTTCAAGTGTTACCACTTTATTCCAATCAAGATGGCTTCAGGTGTGACATACTTTTGTAGGGGCTGCCATTGTTTTTTTTTTTTTTTTTTAAATAATAATAATGGTGGAGGGGGGCCGCATTTCCCCCATCCCAGGCCACTTATGGCCCTGGGGACCCCATCCCCCGGGGCCTGGCCTCTCGTTGGGCACCGTGGGGGGGTCCCCAATCCTACACAGTCCCAGCCGGCTCCCCGCGTCCTGCGGGAGCCGGCATTGCTTTTCCACATGGGGAGCAGCTAACACGCTGCTCCCCATTTGGAAAAGCTATCAGGTTTACTTCATTGAAGTGAAAGCAGGTTTCCCTGCTCTCGCTTCAATGAAGCAAAGCAGTTCGCAATGACAGGGCGGGAGCCCCAGGGGTTGGCAGTCCCCGGGGCTGCAGGAGGACCGTGAGTCCCCCCACACATACTATCTTCGAGCCCCGGGGGGTGGCGGTCCCCGGGGCAGTGTGGGGGGAATTGGGACCCCCACACATTTTTTTTATTAAGCCCCCGTGATTTGGCCCCCCCGGGGGCAAATTAGCATATTCAGCAAGGGAGACCACGCTGAATTATAAAATTATTATAAAATAGTCAGGTAAACAGTCAATCACATTGCTAATAAGTCCTCCATCCAGATATTTATATTTATATATCCATTCATTCTTCAATGCAGATTGCTATATCTTTCATACATATTTAACTAACAAACCAAACCACATTTACTGATGATGTCATCAGTGATGTCATCAGTGATGTAATTTGAGATGTCATCAGTGATGTCACTGACCATGTCATGAATGATGTAATATGTGACATCATCAGCAGTGGATTAGGGGCGCACGAGTTATAGTGAGTACAACTAACTATAACGGAGGAATTTCAATGGTTTTGTACGAGTGAAATGTCCAGCTAACTATAACAGCCCTGAAACCTATGGTGTTTTCAGTGAATTTCTAAGGTTTTTTAAATGCTAATTCCTAACTATAACTTGTCTGAAACCTAAGGTTTTTTCAGTGAATTTCGAAGGTTTGTTAAATGATAATTTTTAAATGTAATAATAGTTATATGTATTTTTTAATACTGACTTTTACAGTTTTTTAACTGTTTATTTTTACATATTTTATTTGTTAAATTACATTATACATTTTTAATATGAATGCAAAAAAAAAGTTTTTTAAAATATTGAAACTGAAATATTGTTTTTTTTGTTGAATGTGTAAGTGCAGAACTATACGTGTGTTGGTTAGTTAGGATACTGCATGTATAGTGGATAGGGGTTTGGGGCAGTCCATGTGCTAATGCCTAGCTCGCTGCATGAGTACTTGGATAATGAATGAATGATTAGAGTACTGCAAGGTTAGTGCCTGGGTGAATTTATAAGTGTTAGAATTATTTTTCAGAATCAGTACTGGGCTGAAAGATGCAGCACTGAGGTCTCTCCTAATAACAGGTGAGTAAATGGGAATTTGTAGTGCGGCTGATTTTAGATTGAATATTTTAAAGTTCCAAAACTGCACACTTAGAAAAATATGGAAGGAAATTCAAGTTACTGGTAAGTATGGTTAGAACTACTTTTCAGGATCAGTACTGGGCTCAAAGATGCAGCAGTGAGGTCTCTCAATGTTCACAGGGGCACTATTAAACAGGAACAGGGGTGGGAGCACACCGCTTCACCTCCCAGCAAGGTTCACCCCTGGCATTGTGGTAAATGCAGTTTCGGTTACTTGCTTGCTTCAAGAGTGTTTGAGTTTTTTGCCACAGTTGGCGCAGATAGTGCTGATCTCTAGACACGTGTTTCTGATTCTTTAACCGTCATCAGTAGAGATTACAGTCTTTCAAATTTGGGGTTTGCTAAGTAGGCTGCCAACATCTGTCTCAGGTCTGGTACCTCTCACAGGCATGCGGGTGCTTCATTCACAAGCTCATCAGCTGAATGACTCACGGGAGTACTATTAAACAGGAACAGGGGTGGGAGCACACCGCTTCACCTCCAGCAAGGTTCGCCCATGGCATTGTGGTAAATGCAGTTCGGTTACTTGCTTGCTTCAAGAGTGTTCGAGTGTTTCGCCACAGTTGGCGCAGATAGTGCTGATTTCTAGTCACGTGTTTCTGGTTCTTTAACCGTCATCAGTAGAAATTACAGTCTTTCAAATGTGGGGTTTGCTGAGTAGGCTGCCAACATCTTTCTCAGGTCAGGTACGTCTCACAGGCATGCGAGTGCTTCATCCACGAGCTCGTCAGTCCTGTGACTCACTGGAGAACTATTACACAGGAACAGGGGTGGGAGCACACCGCTTCACCTCCCAGCAAGGTTCGCCCCTGGCATTGTGGTAAATGCAGTTTCAGATACTTGCTTGCTTCAAGAGTGTTTGAGTGTTTCGTCACAGTTGGCGCAGATAGTGCTGATCTCTAGACACGTGTTTCTGGTTCTTTAACCGTCATCAGTAGAGATTACAGTCTTTCAAATGTGGGGTTTGCTGAGTAGGCTGCCAACATCTTTCTCAGTTCAGGTACCTCTCACAGGCATGTGGGTGCTTCATCCACCAGCTCGTCAGCTCAATGACTCACGGGAGAACTATTAAACAGGAACAAAGGTGTTAGCACACCGCTTCATCTCCCATCAAGGTTCGGCCCCGGCATTGTGGTAAATGCAGTTTTGGTTACTTGCTTGCTTCAAGAGTGTTTGAGTGTTTCACCACAGTTGGCGCAGATAGTGCTGATCTCTAGACACGTGGTTCTGGTTCTTTAACTGTCATCAGTAGAGATTACAGTCTTTCAAATGCGGGGTTTGCTGAGTGTGCTGTCAACATCTTTCTCATGTCAGGTACCTCTCACATGCATGTGGGTGCTTCATCCACGAGCTCGTCAGCTCAATGACTCATGGGAGTACTATTAAATAGGAGCAGGGGTGGGAGCACACCTCTTCACCTCACAGCAACTTTCGCCCCTGGTATTGTGGTAAATGCAGTTTCTGTTACTTGCTTGCTTCAACATTGATCGAGTGTTTCGCCAAAGTTGGCGCAGATTGTGCTGATCTCTAGACACGTGTTTCTGTTTTTTTAACCATCATCAGTAGAGATTACAGTCTTTCAAATGTGGTGTTTGCTGAGTAGGCTGCCAACATCTTTCTCAGGTCAGGTACCTCTCACAGGCAAGCGGGTGCTTCATCCACGAGCTCGTCCGCTCAATAACTCACGGGAGTACTATTAAACAGGAATATGGGTTGGGAGCACACAGCTTCACCTCCCAGCAAGGTTCGCCCCTGACATTGTGGTAATTGCAGTTTCAGTTACTTGCTTGCTTCAAGAGTGTTCAAGTGTTTTGCCACAGTTGACGCAGATAGTGCTGATCTCTAGACTCGTGTTTCTGGTTCTTTAACCGTCATCGGTAGAGATTACAGTCTTTCAAATGTGAAGTTTGCTGAGTAGGCTCCCAACATCTTTCTCAGGTCAAGTACCTCTCACAGGCATGTGGGTGCTTCATCCCCCAACTCGTCAGCTCAATGACTCATGGGAGTACTATTAAACAGGAATAAGGGTTGGGAGCACACCGCTTCACCTCCCAGCAAGGTTTGCACACTGGCATTGTTGTAAATGCAGTTTCAGTTACTTGCTTGCTTCAAGAGTGTTCGAGTGTTTCACCACAGTTGGCGCAGATAGTGCTGATCTCTAGACATGTGTTTCTGGTTCTTTAACCGTCATCAGTAGAGATTACAGTCTTTCAAATATGGCATTTGCTGAGTAGGCTGCCAACATATTTCTCAGGTCAGGTACCTCTCACAGGCATGCGGGTGCTTCATCCACGAGCTTGTCAGCTCAATGACTCACAGGAGTACTATTAAACAGGAACAGGTGTGGGAGCAGAAAAACAAAAATTAACACAGCCGACTGGTAGTGCACACATCAATATCAAAGTCCCATATTAGTATGTATCCTGTGCCAAGCAACTCCGAGACCTGCTGTGTTTGGATCCCACTGGACAACCAGAGAAGATAGATGAGAAGAAGTGGAGGTGGCACCAGGTATGAAGTCAACAGTCACGTGAGAAAGGATAAGTTCACTGGGTTACTTTATTCTCCTTCATGTAACATATAAAAACAGCCAACGCGTTTCGTTCCGTTTAAAGAAACTTCATCAGGGCTGTAACCAATACAAAACAACATATAAATAACAACATAAATATGAACATGGACATTTGATAATGACAGACATTCTAATTATAACACACATAGCACTAAACATTTAAAACATCATGCATTATGTGCATGGCCATATATAAAATCACATAATCCATGTAAACATAACTCATGAGCCACACAACATGGATGATTGTATCAATACACCGTTAAAAAAGGAATACGTTACAAAAATACATACTATTTATAATCATATGTAGGCATCATATCTTATGAATTTCAAGGAGAGCAAAAGGGGAAAAAAAGGGGAAGGGGGAGTGGTAGAAAAAATGTGTGAAGCGGGAAGAGCAAAAACGGAAGTAGTGATGAGAAAAGAAGAGAGAGAGAAAAGGAATCAGCTCAATGGAGTACTATTAAACAGGAACTGGGGTGGGAGCACACCGCTTCACCTCCCAGCAACGTTCACCCCTGACATTATGGTATTTGCAGTTTCAGTTACTTGCTTGCTTCAAGAGTGTTCGAGTGTTTCGCAACAGTTGGAGCAGATAGTGCTAATCTCTAGATATGTGTTTCTGGTTCTTTAACCATCAACAGTAGAGATTACAGTCTTTCAAATGTGGGATTTGCTGAGTAGGTGTCAAGATATGCTTGCACTCCTTCCTCCAAGCACGGGAGCAGAATGTCGCAAGTTCCCAATTACCTCCCCTAGCCTTCACAGTGTTCCGCGTTGATACTTGAGCGAGCACACCAAGGAATTCCAGGGGGGGGAAAGGGGATGGGACAGAGAAGAGACAGTCACTTTAGGTCTTCTTGGTTCTTCACCGTTTTACGCCCTTCTATCTTCTTAGGACTGGACAGGTGAGGTTTTTACTAAAAAAGAAAATGACATTTATAACATGAGTTAACCTTCCTGTCTATTACCTTATATTCCGTGTTATTGTGAATTCTCCCCCTGTACACCTACCCTGTCTCTAGTGACCAATGCTTCTCTTCTTTTCTCTACTACTCTTTGGTGTAGTCTTTTCCTTCAGTAGTGCTGTAACTAAATGGGAATGATATTAGTTTCTTTTTCCTTCTGCTATCTCTCTAATTAATCTTTTATTTTCTTCTAGTGGGACCTACCCACTGTCTCGAGGTGAGCGCCTAAACTGGATTCTGTTAAGGTGAGTAAATATTTCAATACGTGTCTTATGCAGCTCCTAAGTGTGTGTCTATATTTCTCTTTCTTAGCCGCTCACTAATTCTCTTCTTGGTTCTTTTTCTTTTCTTCTCGATATTTTGATACTCTACTCTCCGCACTTCAATGTATTCTGAAATTCCTGGTGAAGCTTCACTTTCATTTACAACGGTGGCTGGTTGAATACGCTATATACACTAATTTATGCATTCTCTAAACATATATATTTTATACAAGACACTCTGCGCAGTCTTTCTTCGATGCTCGCTGCTTATTTTGGCCAACCAACATTTAGCTGCGTTACCTGGCAGAAGGTGACTGTTACTAATAGTGCTCAAAGGCGAAGCACGATACCAGTAAACACCTGGGAAACGTCTAAAATTATATACATAGGAACAGTCTTACTTTAGCTTTCCTCCACAACGGCCAAACGATACTCGAAACTGGTTTTACGTGACGAAGTATTCTTTCCCTGACTAACTTCACGACGCGTGTCAAACTCAACCTCTTCTCCTCAGATACTTGGTGAAGTGCGCCGCGGCAACGGCTCAACACCTGTACCTTCATGATTGTTGTGGAACGCTAGAGCGCTAACCTGCAGCTCCATTGTTCCAGTATTAGCAGCCATCTTGGATTTAGCTCGACCTTTAATTTAGCTTAGGGACCAGCGCCTCTTCTTATGAATGTTAGTTATCAAAACCTTAGACCTTATAGGAGGCTTCAATCTTACTTTTGGTATGACAGTCCTGACAGTACCCCCTCTCAAAGAGCTTCCTCCCTGCTTGGGCTTGTTTGGAAATCTCCTATGAAACTCCTTAATCAATCTGGGGGCATGTACATTAGAGGATGGTTCCCAAGATCTTTCCTCTGGCCCATAATTCTTCCAATCCAACAAATAATACAATTGTCCCTTTCGTACTTTAGCATCTAATACTTGGTGAACCTCAAATTCCTCTCCTTTCTCAGTTTGGATTGGCTTTGGGGGTCTTTTAATTCGTAGATCCTTTGAAACCTTCTTTAATAAGGAGACATGAAACACGGGATGAACCCGTAAGCCTTTGGGCAATTGTAACTGATAATTGACTGCACTTCTTTTTTTCTTAACCTGATAAGGGCCTACAAATCTTGGCTGAAACTTTCTTACACCTTTAAGTCTAAGATTCTTCGTGTTTAACCATACCTTATCCCTAGGCCTGGGCAAAAATTTTGTTACGTTCGCGGAAATTGCGATAATTTGACATTTTCGCGTTCCGCGGAGAGCGTGAAAATGTCAAAATTTCCGCTTTCCGCAGCTTGGCGATAATTTGTTTCTTGCACGCGCTGTAAAATATTATATTCTTGCGCGCGCGCGATCGCCTTACCTGAATCCCTGCGTTCTCCGACAAGTTTTCTTGATCCGGTCGCGTTCTCCATGAGATGTTGGATTGTTTTTAGCCATTTGCGCTGTCTCGCGACAGTTCGCGCCCGCAGTGACGTCATGTGTCGCGCGATCACGTCTTTCTTCTCGCGATCATGCACCGCGAGACAATTCAAAACAAGATGGCCGCGCCCGCGAGCAACCACATGGGTAAGTTGGCTACCCGCAACCATGCAGAAAATCTCGCGAACATGCGGGAAAAATAATTCCGCATCTTCGCGATATTTCCGCTTGTTTGCGATAATTTTAAACATTTTCGCGATAATTTGCGAAAGTGGATTTCGCAAATTCCGCCCACCCCTACATATCCCCTGCCTGTAAATCTCGTTCTTTTCTTCTCTTTTTGTCTGCATAAAATTTGTAACTTTCCTTAGCCTTAGTTAAATTTTCAGTGGCTGATTTATGTACTCGTGTCAAATGTTCTACTAAATCAGTCACCGCTGGTACCTCTACTTCCTGGAAGTTGAGGGATTGATGGGGATGCCTTCCAGTGTTCAGATAAAAAGGTAAGTAACCGGTGGACATATTTTTTGCATTGTTATGCGCAAACTCAGCGGCCCACAGATAATCCGGCCAATCACCCTCCTGCTCTAGCAAACACAATCTGAGGTCCTACTCTAATTCCTGATTGGTTCGTTCGGTTTGGCCATCAGTTTCTGGGTGATAACTAGTTGTGTACCTAGAGTCTATACTCAACTTCTTAGTAAAGGCCTTCCAGAAATGAGATAAGAATTGGGAACCCCTATCTGATATCAACACCTTTGGTATTCCATGGGCTCGAACTATGTTCTGACTAAAGGTATGTGCCAAAGTCGCTGCCGTGGGTACCCTTTTAGAGGTATAAAGTGGGCCATTTTGGTAAAAGCATCTACGCACACCAATATAGTATCAAACCCTCTACTAGATGGTAAATCTACTATCAAATCTAAGGATATGGTGTGCCATGGATAAGGTGGTGTGGGCAGGGGTTGCAGTAACCCCTTAGGAGCTTGTCGTTCCGACTTTCCCCTAGCGCAGATCTCACAAGTGGTTACGTAATGTCGTACATCCTTAATTACACTTGGCCACCAAAAACGTCGCCTCACTAGATCTTCAGTCTTCATAATGCCCTTATGCCCAGCCAATATGTCATCATGACTTTCCTTCAAGGCCTTTTGCTGCATTTCTAGTGTTGGCAGGTAAAGAGCTCCATGATGATACGGTAAACCTCCTCGAATCTCTCGTCCAGGATCTTCTTTCAACCAGTTTTCCATTTCAGCCGAAGGCATTGAAATGTGACTTTGTTCTTCCTGCGACCCTCGCAACACTGCACCAATTATCTTATCAGCAGGTAAAATTGTCTGGACCGTGACTTCTTCTAAAATTCCTTCAGTTCCCCTTCTGGACAAGGCATCAGCCTTACCATTTTGCGAACCAGGACGATAGGTAATGACAAAGTCATAGTCGGCGAAGTATAGAGGCCAACGTAATTGTCTTGAAGTTAAGGTTCTAGCTGACTTCAAGAATTTTAAATTTCTATGATCTGTATAGACAGTCACCATATGCCTTGCCCCCATCAAGTAATGTCTCCACTCCTTGAACGCATCTTTGATGGCTAACAACTCCTTCTCAGTAATGGTGTAATTGGCTTCCACTGCGGTTAATTTCCTAGAAAGATAAGCCACCGGGTGCAATTGTCCTGTGATTTTGTGTCTTTGAGATAGCACTCCTCCTAAGGCCCAATTGGAGGCATCAGTTTCTACAAAGAATGGCACTGATGGATTCGGATGGAGTAATATTGGTGCCGTGGTGAAATCTTTTTTTAATACATTGAAAGATTCTTCAGCTCCCTTAGTCCTTTCAAACCGGACTCCCTTCTTGAGTAATCTTGTCATGGGAATCAATTTCTGAGAAAAATTTGGAATGAACCTCCCATTAAAAATTTGCAAATCCTATGAAACTCTGGATTTCCTTTACTGATTTAGGAGACTCCCATTCCAACACTGCCTTGATTTTATTTTCATCCATGGTCACTCCACTCGGGGCTAGCACAAAACCTAAAAACTCCACAGAGGAAACGCTAAATGCATATTTCTCCAATTTGACAAATAAACTGTTCTCTCGCAGTTTCTGCAGGACCTTCTTAACGTGTTCTTCGTGTTCTTCCACAGTGTTTGAGTAGATGAGGATGTCATCTATCTACACAATGGCATTCCTATCAATGAATTCTTTTGAAACATCATTAATGAAATGTTGAAAGGCAGCTGGGGCATTGCATAAACCATACGGTATTACTTGGTATTCAAAGAGCCCATGCTTGGTTCTGAATGCCGTCTTCCATTCGTCCCCTTCTCGAATTCGGAATAAATGGTACGCTCCCCACAAATCCAACTTGGTGTAGATTTTAGCTTCCTTCACCTGATCTAATAACACAGAGATTAAGGGAAAAGGATATCGATTTTTACAGTTATCCGATTTATCGCCCTGTAGTCTATACACGTTCTCAATTCTCCATTCTTCTTCGGAATAAAAAAAAGTGGAGACTGGGGATTGGGATGGTCTTATAAATCCGTTCTCTAAATACTTTCGTAGGTACTCCTTCAAATGTTCATCTTCTCGCTCAGTCAAGGCATAAATTCTGCTACAGGGAAGATTGCATCCTGGTTCCAATTCAATTTTACAATCAAAATCTCTATGTGGGGGAAGCTTCTCAGCTTCCGCTTCACTGAAAACCTCCTGAAACTCGGAATATTCTTGAGGCAATTTGATTGTATTTATCACACAGATAGTGGATTCTCTTTCACAGAGATTACAGTCTTTCAAATGTGGGGTTTGCTGAGTATGCTGTCAACATCTTTCTCAGGTCAGGTACCTCTCACACACATGCGGGTGCTTCATCCACGAGCTTGTCAGCTCAATGACTCACGAGAGTACTATTAAACAGGAACAGGGGTAGCACACCGCTTCACCTCCCAGCAAGGTTTGCACACTGGCATTGTTGTAAATGCAGTATCAGTTACTTGCTTGCTTCAAGAGTGTTCGAGTGTTTTGCCACAGTTGGCGCAGATAGTGCTGATCTCTAGACATGTGTTTCTGGTTCTTTAACCATCATCAGTAGAGATTACAGTCTTTCAAATGTGGCGTTTGCTGAATAGGCTGCCAACATCTTTCTCAGGTCAAGTACCTCTCACAGGCATGCGGGTGCTTCATCCACGAGCTTGTCAGCTCAATGACTCACAGGAGTACTATTAAACAGGAACTGGGGTGGGAGCACACCACGTCACCTCCCAGCAAAGTTTGCCCCTGACATTATGGTAATTGCAGTTTCAGTTACTTGCTTGCTTCAAGAGTGTTAGAGTGTTTCGCCACAGTTGGAGCAGATAGTGCTAATCTCTAGATATGTGTTTCTGGTTCTTTAACCATCATTAGAAGAGAGTACACTCTTTCAAATGTGGGGTTTGCTGAGTAGGCTGCCAACATCTTTCTCAGGACAGGTACCTCTCACATGCATGCGGGTGCTTCATCCACAAGCTCATCAGCTCAATGACTTATGAGAGTACTATTAAACAGGAACAGAAGTGGGAGCACACCGCTTCACCTCCCAGCAAGATTTGCCCCTGGCATTGCTTGTTTCAAGAGTGTTCAAGTGTTTCGCCACAGTTGGCGCAGATAGTGCTTATCTCTAGACACGAGTTGCTGGTTCTTTAACCGTCATCAGTAGTGATTACAGTCTTTGAAATTTGGGGTTTGCTGAGTAGGCTGCCAACATCTTTCTCAGGTCAGGTACCACTCACAGGCATGTGGGTGCTTCATCCACCAGCTCGTCAGCTCAATGACTCACGGGAGAACTATTAAACAGGAACAGGGGTGGGAGCACACCACTTCACCTCCCAGCAAGGTTCGCCTCTGGCATTGTGGTGAATGCAGTTTTGGTTACTTGCTTGCTTCAAGAGTGTTCGAGTGTTTCGCCACAGTTGGCGCAGATAGTGCTGATCTCTAGACACGTTGTTCTGGTTCTTTAACCGTCATCAGTAGAGATTACAGTCTTTCAAATGTGGGTTTGCTGAGTAGGCTGCCAACAACTTTCTCAGGTCAGGTACCTCTCACGTGCATGCGGGTGCTTCATCCACAAGCTCATCGGCTCAATGACTCATGGGAGTACTATTAAACGGGAACAGGGGTGGGAGCACACCGCTTCACCTCCCAGCAAGGTTTTCACACTGGCATTGTGGTAATTGTAGATTCGGTTACTTGCTTGCTTCAAGAGTGTTCTAGTGTTTCGTCACAGTTGGCGCAGATAGTGCTGATCTCTAGACACGTGGTTCTGGTTCTTTAACCGTCATCAGTAGAGATTACAGTCTTTCAAATGCGGGGTTTGCTGATTATGCTGTCAACATCTTTCTCAGGTCAGGTACCTCTCACAGGCATGCGGGTGCTTCATCCACGAGCTCATCAGCTGAATGACTCACAAGAGCTCTACTTTTGGCCGCAGTACTGACCAGCCGTGAGGGGAACGGCACAGCAGCGGGCTTCTCATCTCTCGACGCCATTCAGGTTCCACGCCGCCGTGAGGGGAACGGCCATCCTGCCTACAATTCCCAGCGGCCTCAGTTCCTGCGCATGCCACTGACGACACCCGGCAGCGCCGGACCAGGTTAAAGGCCGTCAGGCGCCCCCGCAGACCGGGAAGCTCTACTTTTGCCCGCAGTACTCACCAGCCGTGAGGGGAACGGCACAGTAGCGGGCTTCTCATCTCTCAACGTCATTAAGGTTCCACGCCGCCGTGAGGGGAACGGCCATCCTGCCTACAATTCCCAGCACCCTCAGTTCCTGCGCATGCCGCTGACGACACCCGACAGCGACGGACCAGGTTAAAGGCCAAGGGCGGGCCCGTCCTTGCCCGTCAGGGACCGTTAGAGGCCGGGCAGGGCCACCCCACTGACGCCCCCGTAGTCGGATACAGCAACATACAAGGTACTGTGTTATAAGGCTGATAGGTGGAATTGTGGACGTATTTCAAAACCTTGGCTCCCCTCATGTGTTTGAATCCATTGACATTTGGACTATACGTCTAATAGCATCCTTCCACATAGCCCTGTGTTACTTAACATTCAAGTGAAGTACTGCAATCAATTGTGCGATTGTGTGCCTGTAATCATGAAACAAAATGGTAAAAACTCTAGTTTGTCTACCTCCCGTCCAAAACCTAGACAACAGACTGCAACAACGCAACCTCTCCCAAGTCTGACAGCCATTGACAAAATGCTACAGCAAACAATTGGAGTCATGGCTTCAGCTATAGAAAGCACAGAGCTGCGTTTATCAATTACTCCTGTAATTCCTCTCTTTTCCCAACCAGTGGAGAATGTTTCAATTGCTACCACCAACCCCCCTGATCTTAATTCCTCCTTTATCTGTTCCTTTGCTGACCTCCCTTGTGCACAGCCCACTACTAGTGACACGCACATTTCTGAGGTTCCTAACTCTCCTTCCCATCTTCCATCTAATAAGGTTTCTGTGACTCGTACTGTAGTCAAGAAACCTAGGGCCAGGAAGAGTAAAGCATCAAGGAAAAACAAGCCTCCAACCAATTCTTCCAAACCGATTGATACTTCCCCTACCTTGTCCCCCATGCAGGCTCCCCTTTGGGCCACCCACATGATATTAGATCTACAGGTTCATATTGAACAATTACTTGGCTCGCACTTTAAATCCCTGATGTCTAGATTGGATAGACTTGTTTCCACTATTAACAATGCAGGCCTTGGTAAAGCCAAACCGACTACTTTTTCTGAAAATCCCCCTCTTGTTCTGCTCCTACTTATGATAATGCCCCTGCTGGTTCTGAGACTTTGCCTGTACCCCTCCAATTGGCCGGCAAGACTGTCCCCGATACAACTATTCCTTTGTCCAGGGACACAGACTCTGAAAGTTCCAAAGTACAGAGGGAGGCTACCGAAGTGGGGGAAAAATGTCTAGATTATCAAACAAAAGAGAACAGAAACACTTCTAGTGAGGGGCTTAATATCGCATTGCCTTGCATAGATTTGCCACCCGAGTCTCTTCCATACGTCGTTGTGCTTGCTGGTGTTCCTCCCCTATCCCAAGGGCAGAATGAGGATTTTCTGGAATTGAAAAATAAATGTATGCACTGGTTCAATTTAAACAGCCCCCTCCCTTTTAACATCTCTGGAGAAATGCTGGGTGTAAGGAGACTAGATTAGATTGGGCCTACTCCTAAATCCATCGTAGGAAATTGTGTCATTGTCAACTTTAGGCACCCGCCTGCTGTAGACTATATCTGCAGTAGGATACTTCCTAGGCCTAATACCCAAATCATCGCATTACATTTGTCATATTTTTATCCAGCACCCCAGCACAGAATAGGGCAGAATAGAGGCGTTAGCTAGGTGGGGGGGCAACATAAATTGTACGCTAGACTAGCCCAAGAAACTCAGAATATGCCCCTATTGTCACTTTTCCCCCCAAAAAATAGATTCAGTATCCTGGAGGAGGTTGATTGACCAGTCGTGATCCAGAGTCCTGTAGTCCAACTTGACAAAATTATGGACACCCAAATAGCTGTAGACAGGGGTAGAAGCGAGAGTGGTATTTTAGAATATGTATCAGCATCCGCCTCCTTGAGCATAGGTCCGGAAGTAAGACAAACTATGGACAACGATCTGGTTGCTCCCCCCGTTGATTTCCTGCCCGGCGATAACCCTGCGGATACCACAATAGTAACCATCCCCCAAATACCAGAAGTCTGCCCAAATCTTAAGGCTGGTGACCTACTAGATAGGAACAGAGCATCAGACGGGGAAATAAAAATTTTGTCATGGAACGTGGCTGGGATAAAAAACAAGCTATCCACCTTGGAGTGGAGTTATTTTGTAGGTACCCATGACATCTGCTTCATGCAAGAAACTTGGGCCATGGAGGAGAATCCGAGGATTGGCTATGCCACTTTTGACATTTTGGCAACTTCAAGTGGCAGAGGGAGGCCCTTGGGTGGTCTCTCAATATGGGTGGGGACGCATTTGGGCGCTCTGGCAACCCAGATTCCAACTAACCCCCTAGACGTCCAATGTGTTCTCTTAACCCTAAAAGATAATCCACCGGTTGCTTTAATAAACGTCTATTCTAGACCAGTCAAGAATGGTCAAGAATCTGGTACCATTGACGCATTAATGCACTTTATATTGTCCATAGACCCCCCACCCCCACTAATAGTAGAAGGCGACTTCAACTGCCAATTTGAACCCCTCGAGTCTCCTGATACGGGTAAATTGGACGATGAGGACCAGTTCCTGCATGTTTGCGAACCACAAATCTCTCCCGTCAGAGCTTGGACCCCACTTGTCTTTCAAATTAAATCTTTATCCCTTGCACTGTCTCTAAGGGCCTGTAATGGGAGACTGAAACCTGATCGTCCAGGCCTCCCAACGTTTAACAGACCAGGTCAAAACTCTAATATTGATTATATACTAATGGAGATAAGACACTGGGATAACTTATTGGAGTTCGAAATTCATCCTAGGCAAGACAGTGATCATAATGCCCTTGTTTTAACCCTCAAACTGGGAAGCTTTGGTCTAACAAACCCTCCCCCTCATTCAAATAGCCCAACTCCCAGTACTCCTTTCTAAAAACAGGAGGAGGGTAAAATGGCCCTGCTTCCTGAAATCCCCCGCTAAATTTGCAGAAATATACCAGATAGCCCTGCCGTTTCTTTCCGCAATGGGGGATGTAAGTGTAGATAACCTGAGTGACCCCGTCAAGATTCATATTCACTTAGTTGATAAGCTGAGGGGCTTATTTAATCCTGTGGGAAATAAACAACAGCAGTCCAGGACTCACCCCTGGTATAAGGAATCCTGCAGAAAAGCAAAAAAGAACTTGCTTTTGGCAATAAAAGGCAAAGACAGGGCTAACATAAAGAAACTCCGCCTAGACTATAAGAAGGCTATTACCAGGGGAAAGAAGGATTGGGAGGAGCAAAGGTGGGAGGAGCTAAGACTAACCCTCTCATGTAGAGACTCTAAGGCGTTCTGGGCTATTGTGAACTCTGGTGAGAGTAGGGCAGCTTCGCCCCCTACTGCAAACATAGCTCCACAAGTGTGGGAAATGCATTTTGGGGAACTGTACGGGGACTCGGACGACCCCCTTTTTACTGATACACCTCTGGAGTGTGGACCAATCAGAGGAAGTGACCCTGTTATGCGTGATACTGAGACTTGTCTCCCACCCCCCCATCCCCGAGCCCCAACAAGAGCCCCAATTGTGTCCATCTTTGGTGGGTGTGGGCACTTCTTTGCCAGAACTCCCCGTGGCCATCACTCTCAAAGAAGTAGAGACTGCAATATCAAGGCTTCTGTTTAACAAAGCCCCTGGTTTAGACAAAATGCCTCCGGACTTATTCCGCTCTCAACCAAAAATCTGGGCCCCGTATTTGATGGTCCTATTCAACTCAATTCTTAAGGGGGCTGATTTGCCGGACACTTGGTTGGGCGCGGAGATAGTCCCCATATTTAAGAAAGGCTGTCCGTTAAAGCCGGCTAATTATAGACCAATCAGCCTTATCGACACCACTCAGAAAATAATGGGCAGAATTATCCTAAATAGAATCCAGGGATGGATGGACGAAAATAAAATTTTGACTACACTGCAGGCAGGGTTCAGATCTGGGATCTCAACCATAGACCAGATTTTCCGGTTACAGACCTTATACTGGAAAACGGTGAGAGTAGAGGGTGGCAGCCTCTACCTCATCTTCGTTGACCTGCGTGCTGCCTTCGACCTTGTCCCAAGAGGAAAATTATGGAAAGTTCTTGCAGATATGGGCCTTCCCCCCTTTTTGCTGAATATTCTAACCCAGTTCCATAACGGTAATTATGCCCAGGTTAGGTGTGGGAGGCATGGTGATCTCTCTCCACGCTTTCCCGTCAGGAAGGGCGTGCGCCAAGGGTGTGTTTTGGCCCCAACATTGTTCAGTCTCTACATTAATGGTCTCGTCACCCATTTGGCTGACGTAGCTAATAACGACACCCCTAGGCTGGCTACTGGTAGAGTGCCCGCTCTGATGTTTGCCGATGACACTTTGTTGTTATCTAAAACATCATCGGGCATTCAGCGCATATTGGATGGCTTCCTGGCATTTTGAATTGCTCGAGGCTTGGAGATCAATCTAGACAAGACTAAGTTCATGATCTTCAATCCTCCCAAACAGACCCGCCCAAATCCCACCCTAAATGGCTCCCCTCTTGAGAGAGTCAGGACTTTTGCTTATCTTGAAATCACTTTGACCAAGAACTTTGATTGGGGATCACAAATCTCAAAATCATGGCTGAAGTTGTCCCAAATAACAGGGGGCCTCTGTAAGGTCCAGCGTGCCTCGGTCTACAAACCAGCAGCCCCGGTATTTGAAATATATCGACTCCAAGCCAGAACTGCTTCATTGTATGGGGTCGAATTATGGGGTCACAAAAACATTGCCAAAGTAACCCTGGTTGAGCAGGGCTTTATGAGAAGTCTTGTGAGTTTCCCAGTAAGCACACCGCTTATTCCCCTACGTCTTAATCTGGGGATAGAACCCATTGAAGACTTAGCAACCCTACGGCCCTTGCTCTATTGGAAAAGGCTCTGGACGGTGCCTGAACTGGCACCTTATAGAGAGGAATTCATGGAGGTCTGGGCCTTAATTAAAAACAAGAACATTCCATGGTTATCCCATATTAAGGATCTTAGTACAAAGATTGGTAGGACCGATCTTTGGGAATTTCCGGAGGTAGCCTGCAAAAGGACTTCCAAAACCGAATTAACAGGCCATATAAGACAGCTGAGATTACTTACCCTTCAGGGTTCAAGCTCCCTGGGGAAACTCAATAAAGAGTTTCTCCTAATAAAATCAGAAACAAGAGCAGAGGTCTTCCTTGATGTAATTTACCCATCTCTTGCTAGGAAGCTTTATTTGCAGTTAAGGTACGGTACTTTACCGCTCAGGGCATTCACCCACAATTGTGCAAGATCAGAAAATGCAGCCGGCCCGGCTTGCAATCACAACATAGAAGACATATGCCATGTCGTGTTTTTCTGCCCCGCGTACCATTTAATAAGGAAAAAGTGGCTCATCCCCTTATGTAAGAAGCTAGGGTTTAGACACTGCATGCACGCATGCAGGGTCTTAATATACGACACTCACCCCCCAATTGTCTTTGCTACGTCCCGTTTTTTACATGGTTTTTTGCGTAGAAGGAAAAGCTTTCTCTAAAAAAAATGTGTCTTTTTATCAAAATTAGCTTTCTTGATAACATCAGTTTAATTCACTTTTAATTATTGTATTAACTTGATTCTATTTATTGTTTTAATGAAATGTGCAATTTTTCTTGTAATTTTATCTGTGCTTTTATGGTCTCTGGTCGAAATAAAGTTATCAAATGAACTATTAAACAGGAACAGGGGTGGAAGCACACCGCTTTACCTCCCAGCATGGTTAGCGTCTGGCATTGTGGTAAATGCAGTTTTGGTTACTTGCTTGCTTCAAGTGTGTTCGAGTGTTTCGCCACAGTTGGCGCAGATAGTGCTTATCTCTAGACATGTGTTTCTGGTTCTTTAACCGTTATCAGTAGAGATTACAGTCTTTGAAATTTGGGGTTTGCTGAGTAGGCTGCCAACATCTTTCTCAGGTCAGGTACCTCTCACAGGCATGCGGGTGCTTCATCCACGAGCTCATCAGCTCAATGACTCATGGGAGTACTATTAAACAGGAACAGGGGTGGGAGCACACCGCTTCACCTCCCAGCAAGGTTTTCACACTGGCATTGTGGTAATTGCAGATTCGGTTACTTGCTTGCTTCAAGAGTGTTCTAGTGTTTCGTCACAGTTGGCGCAGATAGTGCTGATCTCTAGACACGTGGTTCTGGTTCTTTAACCGTCATCAGTAGAGATTACAGTCTTACAAATGCGGGGTTTGCTGATTATGCTGTCAACATCTTTCTCAGGTCAGGTACCTCTCACAGGCATGCGGGTGCTTAATCCACGAGCTCATCAGCTCAATGACTCACAAGAGCTCTACTTTTGCCCGCAGTACTCACCAGCCGTGAGGGGAACGGCACATCAGCAGGCTTCTCATCTCTCGACGCCATTCAGGTTCCACGCCGCCGTGAGGGGAACGGCCATCCTGCCTACAATTCCCAGCAGCCTCAGTTCCTGCGCATGCCACTGACGACACCCGGCAGCGCCGGACCAGGTTAAAGGCCGCCAGGCGCCCCCGCAGCCCGGGAAGCTCTACTTTTGCCCGCAGTACTCACCAGCCCTGAGGGGAACGGCACAGCAGCGGGCTTCTCATCTCTCGACGCCATTCAGGTTCCACGCCGCCGTGAGGGGAATGGCCATCCTGCCTACAATTCCCAGCGCCCTCAGTTCCTGCGAATGCCACTGACGACACCCGGCAACGCCGGACCAGGTTAAAGGCCGTCAGGCGCCCCCGCAGCCCGGGAAGCTCTACTTTTGCCCGCAGTACTCACCAGCCGTGAGGGGAACGGCACAGTAGCGGGCTTCTCATCTCTCGACGTCATTCAGGTTCCACGCCGCCGTGAGGGGAACGGCCATCCTGCCTACAATTCCCAGCACCCTCAGTTCCTGCGCATGCCGCTGATGACACCCGACAGCGCCGGACCAGGTTAAAGGCCGCCAGGCGCCCCCGCAGCCCGGGAAGCTCTACTTTTGCCCGCAGTACTCACCAGCCGTGAGGGGAACGGCACAGCAGCGGGCTTCTCATCTCTCGATGCCATTCAGGTTCCTCGCCGCCGTGAGGGGAGCGGCCATCCTGCCTACAATTCCCAGCGCCCTCAGTTCCTGCACATGCCGCTGACGACACCCGGCAGCGCCGGACCAGGTTAAAGGCCGCCAGGTGCACCCGCAGCGCGGGACGTGCGCGGGCAGCGCCCGGGCAAAGCCCGGGCCAAGGGCGGGCCCGTCCTTGCCCATCAGGGACCGTTAGAGGCCGGGCAGGGCCACCCCACTGATGCCCCCGTAGTCGGATACAGCAACATACAAGGTACTGTGTTATAAGGCTGATAGGTGGAATTGTGCACGTATTTCAAAACCTTGGCTCCCCTCATGTGTTTGAATCCATTGACATTTGGACTATATGTCTAATAGCATCCTTCCACATAGCCCTGTGTTACTTAACATTCAAGTGAAGTACTGCAATCAATTGTGCGATTGTGTGCCTTTTACTCTTTTCCTGTAATCATGAAACAAAATGGTAAAAACTCTAGTTTGTCTACCTCCCGTCCAAAACCTAGACAACAGACTGCAACAACGCAACCTCTCCCAAGTCTGACAGCCATTGACAAAATGCTACAGCAAACAATTGGAGTCGTGGCTTCAGCTATAGAAAGCACAGAGCGGCGTTTATCAATTACTCCTGTAATTCCTCTCTTTTCCCAACCAGTGGAGGATGTTTCAATTGCTACCACCAACCCCCCTGATCTTAATTCCTCCTTTATCTGTTCCTTTGCTGACCTCCCTTGTGCACAGCCCACTACTAGTGACACGTACATTTCTGAGGTTCCTAACTCTCCTTCCCATCTTCCATCTAATAAGGTTTCTGTGACTCGTACTGTAGTCAAGAAACCTAGGGCCAGGAAGAGTAAAGCATCAAGGAAAAACAAGCCTCCAACCAATTCTTCCAAACCGATTGATACTTCCCCTACCTTGTCCCCCATGCAGGCTCCCCTTTGGGCCACCCACATGATATTAGATCTACAGGTTCATATTGAACAATTACTTGGCTCGCACTTTAAATCCCTGATGTCTAGATTGGATAGACTTGTTTCCACTATTAACAATGCAGGCCTTGGTAAAGCCAAACCGACTACTTTTTCTGCAAATCCCCCTCTTGTTCTGCTCCTACTTATGATAATGCCCCTGCTGGTTCTGAGACTTTGCCTGTACCCCTCCAATTGGCCGGCAAGACTGTCCCCGATACAACTATTCCTTTGTCCAGGGACACAGACTCTGAAAGTTCCAAAGTACAGAGGGAGGCTACCGAAGTGGGGGAAAAATGTCTAGATTATCAAACAAAAGAGAACAGAAACACTTCTAGTGAGGGGCTTAATATCGCATTGCCTTGCATAGATTTGCCACCCGAGTCTCTTCCATACGTCGTTGTGCTTGCTGGTGTTCCTCCCCTATCCCAAGGGAAGAATGAGGATTTTCTGGAATTGAAAAATAAATGTATGCACTGGTTCAATTTAAACAGCCCCCTCCCTTTTAACATCTCTAGAGAAATTCTGGGTGTAAGGAGACTAGATTGGATTGGGCCTACTCCTAAATCCATCGTAGGAAATTGTGTCATTGTCAACTTTAGGCACCCGCCTGCTGTAGACTATATCTGCAGTAGGATACTTCCTAGGCCTAATACCCAAATCATCGCATTACATTTGTCATATTTTTATCCAGCACCCCAGCACAGAATAGGGCAGAATAGAGGCGTTAGCTGGGTGGGGGTGCAACATAAATTGTACGCTAGACTAGCCCAAGAAACTCAGAATATGCCCCTATTGTCACTTTTCCCCCCAAAAAATAGATTCAGTATCCTGGAGGAGGTTGATTGACCAGTCGTGATCCAGAGTCCTGTAGTCCAACTTGACAAAATTATGGACACCCAAATAGCTGTAGACAGGGGTAGAAGCGAGAGTGGTATTTTAGAATATGTATCAGCATCCGCCTCCTTGAGCATAGGTCCGGAAGTAAGACAAACTATGGACAACAATCTGGTTGCTCCCCCCGTTGATTTCCTGCCCGGCGATAACCCTGCGGATACCACAATAGTAACCATCCCCCAAATACCAGAAGTCTGCCCAAATCTTAAGGCTGGTGACCTACTAGATAGGAACAGAGCATCAGACGGGGAAATACAAATTTTGTCATGGAACGTGGCTGGGACAAAAAACAAGCTATCCACCTTGGAGTGGAGTTATTTTGTAGGTACCCATGACATCTGCTGCATGCAAGAAACTTGGGCCATGGAGGAGAATCCGAGGATTGGCTATGCCACTTTTGACATTTTGGCAACTTCAAGTGGTAGAGGGAGGCCCTCGGGTGGTCTCTCAATATGGGTGGGGACGCATTTGGGCGCTCTGGCAACCCAGATTCCAACTAACCCCCTAGACGTCCAATGTGTTCTCTTAACCCTAAAAGATAATCCACTGGTTGCTTTAATAAACGTCTATTCTAGACCAGTCAAGAATGGTCAAGAATCTGATACCATTGACGCATTAATGCACTTTATATTGTCCATAGACCCCCCACCCCCACTAATAGTAGGAGGCGACTTCAACTGCCAATTTGAACCCCTCGAGTCTCCTGATACGGGTAAATTGGACGATGAGGACCAGTTCTGGCATGTTTGCGAACCACAAATCTCTCCCGTCAGAGCTTGGACCCCACTTGTCCTTCAATTTAAATCTTTATCCCTTGCACTGTCTCTAAGGGCCTGTAATGGGAGACTGAAACCTGATCGTCCAGGCCTCCCAACGTTTAACAGACCAGGTCAAAACACTAATATTGATTATATACTAATGGAGATAAGACACTGGGATAACTTATTGGAGTTCGAAATTCATCCTAGGCAAGACAGTGATCATAATGCCCTTGTTTTAACCCTCAAACCGGGAAGCTTTGGTCTAACAAACCCTCCCCCTCATTCAAATAGCCCAACTCCCAGTACTCCTTTCTAACAACAGGAGGAGGGTAAAATGGCCCTTCTTCCTGAAATCCCCCGCTAAATTTGCAGAAATATACCAGATAGCCCTGCCGTTTCTTTCCGCAATGGGGGATGTAAGTGTAGGTAACCTGAGTGACCCCGTCAAGATTCATATTCACTTAGTTGATAAGCTGAGGGGCTTATTTAATCCTGTGGGAAATAAACAACAGCAGTCCAGGACTCACCCCTGGTATAAGGAATCCTGCAGAAAAGCAAAAAAGGACTTGCTTTTGGCAATAAAAGGCAAAGACAGGGCTAACATAAAGAAACTCCGCCTAGACTATAAAAAGGCTATTACCAGGGGAAAGAAGGATTGGGAGGAGCAAAGGTGGGAGGAGCTAAGACTAACCCTCTCATGTAGAGACTCTAAGGAGTTCTGGGCTATTGTGAACTCTGGTGAGAGTAGGGCAGCTTCGCCCCCTACTGCAAACATAGCTCCACAAGTGTGGGAAATGCATTTTGGGGAACTGTACGGGGACTCAGACGACCCCCTTTTTACTGATACACCTATGGAGTGTAGACCAATCAGAGGAAGTGACCCTGTTATGCGTGATACTGAGACTTGTCTCCCCCCCCCATCCCCGAGCCCCAACAAGAGCCCCAATTGTGTCCATCTTTGGTGGGTGTGGGCACTTCTTTGCCAGAACTCCCCGTGGCCATCACTCTCAAAGAATTAGAGACTGCAATATCAAGGCTTCTGTTTAACAAAGCCCCTGGTTTAGACAAAATGCCTCCGGACTTATTCCGCTCTCAACCAAAAATCTGGGCCCCGTATTTGATGGTCCTATTCAACTCAATTCTTAAGGGGGCTGATTTGCCGGACACTTGGTTGGGCGCGGAGATAGTCCCCATATTTAAGAAAGGCTGTCCGTTAAAGCCGGCTAATTATAGACCAATCAGCCTTATCGACACCACTCAGAAAATAATGGGCAGAATTATCCTAGATAGAACCCAGGGATGGATGGACGAAAATAAAATTTTGACTACACTGCAGGCAGGGTTCAGATCTGGGATCTCAACCATAGACCAGATTTTCCGGGTACAGACCTTATACTGGAAAACGGTGAGAGTAGAGGGTGGCAGCCTCTACCTCATCTTCGTTGACCTGCGTGCTGCCTTCGACCTTGTCCCAAGAGGAAAATTATGGAAAGTTCTTGCAGATATGGGCCTTCCCCCTTTCTGCTGAATATTCTAACCAAGTTCCATAACGGTAATTATGCCCAGGTTAGGTGTGGGAGGCATGGTGATCTCTCTCCACGCTTTCCCGTCAGGAAGGGCGTGCGCCAAGGGTGTGTTTTGGCCCCAACATTGTTCAGTCTCTACATTAATGGTCTCGTCACCCATTTGGCTGACGTAGCTAATAACGACGCCCCTAGGCTGGCTACTGGTAGAGTGCCCGCTCTGATGTTTGCCGATGACACTTTGTTGTTATCTAAAACATCATCGGGCATTCAGCGCATCCTGTATGGCTTCCTGGCATTTTGTATTGCTCGAGGCTTGGAGATCAATCTAGACAAGACTAAGTTCATGATCTTCAATCCTCCCAAACAGACCCGCCCAAATCCCACCCTAAATGGCTCCCCTCTTGAGAGAGTCAGGACTTTTGTTTATCTTGAAATCACTTTGACCAAGAACTTTGATTGGGGATCACAAATCTCAAAATCATGGCTGAGGTTGTCCCAAATAACAGGGGGCCTCTGTAAGGTCCAGCGTGCCTCGGTCTACAAACCAGCAGCCCCGGTAGTTGAAATATATCGACTCCAAGCCAGAACTGCTTCATTGTATGGGGTCGAATTATGGGGTCACAAAAACATTGCCAAAGTAACCCTGGTTGAGCAGGGCTTTATGAGAAGTCTTGTGAGTTTGCCAGTAAGCACACCGCTTATTCCCCTACGTCTTGATCTGGGGATAGAACCCATTGAAGACTTAGCAACCCTACGGCCCTTGCTCTATTGGAAAAGGCTCTGGACGGTGCCTGAACTAGCACCTTATAGAGAGGAATTCATGGAGGTCTGGGCCTTAATTAAAAACAAGAACATTCCATGGTTATCCCATATTAAGGATCTTAGTACAAAGATCGGTAGGACCGATCTTTGGGAATTTCCGGAGGTAGCCTGCAAACGACTTCCAAAACCGAATTAACAGGCCATATAAGACAGCTGAGATTACTTACCCTTCAGGGTTCAAGCTCCCTGGGGAAACTCACTAAAGAGTTTCTCCTAATAAAATCAGAAACAAGAGCAGAGGTCTTCCTTGATGTAATTTACCCATCTCTTGCTAGGAAGCTTTATTTGCAGTTAAGGTACGGTACTTTACCGCTCAGGGCATTCACCCACAATTGGGCAAGATCAGAAAATGCAGCCGGCCCGGCTTGCAATCACAACATAGAAGACATATGCCATGTCGTGTTTTTCTGCCCCGCGTACCATTTAAGAAGGAAAAAGTGGCTTATCCCCTTATGTAAGAAGCTAGGGTTTAGACACTGCATGCACGCATGCAGGGTCTTAATATACGACACTCACCCCCCAATTGTCTTTGCTACGTCCCGTTTTTTACATGGTTTTTGGCGTAGAAGCAAAAGCTTTCTCTGAATTTTTTTTGTCTTTTTATCAAAATTAGCTTTCTTGAAAACATCAGTTTAATTCACTTTTAATTATTGTATTAACTTGATTCTATTTATTGTTTTAATGAAATGTGCAATTTTTCTTGTAATTTTATCTGTGCTTTTATGGACTCTGGCCGAAATAAAGTTATCAAATGAACTATTAAACAGGAACAGGGGTGGAAGCACACCGCTTCACCTCCCAGAATGGTTAGTGTCTGGCATTGTGGTAAATGCAGTTTTGGTTACTTGCTTGCTTCAAGTGTGTTTGAGTGTTTCGCCACAGTTGGCGCAGATAGTGCTGATCTCTAGACATGTGGTTCTAGTTCTTTAACCATCACCAGTAGAGATTAAAGTCTTTCAAATGTGGGGTTTGCTGAGTGTGCTGTCAACATCTTTCTCAGGTCAGGTACCTCTCACATGCATTCGGGTGCTTCATCCACGAGCTCGTCAGCTCAATGACTCATGGGAGTACTATTAAACAGGAACAGGGAAGGGAGCACACCGCTTAATCTCCCAGCAATGTTCGCCCCTGGCATTGTAGTAAATGCAGTTTCAGTTACTTGCTTGCTTCAAGAGTGTTCAAGTGTTTCGCCACAGTTGGTCAGATAGTGCTGATCTCTAGACACGTGTTTCTGGTTCTTTAACCGTCATCAGTAGAGCTTACAGTCTTTCAAATGTGGGGTTTGCTGAGTAGGCTCCCAACATCTTTCCCAGGTCAGCGACCTCTCACCGGCATGTGGGTGCTTCATCCACCAGCTCATCAGCTCAATGACTCATGGGAGTACTATTAAACAGGAATAGGGGTTGGGGGCACACACCGCTTCACCTCCCAGCAAGGATCGCCCCTGACAATGTGGTAATTGCAGTTTCAGTTACTTGCTTGCTTCAAGAGTGTTCGAGTGTTTCGCCAAAGTTGGCGCAAATAGTTCTGATCTCTAGACACGTGTTTATGCTTCTTTAACCGTCATCAGTAGAGATTACAGTCTTTGAAATCTGGGGATTGCTGACTGGGCTGCCAAAATCTTTCTCAGGTCAGGTACCTCTCACAGGCATGCGGGTACTTCATCCACCAGTTCGTCAGCTCAATGACTCACGGGAGTACTATTAAACAGGTACAGGGGAGGGAGCTCACCGCTTCACCTCCCAGCAAGGTTCGCCTGAGGCATTGTGGTAAATGCAGTTTTGGTTACTTGCTTGCTTCAAGAGTGTTCGAGTGTTTCGCCACAGTTGGCGCAGATAGTGCTGATCTCTAGACATGTGGTTCTAGTTCTTTAACCATCACCAGTAGAGATTAAAGTCTTTCAAATGTGGGGTTTGCTGAGTGTGCTGTCAACATCTTTCTCAGGTCAGGTACCTCTCACATGCATTCGGGTGCTTCATCCACGAGCTCGTCAGCTCAATGACTCATGGGAGTACTATTAAACAGGAACAGGGGTGTGAGCACACCGCTTCACCTCCCATCAAGGTTCGCCTCTGGCATTGTGGTAAATGCAGTTTCTGTTACTTGCTTGCTTCAAGAGTGTTCGAGTGTTTCGCCACAGTTGGCGCAGATAGTGCTGATCTCTAGACACGTTGTTCTGGTTCTTTAACCGTCATCAGTAGAGATTACAGTCTTTCAAATGTGGGTTTGCTGAGTAGGCTGCCAACAACTTTCTCAGGTCAGGTACCTCTCACGTGCATGCGGGTGCTTCATCCACGAGCTAATCAGCTCAATGACTCATGGGAGTACTATTAAACAGGAACAGGGGTGGGAGCACACCGCTTCACCTCCCAGCAAGGTTTTCACACTGGCATTGTGGTAATTGCAGATTTGGTTACTTGCTTGCTTCAAGAGTGTTCTAGTGTTTCGTCACAGTTGGCGCAGATAGTTCTGATCTCTAGACACGTGGTTCTGGTTCTTTAACCGTCATCAGTAGAGATTACAGTCTTTCAAATGCGGGGTTTGCTGATTATGCTGTCAACATCTTTCTCAGGTCAGGTACCTCTCACAGGCATGCGGGTGCTTCATCCACGAGCTCATCAGCTCAATGACTCACAAGAGTACTATTAAACAGGAACAGGGGTGGAAGCACACCGCTTCACCTCCCAGCATGGTCAGCGTCTGGCATTGTGGTAAATGCAGTTTTGGTTACTTGCTTGCTTCAAGTGTGTTCGAGTGTTTCGCCACAGTTGGCGCAGATGGTGCTGATCTCTAGACATGTGGTTCTGGTTCTTTAACCGTCATCAGTAGAGATTAAAGTCTTTCAAATGAGGTGTTTGCTGAGTGTGCTGTCAACATCTTTCTCAGGTCAGGTACCTCTCACATGCATTCGGGTGCTTCATCCACGAGCTCGTCAGTTCAATGACTCATGGGAGTACTATTAAACAGGAACAGGGGAGGGAGCACACCGCTTAATCTCCCAGCAATGTTTGCCCCTGGCATTGTAGTGAATGCAGTTTCAGTTACTTGCTTGCTTCAAGAGTGTTCAAGTATTTCGCCACAGTTGGTCAGATAGTGCTGATCTCTAGACACGTGTTTCTGGTTCTTTAACCGTCATCATTAGAGCTTACAGTCTTTCAAATGTGGGGTTTGCTGAGTAGGCTCCCAACATCTTTCTCAGGTCAGCTACCTCTCACAGGCATGTGGGTGCTTCATCCACCAGCTCGTCAGCTCAATGACACATGGGAGTACTATTAAACAGGAATAGGGGTTGGGAGCACACCGCTTCACCTCCCAGCAAGGATCGCCCCTGACAATGTGGTAATTGCAGTTTCAGTTACTTGCTTGCTTCAAGAGTTTTCGAGTGTTTCGCCAATGTTGGCGCAGATAGTTCTGATCTCTAGACACGTGTTTCTGCTTCTTTAACCTTCATCAGTAGAGATTACATTCTTTGAAATCTGGGGATTGCTGACTGGGCTGCCAACATCTTTCTCAGGTCAGGTACCTCTCACAGGCATGCGGGTGCTTCATCCACCAGCTCGTCAGCTAAATGACTCACGGGAGAACTATTAAACAGGTACAGGGGAGGGAGCTCACCGCTTCACCTCCCAGCAAGGTTCGCCTGAGGCATTGTGGTAAATGCAGTTTTGGTTACTTGCTTGCTTCAAGAGTGTTCGAGTGTTTCGCCACAGTTGGCGCAGATAGTGCTGATCTCTAGACATGTGGTTCCGTTTCTTTAACCGTCATCAGTAGAGATTACAGTCTTTAAAATGTGGGGTTTGCTGAGTATGCTGTCAACATATTTCTCAGGTCAGGTACCTCTCACACGCATGCGGGTGCTTCATCCACGAGCTTATCAGCTCAATGACTCACCGTAGTACTATTAAACAGGAACAGGGGTGAGAGCACACCGCTTCACCTACAGCAAGGTTCGCCCCTGGCATTGTGGTAAATGCAGTTTCAGTTACTTGCTTGCTTCAAGTGTGTTCAATTGTTTCGTCACAGTTGGCACAGATAGTGCTGATCTCTAGACACGTGTTTCTGGTTCTTTAACCGTCATCAGTAGAGATTACAGTCTTTGAAATCTGGGGCTTGCTGAGTAGGCTGCCAACATCTTTCTCAGGTCATGTACCTCTCACAGGCATGTGGGTGCTTCATCCACGAGCTCGTCAGCTCAATGACTCATGGGAGTACAATTAAACAGGAACAGGGGTGGGAGCACACCGCTTCACTTCCCAACAAGGTTCACCCCAGGCATTGTGGTAAATGCAGTTTCAGTTACTTGCTGGCTTTAGAGTGTTTGATTGTTTCGCCACAGTTGGCGCAGATAGTACTGATCTCTAGACACGTGGTTCTGGTTCTTTAACTGTCATAGGTAGAGATTACAGTCTTTGACATCTGGGGTTTGCTGAGTAGGCTGCCAACATCTTTCTCAGGTCATGTATCTCTCACAGGCATGCGGGTGCTTCATCCACCAGCTCGTCAGCTCAATGACTCATGGGAGTACTATTAAACAGGAAGAGGGGTGGGAGCACAACGCTTCACCTCCCATCAAGGTTCGCCCCTGGCATTGTGGTAAATGCAGTTTCATTTAATTGCTTGCTTCAAGAGTGTTCGAGTGTTTCGCCACAGTTGGCGCAGATAGTGCTGATCTCTAGATACGTGTTTCTGGTTCTTTAACCGTCATCAGTAGAGATTACAGTCTTTCAAATGTGGGGTTTGCTGAGTAGGCTCCCAACATCTTTCTCAGGTCAGGTACCTCTCACAGGCATGTGGGTGCTTCATCCACCAGCTCGTCAGCTCAATGACACATGGGAGTACTATTAAACAGGAATAGGGGTTGGGAGCACACCGCTTCACCTCCCAGCAAGGATCGCCCCTGACAATGTGGTAATTGCAGTTTCAGTTACTTGCTTGCTTCAAGAGTGTTCGAGTGTTTCGCCAAAGTTGGCGCAGATAGTTCTGATCTCTAGACACGTGTTTCTGCTTCTTTAACCTTCATCAGTAGAGATTACATTCTTTGAAATCTGGGGATTGCTGACTGGGCTGCCAACATCTTTCTCAGGTCAGGTACCTCTCACAGGCATGCGGGTGCTTCATCCACCAGCTCGTCAGCTAAATGACTCACGGGAGAACTATTAAACAGGTACAGGGGAGGGAGCTCACCGCTTCACCTCCCAGCAAGGTTCGCCTGAGGCATTGTGGTAAATGCAGTTTTGGTTACTTGCTTGCTTCAAGAGTGTTCGAGTGTTTCGCCACAGTTGGCGCAGATAGTGCTGATCTCTAGACATGTGGTTCCGTTTCTTTAACCGTCATCAGTAGAGATTACAGTCTTTAAAATGTGGGGTTTGCTGAGTATGCTGTCAACATATTTCTCAGGTCAGGTACCTCTCACACGCATGCGGGTGCTTCATCCACGAGCTTATCAGCTCAATGACTCACCGTAGTACTATTAAACAGGAACAGGGGTGGGAGCACACCGCTTCACCTACAGCAAGGTTCGCCCCTGGCATTGTGGTAAATGCAGTTTCAGTTACTTGCTTGCTTCAAGTGTGTTCAATTGTTTCGTCACAGTTGGCACAGATAGTGCTGATCTCTAGACACGTGTTTCTGGTTCTTTAACCGTCATCAGTAGAGATTACAGTCTTTGAAATCTGGGGCTTGCTGAGTAGGCTGCCAACATCTTTCTCAGGTCATGTACCTCTCACAGGCATGTGGGTGCTTCATCCACGAGCTCGTCAGCTCAATGACTCATGGGAGTACAATTAAACAGGAACAGGGGTGGGAGCACACCGCTTCACTTCCCAACAAGGTTCACCCCAGGCATTGTGGTAAATGCAGTTTCAGTTACTTGCTGGCTTTAGAGTGTTTGATTGTTTCGCCACAGTTGGCGCAGATAGTACTGATCTCTAGACACGTGGTTCTGGTTCTTTAACTGTCATAGGTAGAGATTACAGTCTTTGACATCTGGGGTTTGCTGAGTAGGCTGCCAACATCTTTCTCAGGTCATGTATCTCTCACAGGCATGCGGGTGCTTCATCCACCAGCTCGTCAGCTCAATGACTCATGGGAGTACTATTAAACAGGAAGAGGGGTGGGAGCACAACGCTTCACCTCCCATCAAGGTTCGCCCCTGGCATTGTGGTAAATGCAGTTTCATTTACTTGCTTGCTTCAAGAGTGTTCGAGTGTTTCGCCACAGTTGGCGCAGATAGTGCTGATCTCTAGATACGTGTTTCTGGTTCTTTAACCGTCATCAGTAGAGATTACAGTCTTTCAAATGTGTGGTTTGCTGAGTAGCCTGCCAACATCTTTCTCAGGTCAGGTACCTCTCACAGGTATGCGGGTGCTTCATCCACGAGCTCGTCAGCTCAATGACTCACAGGCGTACTATTAAACAGAAACAGGGGTGGGAGCACACCGCTTCACCTCCCAGCAAGGTTTGCACCCTGCATTGTGGTTAATGCAGTTTTGGTTACTTACTTGCTACAAGAGTGTTTGACTGTTTCGCCACAGTTGGTGCAGATAGTGCTGATCTCTAGACACATGTTTCTGTTTCTTTAACCGTCATCAGTAGAGATTACAGTCTTTGAAACGTGGGGTTTGCTGAGTAGGCTGCCATCATCTTTCTCAGGTCAGGGACGTCTCACAGGCATGCGGGTGCTTCATCCATGAGCTCGTCAGCTCAATGACTCACAAGAGTACTATTAAATAGGAACAGGGGTGGGAGCACACCGCTTCACCACCCATCAAGGTTTACACACTGGCGTTGTGGTAAATGCAGTTTCAGTTACTTGCTTACTTCAAGAGTGTTCAAGTGCTTCGCCACAGTTGGCGCACATAGTGCTGATCTCTAGACACGTGTTTCTGGTTCTTTAACCGTCATCAGTAGAGATTACAGTCTTTCAAATTTGGGGTTTGCTGAGTAGGCTGCCAACATCTTTCTAAAGTAAGGTCCGTCTCACAGGCATGCGGGTGCTTCATTCACAAGCTCGTTAGCTCAATTACTCACCGTAGTACTATTAAACAGGAACAGGGGTGGGAGCACACCGCTTCACCTCCAGCAAGGGTCGCCCCTGGCATTGTGGTAAATGCAGTTTCTCTTACTTACTTGCTTCAAGATTGTTCAAGTGTTTCGCCACAGTTGGCGCAGATAATGCTGATCTCTAGACATGTGTTTCTGGTTCTTTAACCGTCATCAGTAGAGATTACAATCTTTCAAATGTGGGGTTTGCTGAGTAGGCTGCCAACATCTTTCTCAGGTCAGGTACGTCTCACAGGCATGCGGGTGCTTCATCCACCAGCTCTTCAGCGCAATGACTCACGGGAGAACTATTAAACAGGAACTGGAGTGGGAGCACACAGCATTACCTCCCAGCAAGGTTCGCCTCTTGCATTGTGGTAAATGCAGTTTTGGTCACTTGCTTGCTTCAAGAGTGTTTGAGTGTTTCGCCACAGTTGGCGCAGATAGTGCTGATCTCTAGACACATGTTTCTGGTTCTTTAACCGTCATCAGTAGAGATTACAGTCTTTCAAACGCGGGGTTTGCTGATTAGGCTGCCATCATCTTTCTCAGGTCAGGTACGTCTCACAGGCATGCGGGAGCTTCATCCATGAGCTCGTCAGCTCAATGACTCACAAGAGTACTATTAAACAGGAACAGGGGTGGGAGCACACCGCTTCACCTCCCAGCAAGGTTTGCACACTGGCGTTGTGGTAAATGCAGTTTCAGTTACTTGCTTACTTCAAGAGTGTTCGAGTGTTTCGCCACAGTTGGCGCACATAGTGCTGATCTCTAGACACGTGTTTCTGGTTCTTTAACCGTCATCAGTAGAGATTACAATCTTTCAAATGTGGGGTTTGCTGAGTAGGCTGCCAACATCTTTCTCAGGTCAGGTACGTCTCACAGGCATGCGGGTGCTTCATCCATGAGCTCGTCAGCTTAATGACTCACAAGAGTACTATTAAACAGGAACAGGGGTGGGAGCACACCGCTTCACCTCCTAGCAAGGTTTGCACATTGGCATTTTGGTAATTGCAGATTCGGTTACTTGCTTGCTTCAAGAGTGTTCAAGTGTTTCACCACAGTTGGCGCAGATAGTGCTGATCTCTAGACACGTCTTTCTGGTTCTTTAACCGTCATCCGTAGAGATTACAGTCTTTGAAATGTGGGGTTTGCTTAGTAGGCTGCCAACATCTTTCTCAGGTCTGGTACGTCTCACAGGCATGCGGGTGCTTCATCCATGAGCTCGTCAGCTCAATGACTCACAAGAGTACTATTAAACAGGAACAGGGGTGGAAGCACACCGCTTCACCTCCCAGCATGGTCAGCGTCTGGCATTGTGGTAAATGCAGTTTTGGTTACTTGCTTGCTTCAAGTGTGTTCGAGTGTTTCGCCACAGTTGGCGCAGATGGTGCTGATCTCTAGACATGTGGTTCTGGTTCTTTAACCGTCATCAGTAGAGATTAAAGTCTTTCAAATGTGGTGTTTGCTGAGTGTGCTGTCAACATCTTTCTCAGGTCAGGTACCTCTCACATGCATTCGGGTGCTTCATCCACGAGCTCGTCAGCTCAATGACTCATGGGAGTACTATTAAACAGGAACAGGGGAGGGAGCACACCGCTTAATCTCCCAGCAATGTTTGCCCCTGGCATTGTAGTGAATGCAGTTTCAGTTACTTGCTTGCTTCAAGAGTGTTCAAGTATTTCGCCACAGTTGGTCAGATAGTGCTGATCTCTAGACACGTGTTTCTGGTTCTTTAACCGTCATCATTAGAGCTTACAGTCTTTCAAATGTGGGGTTTGCTGAGTAGGCTCCCAACATCTTTCTCAGGTCAGCTACCTCTCACAGGCATGTGGGTGCTTCATCCACCAGCTCGTCAGCTCAATGACACATGGGAGTACTATTAAACAGGAATAGGGGTTGGGAGCACACCACTTCACCTCCCAGCAAGGATCGCCCCTGACAATGTGGTAATTGCAGTTTCAGTTACTTGCTTGCTTCAAGAGTTTTCGAGTGTTTCGCCAATGTTGGCGCAGATAGTTCTGATCTCTAGACACGTGTTTCTGCTTCTTTAACCTTCATCAGTAGAGATTACATTCTTTGAAATCTGGGGATTGCTGACTGGGCTGCCAACATCTTTCTCAGGTCAGGTACCTCTCACAGGCATGCGGGTGCTTCATCCACCAGCTCGTCAGCTAAATGACTCACGGGAGAACTATTAAACAGGTACAGGGGAGGGAGCTCACCGCTTCACCTCCCAGCAAGGTTCGCCTGAGGCATTGTGGTAAATGCAGTTTTGGTTACTTGCTTGCTTCAAGAGTGTTCGAGTGTTTCGCCACAGTTGGCGCAGATAGTGCTGATCTCTAGACATGTGGTTCCGTTTCTTTAACCGTCATCAGTAGAGATTACAGTCTTTAAAATGTGGGGTTTGCTGAGTATGCTGTCAACATATTTCTCAGGTCAGGTACCTCTCACACGCATGCGGGTGCTTCATCCACGAGCTTATCAGCTCAATGACTCACCGTAGTACTATTAAACAGGAACAGGGGTGGGAGCACACCGCTTCACCTACAGCAAGGTTCGCCCCTGGCATTGTGGTAAATGCAGTTTCAGTTACTTGCTTGCTTCAAGTGTGTTCAATTGTTTCGTCACAGTTGGCACAGATAGTGCTGATCTCTAGACACGTGTTTCTGGTTCTTTAACCGTCATCAGTAGAGATTACAGTCTTTGAAATCTGGGGCTTGCTGAGTAGGCTGCCAACATCTTTCTCAGGTCATGTACCTCTCACAGGCATGTGGGTGCTTCATCCACGAGCTCGTCAGCTCAATGACTCATGGGAGTACAATTAAACAGGAACAGGGGTGGGAGCACACCGCTTCACTTCCCAACAAGGTTCACCCCAGGCATTGTGGTAAATGCAGTTTCAGTTACTTGCTGGCTTTAGAGTGTTTGATTGTTTCGCCACAGTTGGCGCAGATAGTACTGATCTCTAGACACGTGGTTCTGGTTCTTTAACTGTCATAGGTAGAGATTACAGTCTTTGACATCTGGGGTTTGCTGAGTAGGCTGCCAACATCTTTCTCAGGTCATGTATCTCTCACAGGCATGCGGGTGCTTCATCCACCAGCTCGTCAGCTCAATGACTCATGGGAGTACTATTAAACAGGAAGAGGGGTGGGAGCACAACGCTTCACCTCCCATCAAGGTTCGCCCCTGGCATTGTGGTAAATGCAGTTTCATTTAATTGCTTGCTTCAAGAGTGTTCGAGTGTTTCGCCACAGTTGGCGCAGATAGTGCTGATCTCTAGATACGTGTTTCTGGTTCTTTAACCGTCATCAGTAGAGATTACAGTCTTTCAAATGTGGGGTTTGCTGAGTAGGCTCCCAACATCTTTCTCAGGTCAGGTACCTCTCACAGGCATGTGGGTGCTTCATCCACCAGCTCGTCAGCTCAATGACACATGGGAGTACTATTAAACAGGAATAGGGGTTGGGAGCACACCGCTTCACCTCCCAGCAAGGATCGCCCCTGACAATGTGGTAATTGCAGTTTCAGTTACTTGCTTGCTTCAAGAGTGTTCGAGTGTTTCGCCAAAGTTGGCGCAGATAGTTCTGATCTCTAGACACGTGTTTCTGCTTCTTTAACCTTCATCAGTAGAGATTACATTCTTTGAAATCTGGGGATTGCTGACTGGGCTGCCAACATCTTTCTCAGGTCAGGTACCTCTCACAGGCATGCGGGTGCTTCATCCACCAGCTCGTCAGCTAAATGACTCACGGGAGAACTATTAAACAGGTACAGGGGAGGGAGCTCACCGCTTCACCTCCCAGCAAGGTTCGCCTGAGGCATTGTGGTAAATGCAGTTTTGGTTACTTGCTTGCTTCAAGAGTGTTCGAGTGTTTCGCCACAGTTGGCGCAGATAGTGATGATCTCTAGACATGTGGTTCCGTTTCTTTAACCGTCATCAGTAGAGATTACAGTCTTTAAAATGTGGGGTTTGCTGAGTATGCTGTCAACATATTTCTCAGGTCAGGTACCTCTCACACGCATGCGGGTGCTTCATCCACGAGCTTATCAGCTCAATGACTCACCGTAGTACTATTAAACAGGAACAGGGGTGGGAGCACACCGCTTCACCTACAGCAAGGTTCGCCCCTGGCATTGTGGTAAATGCAGTTTCAGTTACTTGCTTGCTTCAAGTGTGTTCAATTGTTTCGTCACAGTTGGCACAGATAGTGCTGATCTCTAGACACGTGTTTCTGGTTCTTTAACCGTCATCAGTAGAGATTACAGTCTTTGAAATCTGGGGCTTGCTGAGTAGGCTGCCAACATCTTTCTCAGGTCATGTACCTCTCACAGGCATGTGGGTGCTTCATCCACGAGCTCGTCAGCTCAATGACTCATGGGAGTACAATTAAACAGGAACAGGGGTGGGAGCACACCGCTTCACTTCCCAACAAGGTTCACCCCAGGCATTGTGGTAAATGCAGTTTCAGTTACTTGCTGGCTTTAGAGTGTTTGATTGTTTCGCCACAGTTGGCGCAGATAGTACTGATCTCTAGACACGTGGTTCTGGTTCTTTAACTGTCATAGGTAGAGATTACAGTCTTTGACATCTGGGGTTTGCTGAGTAGGCTGCCAACATCTTTCTCAGGTCATGTATCTCTCACAGGCATGCGGGTGCTTCATCCACCAGCTCGTCAGCTCAATGACTCATGGGAGTACTATTAAACAGGAAGAGGGGTGGGAGCACAACGCTTCACCTCCCATCAAGGTTCGCCCCTGGCATTGTGGTAAATGCAGTTTCATTTACTTGCTTGCTTCAAGAGTGTTCGAGTGTTTCGCCACAGTTGGCGCAGATAGTGCTGATCTCTAGATACGTGTTTCTGGTTCTTTAACCGTCATCAGTAGAGATTACAGTCTTTCAAATGTGTGGTTTGCTGAGTAGCCTGCCAACATCTTTCTCAGGTCAGGTACCTCTCACAGGTATGCGGGTGCTTCATCCACGAGCTCGTCAGCTCAATGACTCACAGGCGTACTATTAAACAGAAACAGGGGTGGGAGCACACCGCTTCACCTCCCAGCAAGGTTTGCACCCTGCATTGTGGTTAATGCAGTTTTGGTTACTTACTTGCTACAAGAGTGTTTGACTGTTTCGCCACAGTTGGTGCAGATAGTGCTGATCTCTAGACACATGTTTCTGTTTCTTTAACCGTCATCAGTAGAGATTACAGTCTTTGAAACGTGGGGTTTGCTGAGTAGGCTGCCATCATCTTTCTCAGGTCAGGGACGTCTCACAGGCATGCGGGTGCTTCATCCATGAGCTCGTCAGCTCAATGACTCACAAGAGTACTATTAAATAGGAACAGGGGTGGGAGCACACCGCTTCACCACCCATCAAGGTTTACACACTGGCGTTGTGGTAAATGCAGTTTCAGTTACTTGCTTACTTCAAGAGTGTTCAAGTGCTTCGCCACAGTTGGCGCACATAGTGCTGATCTCTAGACACGTGTTTCTGGTTCTTTAACCGTCATCAGTAGAGATTACAGTCTTTCAAATTTGGGGTTTGCTGAGTAGGCTGCCAACATCTTTCTAAAGTAAGGTCCGTCTCACAGGCATGCGGGTGCTTCATTCACAAGCTCGTTAGCTCAATTACTCACCGTAGTACTATTAAACAGGAACAGGGGTGGGAGCACACCGCTTCACCTCCTGCAAGGGTCGCCCCTGGCATTGTGGTAAATGCAGTTTCTCTTACTTACTTGCTTCAAGATTGTTCAAGTGTTTCGCCACAGTTGGCGCAGATAATGCTGATCTCTAGACATGTGTTTCTGGTTCTTTAACCGTCATCAGTAGAGATTACAATCTTTCAAATGTGGGGTTTGCTGAGTAGGCTGCCAACATCTTTCTCAGGTCAGGTACGTCTCACAGGCATGCGGGTGCTTCATCCACCAGCTCTTCAGCGCAATGACTCACGGGAGAACTATTAAACAGGAACTGGAGTGGGAGCACACAGCATTACCTCCCAGCAAGGTTCGCCTCTTGCATTGTGGTAAATGCAGTTTTGGTCACTTGCTTGCTTCAAGAGTGTTCGAGTGTTTCGCCACAGTTGGCGCAGATAGTGCTGATCTCTAGACACATGTTTCTGGTTCTTTAACCGTCATCAGTAGAGATTACAGTCTTTCAAACGCGGGGTTTGCTGATTAGGCTGCCATCATCTTTCTCAGGTCAGGTACGTCTCACAGGCATGCGGGAGCTTCATCCATGAGCTCGTCAGCTCAATGACTCACAAGAGTACTATTAAACAGGAACAGGGGTGGGAGCACACCGCTTCACCTCCCAGCAAGGTTTGCACACTGGCGTTGTGGTAAATGCAGTTTCAGTTACTTGCTTACTTCAAGAGTGTTCGAGTGTTTCGCCACAGTTGGCGCACATAGTGCTGATCTCTAGACACGTGTTTCTGGTTCTTTAACCGTCATCAGTAGAGATTACAATCTTTCAAATGTGGGGTTTGCTGAGTAGGCTGCCAACATCTTTCTCAGGTCAGGTACGTCTCACAGGCATGCGGGTGCTTCATCCATGAGCTCGTCAGCTTAATGACTCACAAGAGTACTATTAAACAGGAACAGGGGTGGGAGCACACCGCTTCACCTCCTAGCAAGGTTTGCACATTGGCATTTTGGTAATTGCAGATTCGGTTACTTGCTTGCTTCAAGAGTGTTCAAGTGTTTCACCACAGTTGGCGCAGATAGTGCTGATCTCTAGACACGTCTTTCTGGTTCTTTAACCGTCATCCGTAGAGATTACAGTCTTTGAAATGTGGGGTTTGCTTAGTAGGCTGGCAACATCTTTCTCAGGTCAGGTACCTCTCACAGGCATGCGGGTGCTCCATCCACCAGCTCTTCAGCGCAATGACTCACGGGAGAACTATTAAACAGGAACTGGGGTGGGAGCACACCGCATTACCTCCCAGCAAGGTTCGCCTCTTGCATTGTGGTAAATGCAGTTTTGGTTACTTGCTTGCTTCAAGAGTGTTCGAGTGTTTCACCACAGTTGGCGCAGATAGTGCTGATCTCTAGACACATGTTTCTGGTTCTTTAACCGTCATCAGTAGAGATCACAGTCTTTCAAACGTGGGGTTTGCTGATTAGGCTGCCATCATCTTTCTCAGGTCAGGTACGTCTCACAGGCATGCGGGTGCTTCCTCCATGAGCTCGTCAGCTCAATGACTCACAAGAGTACTATTAAACAGGAACAGGGGTGGGAGCACACCGCTTGACCTCCCAGCAAGGTTTGCACACTGGCGTTGTGGTAAATGCAGTTTCAGTTACTTGCTTACTTCAAGAGTGTTCGAGTGTTTCGCCACAGTTGGCGCACATAGTGCTGATCTCTAGACACGTGTTTCTGGTTCTTTAACCATCATCAGTAGAGATTACAGTCTTTCAAATTTGGGGTTTGCTGAGTAGGCTGCCAACATCTTTCTCAAGTTAGGTACGTCTCACAGGCATGAAGGTGCTTCATTCACAAGCTTGTTAGCTCAATGACTCACCGTAGTACTATTAAACAGGAACAGGGGTGGGAGCACACCGCTTCACCTCCAGCAAGGGTCGCCACTGGCATTTTGGTAAATGCAGTTTCTCTTACTTACTTGCTTCAAGATTGTTCGAGTGTTTCGCCACAGTTGGCGCAGATAGTGCTGGTCTCTAGACATGTGTTTCTGGTTCTTTAACCATCATCAGTAGAGATTACAATCTTCCAAATGTGGGGTTTGCTGAGTAGACTGCCAACATCTTTCTCAGGTCAGGTACGTCTAACAGGCATGCGGGTGCTTCATCCAAGAGCTCATCAGCTCAATGACTCATGAGAGTACTATTAAACAGGAACAGGGGTGGGAGCACACCGCTTCACCTCCTAGCAAGGTTTGCACACTGGCATTTTGGTAATTGCAGATTCGGTCACTTGCTTGCTTCAAGAGTGTTCAAGTGTTTCGTCACAGTTGGCGCAGATAGTGCTGATCTCTAGACACGTCTTTCTGGTTCTTTAACCGTCATCAGTAGAGATTACAGTCTTTGAAATGTGGGGTTTTCTGAGTAGGCTGCCAACATCTTTCTCTGGTCAGGTACCTCTCACAGGCATGCGGGTGCTTCATCCACCAGCTCTTCAGCTCAATGACTCACGGGAGAACTATTAAACAGGAACAGGGGTGGGAGCACACCGCTTTACCTCCCAGCAAGGTTCGCCTCTTGCAATGTGGTAAATGCAGTTTTGGTTACTTGCTTGCTTCAAGATTGTTCGAGTGTTTCGCCACAGTTGGCGCAGATAGTGCTGATCTCTAGAAAAGTGTTTCTAGTTCTTTAACCGTCATCAGTAGAGATTACAGTATTTCAAATTTGGTGTTGGCTGAGTTTGCTGCCAACATCTTTATCAGGTCTGGTACCTCTCACAGGCATGCGGGTGCTTCATTCACATGCTCGTCAGCTCAATGACTCACTGCAGTACTGTTAAACAGGAACAGGGGTGGGAGCACACCGCTTCACCTCCCAGCAAGGTTTGCACACTGGCATTGTGTTAAATGCAGGTTCAGTTACTTGCTTGCTTCAAGAGTGTTCGAGTTTTTCGCCACAGTTGGCGCAGATAGTGCTGATCTCTAGACACGTGTTTCTGGTTCTTTAACCGTCATCAGTAGAGATTACAGTCTTTCAAATGTCGGTTTGCTGAGTAGGCTGCGAAAATCTTTCTCAGGTCTGGTACCTCTCACAAGCATGTGGGTGCTTCATTCACAAGCTCGTCAGCTCAATGACTCACCATAGTACTATTAAACAGGAACAGGGGTGGGAGCACACCGCTTCACCTCCAGCAAGGTTCACCTCTGGCATTGTGGTAAATGCAGTTTCGGTTACTTCCTTGCTTAAACATTGTCTGAGTGTTTCGCCACAGTTGGCGCAGATAGTGCTGATCTCTAGACACGTGTTTCTGGTTCTTTAACCGTCAAAAGTAGAGATTGCAATCTTTCAAATGTGGGGTTTGCTGAGTAGGCTGCCAACATCTTTCTCAGGTAAGGTACGTCTCAAAGGCATGCGGGTGCTTCATCCATGAGCTCGTCATCTCAATGACTCACAAGAGTACTATTAAACAGTAACAGGGTTGGGAGCACACTGCTTCAACTCTCACAGGCATGTGGGTGCTTCATTCACAAACTCGTCAGCTCAGTGACTCACTGGAGTACTGTTAAACAGGAACAGTGATGGGACCACACTGCTTTACCTCCCAGCAAGGTTTGCACAATGGCATTGTGTTAAATGCAGTTTCAGTTACTTGCTTGCATCAAGAGTGTTCGAGCGTTTCGTCACAGTTGGCGCAGATAGTGCTGATCTCTAGACACGTGTTTCTGGTTCTGTAACCGTCATCAGTAGAGATTACAGTCTTTCAAATGTGGGTTTGCTGAGTAGGCTGCTAACATCTTTCTCAGGTCTGGTACCTCTCACAGGCATGCGGGTGCTTCATCCACGAGCTCGTCAGCTCAATGACTCACAGGAGTACTATTAAACAGGAACAGGGGTGGGAGCACACCGCTTCACCTCCCAGCAAGGTTTGCACACTGGCATTGTGTTAAATGCAGGTTCAGTTACTTGCTTGCTTCAAGAGTGTTCGAGTGTTTCGCCACAGTTGGCGCAGATAGTGCTGATCTCTAGACACGTGTTTCTGGTTCTTTAACCGTCATCAGTAGAGATTACAGTCTTTCAAATGTCGGTTTGCTAAATAGGCTGCTAAAATCTTTCTCAGGTCTGGTACCTCTCACAGGCATGTGGGTGCTTCATTTACAAGCTTGTCAGCTCAATGACTCACCATAGTACTATTAAACAGGAACAGGGGTGGGAGCACACCGCTTCACCTCCAGCAAGGTTCACCTCTGGCATTGTGGTAAATGCAGTTTCGGTTACTTACTTGCTTAAACATTGTCTGAGTGTTTCGCCACAGTTGGCGCAGATAGTGCTGATCTCTAGACACGTGTTTCTGGTTCTTTAACCGTCAAAAGTAGAGATTGCAATCTTTCAAATGTGGGGTTTGCTGAGTAGGCTGCCAACATCTTTCTCAGGTAAGGTACGTCTCACAGGCATGCGGGTGCTTCATCCATGAGCTCGTCATCTCAATGACTCACGAGAGTACTATTAAACAGTAACAGGGTTGGGAGCACACTGCTTCAACTCTCACAGGCATGTGGGTGCTTCATTCACAAACTCGTCAGCTCAGTGACTCACTGGAGTACTGTTAAACAGGAACAGTGATGGGACCACACCGCTTTACCTCCCAGCAAGGTTTGCACAATGGCATTGTGTTAAATGCAGTTTCAGTTACTTGCGTGCATCAAGAGTGTTCGAGCGTTTCGTCACAGTTGGCGCAGATAGTGCTGATCTCTAGACACGTGTTTCTGGTTCTGTAACCGTCACCAGTAGAGATTACAGTCTTTCAAATGTGGGTTTGCTGAGTAGGCTGCTAACATCTTTCTCAGGTCTGGTACCTCTCACAGGCATGCGGGTGCTTCATCCACGAGCTCGTCAGCTCAATGACTCACAGGAGTACTATTAAACAGGAACAGGGGTGGGAGCACACCGCTTCACCTCCCAGCAACGTTTGCCCCTGACATTTTGGTAACTGCAGTTTCAGTTACTTGCTTGCTTCAAGAGTGTTTGATTGTTTCGCCACAGTTGGCGCAGATAGTACTGATCTCTAGACACGTGTTTCTGGTTCTTTAACCGTCATCAGTAGAGATTACAGTCTTTCAAATATGGGTTTGCTGAGTAGGCTGCTAACATCTTTCTCAGGTCTGGTACCTCTCACAAGCATGTGGGTGCTTCATTCACAAGCTCGTCAGCTCAATGACTCACCATAGTACTATTAAACAGGAACAGGGGTGGGAGCACACCGCTTCACCTCCAGCAAGGTTCACCCCTGGCATTGTGGTAAATGCAGTTTCGGTTACTTACTTGCTTAAACATTGTTTGAGTGTATCGCCACAGTTGGAGCAGATAGTGCTGATCTCTAGACACATGTTTCTGGTTCTTTAACCGTCATCAGTAGAGATTACAGTCTTTGAAATCTGGGGCTTGCTGAGTAGGCTGCCAACATCTTTCTCAGGTCATGTACCTCTCACAGGCATGCGGGTGCTTCATCCACGAGCTCGTCAGCTCAATGACTCATGGGAGTACAATTAAACAGGAACAGGGGTGGGAGCACACCGCTTCACTTCCCAACAAGGTTCGCCCCAGGCATTGTGGTAAATGCAGTTTCAGTTACTTGCTGGCTTCAAGAGTGTTTGATTGTTTCGCCACAGTTGGCGCAGATAGTACTGATCTCTAGACACGTGGTTCTGGTTCTTTAACTGTCATAGGTAGAGATTACAGTCTTTGACATCTGGGGTTTGCTGAGTAGGCTGCCAACATCTTTCTCAGGTCATGTATCTCTCACAGGCATGCGGGTGCTTCATCCAGCAGCTCGTCAGCTCAATGACTCATGGGAGTACTATTAAACAGGAAGAGGGGTGGGAGCACAACGCTTCACCTCCCATCAAGGTTCGCCCCTGGCATTGTGGTAAATGCAGTTTCATTTACTTGCTTGCTTCAAGAGTGTTCGAGTGTTTCGCCACAGTTGGCGCAGATAGTGCTGATCTCTAGATACGTGTTTCTGGTTCTTTAACCGTCATCAGTAGAGATTACAGTCTTTCAAATGTGTGGTTTGCTGAGTAGCCTGCCAACATCTTTCTCAGGTCAGGTACCTCTCACAGGTATGCGGGTGCTTCATCCACGAGCTCGTCAGCTCAATGACTCACAGGCATACTATTAAACAGAAACAGGTGTGGGAGCACACCGCTTCACCTCCCAGCAAGGTTTGCACCCTGCATTGTGGTTAATGCAGTTTTGGTTACTTACTTGCTACAAGAGTGTTTGACTGTTTCGCCACAGTTGGTGCAGATAGTGCTGATCTCTAGACACATGTTTCTGTTTCTTTAACCGTCATCAGTAGAGATTACAGTCTTTGAAACGTGGGGTTTGCTGATTAGGCTGCCATCATCTTTCTCAGGTCAGGGACGTCTCACAGGCATGCGGGTGCTTCATCCATGAGCTCGTCAGCTCAATGACTCACAAGAGTACTATTAAATAGGAACAGGGGTGGGAGCACACCGCTTCACCACCCATCAAGGTTTACACACTGGCGTTGTGGTAAAGGCAGTTTCAGTTACTTGCTTACTTCAAGAGTGTTCAAGTGCTTCGCCACAGTTGGCGCACATAGTGCTGATCTCTAGACACGTGTTTCTGGTTATTTAACCGTCATCAGTAGAGATTACAGTCTTTCAAATTTGGGGTTTGCTGAGTAGGCTGCCAACATCTTTCTAAAGTAAGGTCCGTCTCACAGGCATGCGGGTGCTTCATTCACAAGCTCGTTAGCTCAATGACTCACCGTAGTACTATTAAACAGGAACAGGGGTGGGAGCACACCGCTTCACCTCCAGCAAGGGTCGCCCCTGGCATTGTGGTAAATGCAGTTTCTCTTACTTACTTGCTTCAAGATTGTTCAAGTGTTTCGCCACAGTTGGCGCAGATAATGCTGATCTCTAGACATGTGTTTCTGGTTCTTTAACCGTCATCAGTAGAGATTACAATCTTTCAAATGTGGGGTTTGCTGAGTGGGCTGCCAACATCTTTCTCAGGTCAGGTACGTCTCACAGGCATGCGGGTGCTTGATCCACCAGCTCTTCAGCGCAATGACTCACGGGAGAACTATTAAACAGGAACTGGGGTGGGAGCACACAGCATTACCTCCCAGCAAGGTTCGCCTCTTGCGTTGTGGTAAATGCAGTTTTGGTTACTTGCTTCCTTCAAGAGTGTTCGAGTGTTTCGCCACAGTTGGCGCAGATAGTGCTGATCTCTAGACACATGTTTCTGGTTCTTTAACCGTCATCAGTAGAGATTACAGTCTTTCAAACGCGGGGTTTGCTGATTAGGCTGCCATCATCTTTCTCAGGTCAGGTACGTCTCACAGGCATGCGGGTGCTTCATCCACGAGCTCGTCAGCTCAATGACTCACAGGAGTTCTATTAAACAGGAACAGGGGTGGGAGCATACCGCTTCACCTCCAGCAAGGTTCACCCCTGGCATTGTGGTAAATGCAGTTTCGGTTACTTACTTGCTTAAACATTGTTTGAGTGTATCGCCACAGTTGGAGCAGATAGTGCTGATCTCTAGACACGTGTTTCTGGTTCTTTAACCGTCATCAGTAGAGATTACAGTCTTTCAAATGTGGGGTTTGCTGAGTAGGCTGCCAACATCTTTCTCAGGTCAGGTACCTCTCACAGGCATGCGGGTGCTTCATCCACGAGCTCGTCAGCTCAATGACTCACAGGAGTTCTGTTAAACAGGAACAGGGGTGGGAGCACACCGCTTCACCTCCCAGCAACGTTTGCCCCTGACATTTTAGTAACTGCAGTTTCAATTACTTGCTTGCTTCAAGAGTGTTTGATTTTTTCGCCACAGTTGGCGCAGATAGTACTGATCTCTAGACACGTGTTTCTGGTTCTTTAACCGTCATCAGTAGAGATTACAGTCTTTGAAATCTGGGGTTTGCTGAGTAGGCTGCCAACATCTTTCTCATGTCAGGTACCTCTCACAGGCATGCGGGTGCTTCATCCTCGAGCTCGTCAGTTTAATGACTCATGGGAGTACTATTAAAAAGGAACAGGGGTGGGAGCACACCGCTTCACCTACCAGCAATATTCGCCCCTGGCATAGTGGTAAATGCAGTTTTAGTTACTTGATTGCTTCAAGAGTGTTCAAGTGTTTTGCCAAAGTTGGCACAGATAGTGCTGATCTCTAGACACGTGGTTCTGGTTCTTTAGCTGTCATAGGTAGAGATTACAGTCTTTCAAACTTGGGGTTTGCTGAGTAGGCTGCCAACATCTTTCTCAGGTCAGGTTCCTGTCACAGACATGTGGGTGCTTCATCCACGAGCTTGTCAGCTCAATGACTCATGGGAGTACTATTAAACAGGAACAGGGGTGGGAGACCAGTACTGATCTTGAAAAGTAATTCTAACCGCACTTACCAGTAACTTTAATTCCTCTTCAATCCTGAGGACCCCTGGGGGCCAACTAGCCCACCAGGTACCTCCAGTAAGCGCCACGGAGCTGAGTTGCAGAGTTTTGTAAAAAGGGACGTGGCCTCTGTCCACCTCTTTGCAATGCCGCTCCCTGGCGCATACTGGAGGTACCTGGTGGGCTATTTGGCTCCCAGGGGACCTCAGGATTGAAGAGGAATTAATTCCCCATCGTAAAACACGCCACAGGGCGTGTTTGCAGACATGTCACCTCAGGCCCCGCCCCCTTCCTTCACCATTGTGCAAACGCACCCTGTGGTGCGTTTTAAGTTGAGGAATTCATTCCCCTTCAACCTTGAGGGCCCTGGGGGCCAACTAGCCCACCAGGTACCACCAGTATGCGCCAGAGAGCTGCATTACAGAGAGGTGTTCAGAGGCCATGCCCCTTTTTACACCTCTCTGCAACACAGATCTGTGGCGCTTACTGGAGGCACCTAGTGGGCTAGTTTGATCCGAGGGACCCTCAGGATTCAAGAGGACTTAATCTCCCAACTTAAAATGTGCCATGGGGTGCGTTTGCACACTGGTGAAGGGAGGGGACGGGGCTTGAGGTGACGTGTGCAAACACGCACTGTGGTGCGTTTTAAGTGGGGGAAAAAATTCCTCTTCAATCCTGAGGTTACCTGGGGGCCAAGTAGCCCACCAGGTGCTTCCAGGAAGTGCCACTGCGCTGCGTTGCAGAGAGGTGGTACAGGCCGTGCGCCTTTTTACATCTCACTGCTACGAAGCTCTGTGGCTCTTACTGGATGTACCTAGTGGGCTAGTTGGACTCTACGGACCCTCAAGAGTGAATTGGAATTATTTCCCCAACTTAAAATGCGCCACAGGGCATGTTTGCACAGTGGTGAAGGGAGGGGATTGTGTAGGAAAGTGGCTCTATATATACTGGACCAAAGTAAAATCCGCCGAACTACGAATTCCGATTTACTCACCTGTTATCAGGAGAGACCTCAGTGCTGCCTGTTTGAGCACAGTACTGATACTGAAAAGTAATTCTAACCGTACTTACCAGTAACTTCAATTTCCTTCCATAGGATATTGTGGTACTGTAAAAATTTGGAACCACATTGGACGCATGCCCCTACCGTGCCGACTTTGGTATCAACAAACCGCAAATGACAAATGCGGTATGTACAAGTGTTTTTGTCATGTTTAAGCAATGAATTCACCGTATATATATATGATACTACATATTGAACCCTCGGGTTCCAAATTAGAACAGTAGCCATTTTTGTGATTGCCCTCACATAGGCTGTGTGCTAAGGCCATGCCTAGGCCTAAAGGACACGTACACCATCTTCGACTTCTCTGTGACCTGTGCAAACTGACTCCACTGCCCGAGGTCAGTCCTGTCCGGCCGGTTCCTTTTACTGCGGCCAACTGGGATAAACATCAGGGCCCGAGGCATCATAAATTCCTTCTTCCCACACGAACCCTGACTAATCTCTTTCACATCTGACTCTGTTTCCTACTTTATGGCTTGTTTTACGAGCAGGAGGTGCCCGTTTTATTGGGGTCTGCTGATATCTGATGAGGGTTCTGAGCCTTGCTGGGTTAAATGATTGAGAGCTGAACGAACTGAAATGTGGGATTGTCATCATGACTCTGCCTTTTCTTTGAAGCCAAAATATGTGAATGACCACTTGTAAAACAGGGGCGGTGTTGCCCAAAGCGGAATATTCTGTATAAAAGAGAAGACTGGTTTTTGTTCTGGAGACTGCCTCATTCAGTTGCTAAGGCTTCTGTGCGACGTAGTCTCACTCATTTGAGTTTAATAAAGATGTCTTTTCATATTTCAGCTTCTTTGCCAAGTTCTTTGTTATATTACTTGCGCAATGAAAATTTGAATTACCGCAGTTGGCGCCCAACAGCGCGGCATCAATACAAGTGACTATCTGGAGGAGCGATCTTGTCAGAGGACAGAAATCTACTGGGGAGAACAGGACAGAAATCCACTATGCAGGTACTCTGAGCACCGAGGTTCTGGGGGATTCTTTGTCTCTGCAGCCCAGTATATCTCTGATCTTTCTGACTTTGACTCTCCAAAAGATGTCACTCCCGATTAGAACCCTTTTTGGCGTGAGTATTATAAAAGACGTTTGGTTATGTAGAACTTGACAGTTAGAATTTGTATAACCTTTTGATTAGTAAAAATAAGAATTAAGTATAAGTGAGTCGCTCCCAGTCCTTTGGTTCTTTGTCTATGATTTGGTTATCGCAATTACCAAAGCCGAGGGGTTGGTTTCTTGGTTTGTTGATTTGGTCATTGCAATTACCATACCCAAGGGTCTCGCATATTTGCGAGTGTATTGGTAGAGATAAACCCTTGAAGTTTGAAGCTAGATTAGTGAGCTATAAGATGCCTGATCTTAGCAAGTTTGAAATGTAGCTTTGGAACTGTGAAATTTGTGTTGGCCAACTTTTGGTTTGTATAGGTTTGGATATGCGAATTGCAATTTGTGTAGGCAGGTAATGAGGAAATATTTCTCCATTTGGTTTAGTTGAACGGTGCACGTACGAAAAATACCTTAAGCACCATTTTGATTATAATACTTGCGTTTTCCGCAGTATTTTTGGCATGCCTGTTTGTAAGCTCACATGGAAAAATGTGTTGCTTTTTTGGAAGGTACCATAGTGTGGGAAATATCTGAATAGGTTAGATATAAAAACATATTTCTTCCTTGGTGATTTTGTACCCCCAGGGAATTAAAATATGACATAATACAAAACAAGAATCCTTCGTTCTGCGCAGTTTTATGAATAAAGATATGCAGAACGATTTTGTTTGGTGTTCTGCTAGGCAAAGCTAGTGAATTGAGCGCATTCACTACTTCTTGGACATGCATCTGTCTGTTGGGCTGTTTATGCAGCCTTTTGGAACACTATTGAGAAGCATTTCTTGTAAATATGACTTACAACTAGTATTTTGGTTCAAGTTATAGTCTGTGAGCTGTTCTTTCTTTCTGTCCAGCGTATTGATTTGTAAGTCAACTGTGTGTTTAAATGTCTATGTGGTTTTCTCATTAGTGCAACTTCTGTAAGTAAATTGCGACTATTTATGAAAAATGGCTAAAGCGTGCGGTACTGTATGTTTGACACCTTTCTGTTTATGTCTGAAATGATCTCAATATGTGTGTGTGGGTCTACTGATGTTTTAAGTCTGTTAAGCAAAATGTTGGTTAATTAATATTAAGAAGAGAAACTTAGAAAAAAAATACAGAAGTGAACCATGTGATGTGCTAAAATAGCTATATGGCGCTCTTTAATTTATAGAATGAGCAATTGTGCACATATACAAAACTGCCGTTAAATGCTTAAAGGATAAAATTAGAAAACACATTCAATAGACATAAATAAGGCCCCAAAAACGAAATTATCTATTTTTGCAAAAATAAAATAAATTTACAGCGTTTTCCTTAGATGCATTGTATTAGATGTTCACAGGCAAACTTTTCAGCTGCAGTATATTTGATAGAAATGTTCATTCAGCCAGCACCTTCCCAGTTGAACACGGGTGGAATTTTGCATAACCGTCCTTTTAAATGAAAGTGGCGCAAAAATGTGACGCGTTTCAAGTTGGGCTTATGCGCTTAGGCTTGTGAGTTAATGTGTCCAAAATGATAGGCAAGAGATGCAGCTTGCTTTTTATACATGGAATTATCATTTCCATTATTATTTCCAATGCCTGACTCATGGGTTATGTAATAGACAGTCTGGTAATGCATATTGTGCAAGAAAATTGTAGGACATTCGTTTTTTAATGCCTGAAATATCAAAGTCGAATTTGGGTAAAACACTGTTTAAACTGCATTTTCTTTCATTCAGAGTACTTTTTAAAGTGTCTCAGGCTTCAGTAAATACATACATTTAGGTTTGATATATATTTACAGGTTGTGCCTTCATATGATTCAATGAGTCAATATGCCAGTACATCGGCTTGTTTTAATATCAGGGTTGAATGTTCTAACTTCAGCTGGGCCTACTGAGAAGTTCATTAATTTAAGGTTGATGAAATGTGTACCATTGCATAGGATTGCAACAAGCATTTATTCTAAAAACTGGTATGTGTGTTATTAAGTTTTGTGAATTATTCACAGAACATGTAGTTTAATAATCTGGGAATAGAGATCATTTTTTTAGCGCCTAAAAAGGAGAAATTATTTTCAAAATAGAGTAAATTATTGCAAGTTAGGAGGAATTAGGAAGGCCTTCTGGCTTTGACAAATTCAGAGTGGCAGAAGCTGGGGGCTAAGAGAGCTGCAGAGGCTGGCTCAAGTTACGCTGCTGAGATGCTATCTTTAGTTTTCCCGTAAACAATGGAGTAGGCTGCCACGTTGACATTTATGACCTTTTAAATTAGGGCCTTGCCTCTGTGGAATGCAGAATGACCTTGCTACACGGGCCTCTAAAGGTGGGGTTTCTGGTTTCTCCATAACAACATCACTAAAACTAAAGAACTTAATTCCAAAGGGAAAATATAGAAAAGGGGTTTCTTTGAAAGCCCAAACATCATGTTAAATGCTTTGCAGAACTGATACATTTGTGTCTCGCTCTAAAAAAAAAAAAAATAGAATGATGCCTGCTATTAGCTCTTATTTAACAGAAAACAAAGTGTTGCATTAAGTCTTGGACAGAAAATAAGATTCTAAAATTTTTAAGGCTACATGCCTAAGTGAGAACGTATTGCCAATTAAGACTTCTTTTTCACAGTGGAAATTGTAGGTGCCAAATTAATATGGAGTGTCATGTAACGATTTTTACTTTCAGAAAGGTAAAACTACGGTGGCTTGATGTTGCCAGGTAACTGACAAGAGGGTAACAGTTAAGTAATGGAAATTTATTTTTGTGTATTTGGTCCTATCATGATTTGTTCTTGCTGGTCCTGTACGTTAGAAGAGGAACAATAAAGTTATATTTGACAGCAGATTTCCATTGCCTGGTGATCTGCTGTCAAAAGGAGGGTAAAGATTTTAAACCTGACAAATTAAACAGGCCCGTATATTGGGTTTTGGGCTGCAGGTTTACAGTGCATAAAAGTACATGACATGGTGTTGTGTGTCACCGCTTATTTACACATGCTATTGTTTTGTCTATGCTTTTTGTGCTTGATATACAGCAAGTATATCTGATGGCTTGACGTTTTGTGCGTTTTTATTATTTTTTTCATTATTATGCATGTTTTTGTTCTCTTTGTTGCTGCTTTTGATACTATTACAAGTTTACCTGTGTTGTGAGGGGATGGTCATGACGATGCCCATCGCTACGCAACAGTTGGTTGAACTTGTTCTGGTTACTAAATTCCACTGCTAATGATATTTCATACTGTGAACATGAGAGACAACACTTCACCAGTGCATGTCTATTTGGCTATAATAGTATTGAAGGAAAATAAAAGAGATATACAGGATCGAAGTGTGTCACCTGTAGTTAGTCACGTTACTGCCCCTTCCCTTAAAGGAACAGGCAGCCTTATATTTATGTATCCTTGATTGGACCTAAGGATGAAATTATAGATCTGTGACTCAAGGTGGCCTAATTTCTATATTACATTAGTTTATGATGTTCTGTTTCCTAAGTAGCATATGGCTCTTGTTCCTTAAAAGAAAAAACAGGTTTTCATTTTTTTTTCCTGAAGAAGGAACTGGAATATTACCTAGGAGTATCGTATATGGTGTAGTCGCCAGCGGTAGAGTTAAAATTTGTGTAACTTTGGCCTTTTGTGAATCACCCGTACTCTTGGTGTTGTGTCACATGCCTGACTATCACCCAAGTAACTTCTTGTTCTTCCTATAGATTTTTTTTTTCTTTTGTTGCTTCTCCCCTGACTGATGTCGCATCATGCTTAGTTATTGGGGATTTTAGTTGTGTCCTACTTCCAATTCCCTTTTCCGTATTCCTTTCACCAGTCAGCCCATTTATTATTGTAGGTGTATTGTTCAGGTACACACTTCCAGACTGCATGTTTATGTATAATTCCCTTTTGTATGGCCAGACTTGTTTCCAAGAATTTTCCTTTGGCCTGCTTCAATGTTTTCCAGCCTGACTGTCAGGGTAGGGATAGACTGGTTAACTGACTCAATATTATAGTAAGACAAGTTTTCCATATCAATAGGAGATATCTTACGTTTACCCTTTTGAACATGACGAATTTTCAATGTCTATTTTTAATGTTGTTTTTACCCTTTTGTTCCTGCTGCTTTAATTTTTGGTGGGATCAGATGTGTTCTAATCATGCAAATATCAGGACCCTCTAGTTCTTGTCTTTTGTTTGCATATTTGACTATTAGCCTGTGTATTGCATATTGCGCCTGATGTGAAAGTTTTCTAAATGCCCATGATAATTTGTACCATGTGATTTCTCTATTGAGATGTTCTAGATAAGGAATTTAGGAACACCTAGATGAAATCATTGAGAAAAAAAAAATGTGTTTGCCCCATTAGACAATGCCACCATATGCGGAGACATCCATTTAGATAGAATTCTCGTGTACTTATCTACCCTTAGATGATGGAGGCTCTCACACGGAAACCCAATTGAAAAGCTTAAAGGCACTGTTTTGCCTACTGCCTTTATATTTGTATTGCTTTTTGAGAATGACAGTATATTCTAGACCAAAATTGTACCATGGCGTGTGGCCACTCCTTTGAAGATCACAGGCCGCCTGTTTACAGTCCCCTTGTTATACAACAAACTGTTTAAAGCATCGCACTTGCTTCATCAGAAGGCGTTCAACATCAGAAAAGAAGGAGGAGCTGGTTTTGCCACAGAACCAGAATTTCAGTGCAAAAAAACTCCTGTCATGTGCTGGTAACCTCTGACAGTGTGCAGTCCCTTGAGCCCCCTGGCCTGAGTTTTTTGGCCACACACCCCCCTCTTTTCCTTTGCTCCAATGGAAGTGCAGTGCACCGGCGGGTCCAAAATTGACAAAAGGCACTACATTCTGGTGCCCATGAAAGGGCAGCCTGAGCGTCCTCTGACACCGAATGATGAGTGTTGGATCCTGAGAATGGTCCCGGGTCTGCACAAGATGATCTGTGCCCATGACCAATGAAGAGCATATTATTTGTAGTGTCTGCCGCAGAGGAAAGACACAGGTGCACTGCCTTGAGACATTGAGACTTTCGAGTGAGCTGTGGGTGTTTGCCAGGAGGGCACTCCAACTAAGCAGTACTTCTCTCATGAAAGGTTTGAATGAAGAGGCCCATGCGAAAAGAAAACAACAGAAGAAGATTTGATGGACAATAGAAGCCTGCCACAGAGGCTTTTTGAACGGACTCTGGGCATAGTTGGTTTCACAAGAGGTTTCCGTGTGATTGTATAGACTAGGTGTTAGGAGACTGATTGTTTTGCTGGCATTGTTTTAAAGTACTATTCTGTTTAGTAAAAGCAGAATAAAGTCCATTTTCTGTGGAAAGAGTATTTTCACCTTAGAGCATTCATGAGGGTCACCACTGTTTCACCTGAACATACAAGAATTACTGAAATGCATGGGAGCCCTAAAAATGTTACTGGATAATATTGGGATTTGCTTTTTGCTTAGGGTTGTGAAAAATTATTATTTCATTTGTAATAGTGGTCACTACTTTCTCCCGTTGCCTATATGTTCTTAATAACGTGTTTTCTAGTGTCTTTTTAAACATGACGTTGTCATTTATGGGTGGGATTGTTTTTCTCTACCCAATTGACTTCTGCACCCGCTTCCCAACCTATGTCCTTTCCTACTACTGTTTCTTTGCATTCTTTTCACCCTTTTCCTGAACATGAGCAGGTTAAAAGATCAGAATTCATAAGCAATTCTTTTGTACAGCTTCTGCATCAACACTAGTTAGTAGTGAACATCACTAATTGTTGGGTGTGTGATCTTACGCCACCTACTACGGATAAAGGTATTCCTTATTTTGTCCTGCCATATGTGGCCTTTGTGCTACTACATGTGTAAGGAGACGTGTCCCGAGAGAGTTGCTAAGTAATAGGATGATGCTACAGCAATATCTCATGACTTTATGAATATAGACCTGGACTCAGATTAGTATGAGTATAGTTATTGCCTATGTAAGGGCAAAAGGAGGGTCTGTGGTACTGTAAAAATTTGGAACCACATTGGACGCATGCCCCTACCCTGCCGACTTTAGTATCAACAAACCGCAAATGACAAATGCGGTATGTACAAGTGTTTTCGTCATGTTTAACCAATGAATTCACCGTATATATATAATACTACATATTGAACCCTCGGGTTCCATATTAGAACAGTAGCCATTTTTGTGATTGCCCTCACTTAGGCTGTGTGCTAAGGCCATGCCTAGGCCTAAAGGACACGTACACCATCTGTGACTTCTCTGTGACCTGTGCAAACTGACTCCACTGCCCGAGGTCAGCCCTGTCCGGCCGGTTCCTTTTACTGCGGCCAACTGGGATAAGCATCAGGGCCCAAGGCATCATAAATTCCTTCTTCCCACACGAACCCTGACTAATCTCTTTCACATCTGACTCTGTTTCCTACTTTATGGCTTGTTTTACGAGCAGGAGGTGCCCGTTTTATTGGGGTCTGCTGATATCTGATGAGGGTTCTGAGCCTTGCTGGGTTAAATGATTGAGAGCTGAACGAACTGAAATGTGGGATTGTCATCATGACTCTGCCTTTTCTTTGAAGGCAAAATATGTGAATAACCACTTGTAAAACAGGGGCGGTGTTGCCCAAAGCGGAATATTCTGTATAAAAGAGAAGACTGGTTTTTGTTCTGGAGACTGCCTCATTCAGTTGCTAAGGCTTCTGTGCGACGTAGTCTCACTCATTTGAGTTTAATAAAGATGTCTTATCATATTTTAGCTACTTTGCCAAGTTCTTTGTTATATTACTTGCGCCATGAAAATTTGAATTACCGCAATATCATTACCTGCTTTTTGCTGAAAAAGTTTCAAAGTGTCGATTTTTGAAATGTACAAATATTCCTCTAAAATCAGTCAAACTATGAATTCCAATTTACTCACCTGTTATCAGGAGAGACCTCAGTGCTGAATCTTTAAGGTCAGTACTGATCCTGAAAAGTAATTCTAACCATACTTACCAGTAACTTGTATTTCCTTCCATAGGAATACATTGTGTGCTTTTCAGCCGAAAAGTTTCTAAGTGTCGATTTTTGGAACGTACAAGAACTCCTCTAAAATCAGCCGAACTACGAATTCCGATTTAATCACCTGTTATCAGGAGAGACCTCAGTGCTGCATGTTTAAGCACAGTTCTGATCCTGAAAAGTAATTCTAACTCTACTTACCAGTAACTTGAATTTCCATCCATAGGCTAACATTGACTGGTTTCACTTGGAAATTCTTCTAAGTGTGGAGTTTTGGAACTTACAAATATTCCTTTAAAATCAGCCGAACTACGAATTCCAATTTACTTACATGTCATCAGGACAGACCTCAGTGCTGCATCTTTCAGCCCAGTACTGATCTTGAAAGGTAATTCTAACCGCACTTACCAGTAACTTGAATTTCCTTCCATAGGATATCATTGCCTCCCACCCCTGTTCCTGTTTAATAGTACTTCCGTGAGTCATTGAGCTGACGAGCTAATGGATAAAGCACCCGCATGCCTGTGAGAGGTACCTGACCTGAGAAAGATGTTGGCAGCCTACTCACCAAACCCCAAATTTCAAAGACTGTAATCTCTACTGATAACGGTTAAAGAACCAGAAACACATGTCTAGAGATAAGCACTATCTGTGACAACTGTGGCGAAACAATCGAACACACTTGAAGCAAGCAAGTAACCCAAACTGCATTTACCACAATGCCAGGGGCGAACCTTGCTTGGAGGTGAAGCGGTGTGCTCCCACCCCAGTTCCTGTTTAATACTACTCTCATGAGTCATTGAGTTGACGATCTGGTGGATGAAGCACCCGCATGCCTGTGAGAGGTACCTGACCTGAGAAAGATGTTGGCAGCCTTCTCAGCAAACCCCAGATTTTAAAGACTGTAATCTCTACTGATGACAGTTAAAGAACCAGAAACACGTGTCTAGAGATCAGCACTATCTGCGCCAACTGTGGAGAAACAATCGAACACACTTGAAACAAGCAAGTAACTGAAACTGCATTTACCATAATGTCAGGGGCGAACCTTGCTGGGAGGTGAAGCGGTCTGCTCCCACCCCTGTTCCTGTTTAACAGTAGTCTTGTGAGTCATTGAGCTGACGAGCTCATGGATGAAGCACCCGCATGCCTGTGAGAGGTACCAGACCTGAGAAAGATGTTGGAAGCCTACTCAGCAAACCCCAAATTAAAAAGACTGTAATCTCTAATGATGACGGTTAAAGAACCAGAAACACGTGTCTAGAGATCAGCACTATCTGCGCCAACTGTGGCGAAACACTCGAACACTCTTGAAGCAAGCAAGTAACCGAAACTGTATTTATCACAATGCCAGGGGCGAAACTTGCAGGGAGGTGAAGCGGTGTGCTCCCACCCCTGTTCCTGTTTAGTAGTACTCCCATGAGTCATTGAGCTGATGAGCTCATGGATGAAGCACCGCATGCCTGTGACAGGTACCTGACCTGAGAAAGATGTTGGCAGCCTACTCAGCAAACCCCAAATTTCAAAGACTGTAATCTCTACTGATAACGGTTAAAGAACCAGAAACACATGTCTAGAGATCAGCACTATCTGTGCCAACTGTGGCGAAACAATCGAACACACTTGAAGCAAGCAAGTAACCCAAACTGCATTTACCTCAATGTCAGGGGTGAACCTTGCTGGTGGGTGAAGCGGTGTGCTCCCACCCCTGTTCCTGTTTAGTAGTACTCCCATGAGTCATTGAGCTGACGAGCTCATGGATGAAGCACCGCATGCCTGTGAGAGGTACCTGACCTAAGAAAGATGTTGGCAGCATACTCAGCAAACCCCAAATTTCAAAGACTGTAATCTCTACTGATAACGGTTAAAGAACCAGAAACACGTGTCTAGAGATAAGCACTATCTGTGCCAAATGTGGCGAAACACTCGAACACTCTTGAAGCAAGCAAGTAACCGAAACTGCATTTACCACAATGCCAGGGGTGAACCTTCCTGGGAGGTGAAGCGGTGTGCCCCCACCCCTGTTCCTGTGTAATAGTTCTCCAGTGGGTCATTGAGCTGACGAGCTAATGGATGAAGCACCCGCATGCCTGTGAGAAGTACCTGACCTGAGAAAGATTTTGGCAGCCTACTCATCAAACCCTAAATTTCATAGACTGTAATGTTTACTGATGATGGTTAAAGAACCAGAAACACATACCTAGTGATCAGCACTATCTGCGCCAACTGTGGCAAAACACTCAAACACTCTTGAAGCAAGCAAGTAACTGAAACTGCATTTACCACAATGCCAGAGGCGAACCTTGCTTGGAGGTGAAGCAGTGTGCTCCCACCCCTGTTCCTGTTTAAAAGTACTCCCGTGAGTCATGGAGCTGACAAGCTCGTGGATGAAGCACCCGCATGCCTGTGAGAGGTACCTGACCTGAGAAAGATGTTGGCAGCCTACACAGCAAACCCCACATTTGAAAAACTGTAATCTCTACTGATGATGGTTAAAGAACCAGAAACACGTGTCTAGAGATTCAAACTATCTGCGCCAACTGTGGCGAAACACTGGAACACTCTTGAAGCAAGCAAGTAACCGAAACTGCATTTACCACAATGCCAGGGGTAAACCTTCCTGGGAGGTGAAGCAGTGTGCTCCCACCCCGGATCCTGTGTAATAGTTCTCCAGTGAGTCATTGAGCTGACGAGCTAATGGATGAAGCACCCGCATGCCTGTGAGACGTACCTGACCTGAGAAAGATGTTGGCAGCCTATTCAGAAAACCCCAGATTTGAAAGACTGTAATCTCTACTGATGAGGGTTAAAGAACCAGAACCACGTGTCTAGGGATCAGCACTATCTGCGCCAACTGTGGCGAAACACTCGAACACTCTTGAAGCAAGCAAGTCACTGAAACTGCATTTATCACAATGCCAGGGGCGAACATTTGCTGGGCGGTGAAGCGGTGTGCTCCCACCCCTGTTCCTGTTTAATAGTACTCCCATGAGTCATTTTGCAGACAAGCTCATGGATGAAGCAACCGCATGCCTGTGAGAGGTACCTGACCTGAGAAAGATGTTGGCAGCCTACTCAGTAAACCCCACATTTGAAAGACTGTAATCTCTACTGATGATGGTTAAAGAACCAGAAACACGTGTCTAGAGATCAGCACTATCTGCGCCAACTGTGGCGAAGAACTTGAACACTCTTGAAGCAAGCAAGTAACTGAAACTGAATTTACCACAATATCAGGGGCGAACCTTGCAGGGAGGTGAAGCGGTGTGCTCCCACCCCTGTTCCTGTTTAATAGTACTCCCATGAGTAATTGAGCTGATGAGCTAGTGGATGAAGCACCTGCATGCATGTGAGAGGTACCTGACCTGAGGAAGATGTTGGCAGCCTACTCAGCAAACCCCACATTTGAAAGACTGTAATCTCTACTGATGACGGTTAAAGAACCAGAAACAAGTGTCTTGAGATGGGGACTATCTCCTCCAACTGTGGCGAAATACTCGAACACTCTTGAAGCAAGCAAGTAACTGAAACTGCAATTACCACAATGTCAGGGGCGAACGTTGCTGGGAGGTGAAACTGTGTGCTCCCACCCCTGTTCCTGTATAATAGTTCTCCCGTGAATCATTGAGCAAACGAGCTCGTGCATGAAGCACCCGCATGCCTGTGAGAGGTACCTGACCTGAGAAACATATTGGAAGCCTACTTAGCAAACTCCACATTTGAAAGACTGTAATCTCTTGTGATGGCGGTTTAAGAACCAGAACCACGTGTCTAGAGATCAGAACTATCAGCGCCAACTGTGGCGAAATACTCGAACACTCTTGAAGCAAGCAAGTAACTGAAACTGCATTTACCACAATGCCAGGGGTGAACCTTGCTGGGAGGTGAAGCGTTGTTCTCCCACCCCTGTTCCTGTTTAATAGTACTCCCATGAGTCATTGAGTTGACGATCTGGTGGATGAAGCACCCGCATGCCTGTGAGAGGTACCTGACCAGAGAAAGATGTTGGCAGCCTTCTCAGAAAACCCCAGATTTTAAAGACTGTAATCTCTACTGATGACGGTTAAAGAACCAGAAACACATGTCTAGAGATCAGCACTATCTGCGCCAACTGTAGAGAAACAATCGAACACACTTGAAGAAAGCAAGTAACTGAAACAGCATTTATCACAATGCCAGGGGCGAACCTTGCTGGGAGGTGCAGCGGTCTGCTCCCACCCCTGTTCCTGTATAGTAGTACTCCCATGAGTCATTGAGCTGACGAGCTTGTGGATTAAGCACCGCATGCCTGTGAGAGGTACCTGATCTGAGAAAGATGTTGGCAGCCTACTCAGCAAACCTCACTTTTGAAAGACTGAAATCTCTCCTTATGACAGTTAAAGAACTAGAACCATGTGTCTAGAGATCAGCAATATCCACGCCAACTGTGGCGAAACACTGGAACACTGTTGAAGCAAGCAAGTAACTGAAGCTGCATTTACCACAATGTCAGGGGAGAACCTTGCTGGTAGGTGAAGCAGTGTGCTCCCACCCCTGTTCCTGTTTAATAGTACTCCTGTGAGTCATTGAGCTGACGAGGTCATGGATGAAGCACCCGCATGCCTGTGAGACGTACCTGACCTGAGAAAGATGTTGGCAGCCTACTCATCAAACCCCAAATTTCAAAGACTGTAATCTCTACTGATGAGGGTTAAAGAACCAGAAACACATGTCTAGAGATCAGCACTATCTGCAACAACTGTTGCGAAACTGTCAAACACTCTTGAAGCAAGCAAGTAACTGAAACTGCATTTACCACAATGCCAGGGGCGAACCTTGCTGGGAGGTGAAGCGGTCTGCTCCCACCCCTGTTCCTGTTTAATAGTACTCTTGTGAGTCATTGAGCTGACGAGCTCATGGATGAAGCACCCGCATGCCTGTGAGAGGTACCAGACCTGAGAAAGATGTTGGAAGCCTACTCAGCAAACCCCAAATTTCAAAGACCATAATCTCTACTGATGACGGTTAAAGAACCAGAACCACGTGTTTAGAGATCAGAACTATCGGCGCCAACTGTGGCGAAACAATCGAACACTCTTGATGCAAGCAAGTAACTGAAACTGCATTTACCACAATGCCAGGGGTGAACCTTGCTGGGAGGTGAAGCGTTGTGCTCCCACCCCTGTTCCAGTTTAATAGTACTCCCATGAGTCATTGAGTTGACGATCTGGTGGATGAAGCACCCGTATGTCTGTGAGAGGTACCTGAATTGAGAAAGATGTTGGCAGCCTTCTCAGCAAACCCCAGATTTTAAAGACTGTAATCTCTACTGATGAAGATTAAAGAACCAGAAACACATGTCTAGAGATCAGCACTATCTTCGCTAACTGTGGAGAAACAATCAAACACACTTGAAGCAAGCAAGTAACAGAAACTGCATTTACCACAATGCCAGGGACGAACCTTGCTGGGAGGTAAAGCGGTCTGCTCCCACCCCTGTTCCTGTTTAATAGTACTATGGTGAGTCATTGAGCTGACGAGCTTGTGAATGAAGCACCCACTTGCCTGTGAGAGGTACCAGACCTGAGAAAGATGTTGGCAGCCTACTCATCAAACCCCAAATTTCAAAGACTGTAATCTCTACTGATGAGGGTTAAAGAACCAGAAACACATGTCTAGAGATCAGCACTATCTGCAACAACTGTTGCGAAACTGTCAAACACTCTTGAAGCAAGCAAGTAACTGAAACTGCATTTACCACAATGCCAGGGGCGAACCTTGCTGGGAGGTGAAGCGGTCTGCTCCCACCCCTGTTCCTGTTTAATAGTACTCTTGTGAGTCATTGAGCTGACGAGCTCAAGGATGAAGCACCCGCATGCCTGTGAGAGGTACCAGACCTGAGAAAGATGTTGGAAGCCTACTCAGCAAACCCCAAATTTCAAAGACCATAATCTCTACTGATGACGGTTAAAGAACCAGAACCACGTGTTTAGAGATCAGAACTATCGGCGCCAACTGTGGCGAAACAATCGAACACTCTTGATGCAAGCAAGTAACTGAAACTGCATTTACCACAATGCCAGGGGTGAACCTTGCTGGGAGGTGAAGCGTTGTGCTCCCACCCCTGTTCCAGTTTAATAGTACTCCCATGAGTCATTGAGTTGACGATCTGGTGGATGAAGCACCCGTATGTCTGTGAGAGGTACCTGAATTGAGAAAGATGTTGGCAGCCTTCTCAGCAAACCCCAGATTTTAAAGACTGTAATCTCTACTGATGAAGATTAAAGAACCAGAAACACATGTCTAGAGATCAGCACTATCTTCGCTAACTGTGGAGAAACAATCAAACACACTTGAAGCAAGCAAGTAACAGAAACTGCATTTACCACAATGCCAGGGACGAACCTTGCTGGGAGGTAAAGCGGTCTGCTCCCACCCCTGTTCCTGTTTAATAGTACTATGGTGAGTCATTGAGCTGACGAGCTTGTGAATGAAGCACCCACTTGCCTGTGAGAGGTACCAGACCTGAGAAAGATGTTAGCAGCCTACTCTGCAAACCCACATTTGAAAGACTGTAATCTCTACTGATGACGGTTAAAGAACCAGAAACACGTGACTAGAGATCAGCACTATCTGCGCCAACTGTGGCGAAACACTCGAACACTCTTGAAGCAAGCAAGTAACCGAAACTGAATTTATCACAATGCCAGGGGCGAACCTTGCATGGAGGTGAAGCGGTGTGCTCCCACCCCTCTTCCTGTTTAGTAGTACTCCCATGAGTCATTGAGCTGACGAGCTCGTGGATGAAGCACCGCATGCCTGTGAGAGGTATCTGACCTGAGAAAGATGTTGGCAGTCTACTCAGCAAACCTCACATTTGAAAGACTGTAATCTCTCCCTATGACAGCTAAAGAACCAGAACCACGTGTCTAGAGATCAGCACTATCTGCGCCAACTGTGGCGAAACACTGGAACACTCTTGAAGCAAGCAAGTAACTGAAACTGCATTTACCACAATGTCAGGGGCGAACCTTGCTGGTAGGAGAAGCGGTGTGCTCCCACCCCTGTTCCTGTTTAGTAGTACTCCCATGAGTCATTGAGCTGACGAGCTCGTGGATAAAGCACCCGCATGCCTGTGAGAGGTACCTGACCTGTGAAAGATGTTGGTAGCCTAATCAGAAAACCCCAAATTTCAAAGACTGTAATCTCTACCGATGACGGTTAAAGAACCAGAAACACGTGTCTAGAGATCAGCACTATCTGCACCAACTGTGGTGAAACACTCGAACACTCTTGAAGCAAGCAAGTAAACGAAACTGCATTTACCACAATGCCAGGCGTGAACCTTCCTGGGAGGTGAAGCGGTGTGCTCCCACCCCTGTTCCTGTATAATAGTTCTCCAGTGAGTCATTGAGCTGACGAGCTCATGGATGAAGCACCCGCATGCCTGTGAGACGTACCTGACCTGAGAAAGATGTTGGCAGCCTACACAGCAAACCCCACATTTGAAAATCTGTAATCTCTACTGATGACGGTTAAAGAACCAGAAACACATACCTGGAGATCAGCACTATCTGCGCCAACTGTGGCGAAACACTCAAATACTCTTGAAGCAAGCAAGTAACTGAAACTGCATTTACCACAATGCCAGAGGCGAACCTTGCTTGGAGGTGAAGCGGTGTGCTCCCACCCCTGTTCCTGTTTAAAAGTACTCCCGTGAGTGATTGTGCTGATGAGCTCGTGGATGAAGCACCCGCATGCCTGTGAGAGGTACCTGACCTGAGAAAGATGTTGGCAGCCTACACAGCAAACCCCACATTTGAAAAACTGTAATTTCTACTGATGACGGTTAAAGAACCAGAAACACTTGTCTAGAGATTCGCACTATCTGCGCCAACTGTGGCGAAACACTCAAACACTCTTAAAGCAAGCAAGTAACTGAAACTGCTTTTACCACAATGCCAGAGTGCGAATCTTGCTGGAAGGTAAAGCGGTGTGCTCCCACCCCTGTTCCTGTTTAATAGTACTCCCTTGAGTCATTGAGCTGACAAGCTTGTGGATGTAGCACTTGCATGCCTTTGAGAGATACCTGACCTGAGAAAGATTTACACAGCCTACTCAGCAAACTCCACATTTGATAGACTGTAATCTCTTCTGATGACGGTTAAAGAACCAGAAACATGTGTCTAGAGATCAGCACTATCTGCGCCAACTGTCGCGAAACACTGGAACACTCTTAAAGCAAGCAAGTAACTGAAACAGCATTTACCACAATGCCAGAGGCGAACCTTGCTGGGAGGTGAAGTGACGTCCTCCAGCCCCTGTTTCTGTTTAATAGTTGTCCAGTGAGTCATTGAGCTGTCAAGCTCGTGGATGAAGCATCCGCATGCCTGTGAGAGGTACCTGACCTGAGAAAGATGTTGGCAGCCTACTCAGCAAACCCCAGATTTGATAGACTGTAATCTCTACTGATGAGGGTTAAAGAACCAGAAGCACGTGTCTAGAGATCAGCACTATCTGCGACAACTGTGCGAAACACTCGAACACTCTTGAAGCAAGCAAGTCACTGAAACTGCATTTATCACAATGCCAGGGGCGAACTTTGCTGGGAGGTGAACGGTGTGCTCCCACCCCTGTTCCTGTTTAATAGTACTCCCATGAGTCATTGAGCAGACGAGCTCGTGGATGAAGCAACCGCATGCCTGTGAGAGGTACCTGAACTGAGAAAGATGTTGGCAGCCTACTCCGTAAACCCCACATTTGAAAGACTGTAATATCTACTGATGATGGTTAAAGAACCAGAAACACGTGTGTAGAGATCAGCACTATCTGCGCCAACTGTGGCGAAGCACTCGAACACTCTTGAAGCAAGCAAGTAACTGAAACTGCATTTACCACAATACCAGGGGCGAACCTTTCTGGGAGGTGAAGCGGTGTGCTCCCACCCCTGTTCCTGTTTAATAGTTCTCCCATGAGTAATTGAGTAGATGAGCTAGTGGATGAAGCACCTGCATGCCTGTGAGAGGTACCTGACCTGAGAAAGATGTTGGCAGCCTACTCAGCAAACCCCACATTTGAAAGACTGTAATCTCTACTGATAACGGTTAAAGAACCAGAAACACGCGTCTTGAGATTATCACTATCTGCTCCAACTGTGGCGAAACACTCGAACACTCTTGAAGCATGCAAGTAACTGAAACTGCAATTACCACAATGTCAGGGGCGAACGTTGCTGGGAGGTGAAACTGTGTGCTCCCACCCTTGTTTAATAGTACTCCTGTGAGTCATTCAGCTGACAAGCTCATGGATGAAGCACCTGCATGCCTGAGAGAGGTACCTGACCTGAGAAAGATGTTGGCAGCCTACTCAGCAAACCCAAGATTTCAAAGACTGTAATCTCTACTGATGAAGGTTAAAGAACCAGAAACACATGTCTAGAGATCAGCACTATCTTCGCTAACTGTGAAGAAATAATGAAACACACTGGAAGCAAGCAAGTAACAGAAACTGCATTTACCACAATGCCAGGGGCGAACCTTGCTGGGAGGTGAAGCGGTCTGCTCCCACCCCTGTTCCTGTTTAATAGTACTATGGTGAGTCATTGAGCTGACGAGCTCGTGGATGAAGCACCCGCATGCCTTCGAGAGGTACCTGACCTGAGAAACATGTTGGGAGCCTACTTAGCAAACTCCACATTTGAAGGACTGTAATCTCTACTGATGACGGTTAAAGAACCAGAACCACGTGTTTAGAGATCAGAACTATCGGCGCCAACTGTGGCGAAACAATCCAACACTCTTGATGCAAGCAAGTAACTGAAACTGCATTTACCACAAAGCCAGGGGTGAACCTTGCTGGGAGGTGAAGCGTTGTGCTCCCACCCCTGTTCCTGTTTAATAGTACTCCCATGAGTCATTGAGTTGACGATCTGGTGGATGAAGCACCCGCATGTCTGTGAGAGGTACCTGACCTGAGAAAGATGTTGGCAGCCTTCTCAGCAAACCCCAGATTTTAAAGACTGTAATCTCTACTTATGAAGGTTAAAGAACCAGAAACACATGTCTAGAGATCAGCACTATCTTCGCTAACTGTGAAGAAATAATGAAACACACTGGAAGCAAGCAAGTAACAGAAACTGCATTTACCACAATGCCAGGGGCGAACCTTGCTGGGAGGTGAAGCGGTCTGCTCCCACCCCTGTTCCTGTTTAATAGTACTATGGTGAGTCATTGAGCTGACGAGCTTGTGAATGAAGCACCCACTTGCCTGTGAGAGGTACCAGACCTGAGAAAGATGTTAGCAGCCTACTCTGCAAACCCACATTTGAAAGACTGTAATCTCTACTGATGACGCTTAAAGAACCAGAAACACGTGACTAGAGATCAGCACTATCTGCGCCAACTGTGGCGAAACACTCGAACACTCTTGAAGCAAGCAAGTAACCGAAAATGAATTTATCACAATGCCAGGGGCGAACCTTGCAGGGAGGTGAAGCGGTGTGCTCCCACCCCTGTTCCTGTTTAGTAGTACTCCCATGAGTCATTGAGCTGACGAGCTCGTGGATAAAGCACCCGCATGCCTGTGAGAGGTACCTGACCTGAGAAAGATGTTGGTAGCCTAATCAGAAAACCCCAAATTTCAAAGACTGTAATCTCTACCGATGACGGTTAAAGAACCAGAACCACGTGTCTAGAGATCAGCACTATCTGCGCCAACTGTGGCGAAACACTGGAACACTCTTGAAGCAAGCAAGTAACTGAAACTGCATTTACCACAATGTCAGGGGCGAACCTTGCTGGTAGGAGAAGCGGTGTGCTCCCACCCCTGTTCCTGTTTAGTAGTACTCCCATGAGTCATTGAGCTGACGAGCTCGTGGATAAAGCACCCGCATGCCTGTGAGAGGTACCTGACCTGAGAAAGATGTTGGTATCCTAATCAGAAAACCCCAAATTTCAAAGACTGTAATCTCTACCGATGACGGTTAAAGAACCAGAAACACGTGTCTAGAGATCAGCACTATCTGCACCAACTGTGGTGAAACACTCGAACGCTCTTGAAGCAAGCAAGTAAACGAAACTGCATTTACCACAATGCCAGGCGTGAACCTTCCTGGGAGGTGAAGCGGTGTGCTCCCACCCCTGTTCCTGTATAATAGTTCTCCAGTGAGTCATTGAGCTGCGAGCTCATGGATGAAGCACCCGCATGCCTGTGAGACGTACCTGACCTGAGAAAGATGTTGGCAGCCTACACAGCAAACCCCACATTTGAAAATCTGTAATCTCTACTGATGACGGTTAAAGAACCAGAAACACATACCTAGAGATCTGCACTATCTGCGCCAACTGTGGCGAAACACTCAAATACTCTTGAAGCAAGCAAGTAACTGAAACTGCATTTACCACAATGCCAGAGGCGAACCTTGCTTGGAGGTGAAGTGGTGTGCTCCCACCCCTGTTCCTGTTTAAAAGTACTCCCTTGAGTGATTGTGCTGATGAGCTCGTGGATGAAGCACCCGCATGCCTGTGAGAGGTACCTGACCTGAGAAAGATGTTGGCAGCCTACACAGCAAACCCCACATTTGAAAAACTGTAATTTCTACTGATGACGGTTAAAGAACCAGAAACACGTGTCTAGAGATCAGCACTATCTGCGCCAACTGTGGCGAAGCACTCGAACACTCTTGAAGCAAGCAAGTAACTGAAACTGCATTTACCACAATACCAGGGGCGAACCTTTCTGGGAGGTGAAGCGGTGTGCTCCCACCCCTGTTCCTGTTTAATAGTTCTCCCATGCGTAATTGAGTAGATGAGCTAGTGGATGAAGCACCTGCATGCCTGTGAGAGGTACCTGACCTGAGAAAGATGTTGGCAGCCTACTCAGCAAACCCCACATTTGAAAGACTGTAATCTCTACTGATAACGGTTAAAGAACCAGAAACACGCGTCTTGAGATTATCACTATCTGCTCCAACTGTGGCGAAACACTCGAACACTCTTGAAGCATGCAAGTAACTGAAACTGCAATTACCACAATGTCAGGGGCGAACGTTGCTGGGAGGTGAAACTGTGTGCTCCCACCCTTGTTTAATAGTACTCCTGTGAGTCATTCAGCTGACAAGCTCATGGATGAAGCACCTGCATGCCTGAGAGAGGTACCTGACCTGAGAAAGATGTTGGCAGCCTACTCAGCAAACCCAAGATTTCAAAGACTGTAATCTCTACTGATGAAGGTTAAAGAACCAGAAACACATGTCTAGAGATCAGCACTATCTTCGCTAACTGTGAAGAAATAATGAAACACACTGGAAGCAAGCAAGTAACAGAAACTGCATTTACCACAATGCCAGGGGCGAACCTTGCTGGGAGGTGAAGCGGTCTGCTCCCACCCCTGTTCCTGTTTAATAGTACTATGGTGAGTCATTGAGCTGACGAGCTCGTGGATGAAGCACCCGCATGCCTTCGAGAGGTACCTGACCTGAGAAACATGTTGGGAGCCTACTTAGCAAACTCCACATTTGAAGGACTGTAATCTCTACTGATGACGGTTAAAGAACCAGAACCACGTGTTTAGAGATCAGAACTATCGGCGCCAACTGTGGCGAAACAATCCAACACTCTTGATGCAAGCAAGTAACTGAAACTGCATTTACCACAAAGCCAGGGGTGAACCTTGCTGGGAGGTGAAGCGTTGTGCTCCCACCCCTGTTCCTGTTTAATAGTACTCCCATGAGTCATTGAGTTGACGATCTGGTGGATGAAGCACCCGCATGTCTGTGAGAGGTACCTGACCTGAGAAAGATGTTGGCAGCCTTCTCAGCAAACCCCAGATTTTAAAGACTGTAATCTCTACTTATGAAGGTTAAAGAACCAGAAACACATGTCTAGAGATCAGCACTATCTTCGCTAACTGTGAAGAAATAATGAAACACACTGGAAGCAAGCAAGTAACAGAAACTGCATTTACCACAATGCCAGGGGCGAACCTTGCTGGGAGGTGAAGCGGTCTGCTCCCACCCCTGTTCCTGTTTAATAGTACTATGGTGAGTCATTGAGCTGACGAGCTTGTGAATGAAGCACCCACTTGCCTGTGAGAGGTACCAGACCTGAGAAAGATGTTAGCAGCCTACTCTGCAAACCCACATTTGAAAGACTGTAATCTCTACTGATGACGGTTAAAGAACCAGAAACACGTGACTAGAGATCAGCACTATCTGCGCCAACTGTGGCGAAACACTCGAACACTCTTGAAGCAAGCAAGTAACCGAAAATGAATTTATCACAATGCCAGGGGCGAACCTTGCAGGGAGGTGAAGCGGTGTGCTCCCACCCCTGTTCCTGTTTAGTAGTACTCCCATGAGTCATTGAGCTGACGAGCTCGTGGATAAAGCACCCGCATGCCTGTGAGAGGTACCTGACCTGAGAAAGATGTTGGTAGCCTAATCAGAAAACCCCAAATTTCAAAGACTGTAATCTCTACCGATGACGGTTAAAGAACCAGAACCACGTGTCTAGAGATCAGCACTATCTGCGCCAACTGTGGCGAAACACTGGAACACTCTTGAAGCAAGCAAGTAACTGAAACTGCATTTACCACAATGTCAGGGGCGAACCTTGCTGGTAGGAGAAGCGGTGTGCTCCCACCCCTGTTCCTGTTTAGTAGTACTCCCATGAGTCATTGAGCTGACGAGCTCGTGGATAAAGCACCCGCATGCCTGTGAGAGGTACCTGACCTGAGAAAGATGTTGGTATCCTAATCAGAAAACCCCAAATTTCAAAGACTGTAATCTCTACCGATGACGGTTAAAGAACCAGAAACACGTGTCTAGAGATCAGCACTATCTGCACCAACTGTGGTGAAACACTCGAACGCTCTTGAAGCAAGCAAGTAAACGAAACTGCATTTACCACAATGCCAGGCGTGAACCTTCCTGGGAGGTGAAGCGGTGTGCTCCCACCCCTGTTCCTGTATAATAGTTCTCCAGTGAGTCATTGAGCTGCGAGCTCATGGATGAAGCACCCGCATGCCTGTGAGACGTACCTGACCTGAGAAAGATGTTGGCAGCCTACACAGCAAACCCCACATTTGAAAATCTGTAATCTCTACTGATGACGGTTAAAGAACCAGAAACACATACCTAGAGATCTGCACTATCTGCGCCAACTTTGGCGAAACACTCAAATACTCTTGAAGCAAGCAAGTAACTGAAACTGCATTTACCACAATGCCAGAGGCGAACCTTGCTTGGAGGTGAAGTGGTGTGCTCCCACCCCTGTTCCTGTTTAAAAGTACTCCCTTGAGTGATTGTGCTGATGAGCTCGTGGATGAAGCACCCGCATGCCTGTGAGAGGTACCTGACCTGAGAAAGATGTTGGCAGCCTACACAGCAAACCCCACATTTGAAAAACTGTAATTTCTACTGATGACGGTTAAAGAACCAGAAACACGTGTCTAGAGATTCACACTATCTGCGCCAACTGTGGAGAAACACTCAAACACTCTTAAAGCAAGCAAGTAACGGAATCCTCATTTACCACAATGCCAGGGTGCAAACCTTGCTGGAAGGTGAAGCGGTGTGCTCCCACCCCTGTTCCTGTTTAATAGTTCTCCCGTGAGTCATTGAGCTGACAAGCTTGTGGATGAAGCACTCGCATGCCTTTGAGAGGTACCTGACCTGAGAAAGATTTACGCAGCCTACTCAGCAAACTCCACATTTGAAAGACTGTAATCTCTTCTGATGACGGTTAAAGAAACAGAAACACGTGTCTAGAGATCATCACTATCTGCGCCAACTGTGGCAAAACACTCGAACACTCTTGAAGCAAGCAAGTAACTGAAACTGCATTTACCACAATACCAGGGGCGAACCTTGCTGGGAGGTGAAGCGGTGTGCACCCACCCCTGTTCCTGTTTAATAGTACTCCCATGAGTCATTGAGCAGACGAGCTTGTGGATGAAGCACCCGCATGCCTGTGAGAGGTACCTGACCTGAGAAAGATGTTGGCAGCCTACTCAGTAAACCCCACATTTGAAAGACTGTAATCTCTACTGATGATGGTTAAAGAACCAGAAACACGTGTCTAGAGATCAGCACGAATCTGCGCCAACTGTGGCGAAGCACTTGAACACTCTTGAAGCAAGCAAGTAACTGAAACTGCAATTACCACAATGTCAGGGGCGAACGTTGCTGGGAGGTGAAATTGTGTGCTCCCACCCCTGTTCCTGTTTAATAGTACTCCTGTGAGTCATTGAGCTGACAAGCTCGTGGATGAATCACCCGCATGCCTGTGAGAGGTACCTGACCTGAGAAAGATGTTGGCAGCCTACTCAGCAAACCCCAGATTTCAAAGACTGTAATCTCTACTGATGGCGGTTAAAGAATCAGAAACATGTGTCTAGAGATCAGCACTATCTGTGCCAACTGTGGCGAAACACTCGAACACTCTTGAAGCAAGCAAGTAACCGAAATTGCATTTACCACAATGCTAGGGGTGAACCTTGCTGGGAGGTAAAGCGGTGTGCTACCACCCCTGTTCCTGTTTAATAGTATTCCCGTTAGTCATTGAGCTGAAAAGCTCGTGCATGAAGCTCCTGCATGCCTGTGAGAGGTACCTGACCTGAGAAAGATGTTGGCAGCCTATTCAGCAAACTCCACATTTGAAAGACTGTAATCTCTACTGATGATGGTTAAAGAACCAGAACCATGTGTCTAAAGATCAGCACTATCTGCGCCAACTGTGGCGAATCACTCGAACAGTCTTGAAGCAAGCAAGTAACTGAAACTGCATTTACTATAATGCCAGCGGTGAACCTTGATGGGATTTGAAGCGGTTTGCTCCCACCCCTGTTCCTGTTTAATAGTACTCCTGTGAACATTGAGAGACCTCAGTGCTGCATCTTTGAGCCCAGTACTGATCCTGAAAATTAATTCTAACCGTACTTACCAGTAACTTGAATTTCCTTCCATAGGCTATCATTGACTGGTTTAACTTGGAAATTTTTCTAAGTGTGCAGTTTTGGAACTTTAAAATATTCATCTAAAATCAGCCGCACTACAAATTCCGATTTACTCACCTGTTATTAGGAGACACCTCATTGCTGCATCTTTCAGCCCAGTACTGATTCTGAAAAGTAATTCTAACAATTATAATTTCACCCAGGCACTCTCCTTGCAGTACTCTAATCATTCAGTCAGTATCCAAGTACGCATTCAGCCAGCCAGGCATTAGCACCTGGACTGCTTCAAACCCCTATCCACTATGCATGCAGTATCCTAACTAAGCAACACACTTATAGTTCTGCACTTATACAGTCAACTAAATAAACAATATTTCAGTTTTAATATTTTAAAAAACATTTTTATTTCCATTTATATTAAAAATATGTAATGTAATTTAAAACATAAAATATGTAAAAATAAACAGTTAAAAAACTGTAAAAATCAGTATAAAAAATACATATAACTATTATTACATTTAAAAAATATAATTTAAAAAACCTTCGAAATTCACTGAAAAAACAATAGGTTTCAGACATGTTATAGTTAGGAATTAGCATTTAAAAAACCTTAGAAAATCACTGAAAAAACCATAGGTTTCAGGGCTGTTATAGTTAGCTGGACATTTCACTCGTACAAAACCATTGAAATTCCTCTGTTATAGTTAGTTGTACTCACTATAACTCGCGCGCCCACAATCGACTGCTGATGATGTCACATATTGCATCATTCATGACATGGTCAGTGACATCACTGATGACATCACTGATGACATCCCAAATGACATCGAGCGTAATTCTGATTGGTGGTTAGATGTCAGTCAACGTTCGAATCGGTCGAAAGCAGGAAGTGTTGGACGCCATTTTGTGTGTGACAGTGAAAAAGAAAGGTGGAGAACATGAAAAGGGGGCAGGGTAGAGAGTTCCTGACCCCCTAGCCTTTGTCAGGGGGTCCCTGAAGGATCCCGAAGGGCGAAAAAACAATATTTTTTTTTAAATCGCGGGGTGCGCGCACCGTGCGCGCACAGTGCGCGCACGGCGGCAAAAAAATTCATTAAAAAATAGATTAAAAAATCAAGTGTAAGTGTTTAGATGTTGGTTGGCTCTAAAAAGAGCCGTTGTGTTCATTGAGTGATATTTTGTACCTACAAGTAAGTACCGATGCAGAGTCTAAAGTTCAAGAGGAAGACACTGTACTTCAGGGAGTGAGGAGGAGATCTGGATGCACTCAAAAGCATTCGTTCATAGTAGTTTCTCTTCCAGAATCTTCTGTTCCCTTCATCTGTGAAATGTACACCGTCTCCTCTATAAATGCCTTGCCACTCCCCTCACTATTTCTTCTTATTTCTTGGTCAAGGAGCTGAACAGCTATCAATTTTACTTGAAAATCGCAGAACATCAGTCTACTTCAGGGAGTGAGGAGGAGACCTGGATGCACTCAGAAGGTGTCTTTCAGTAGAATGGCAATATGAAATGAAAGATAGTTGTAAAATGGAGGCTTACATACAACTCATTGGCTGTTTCAGACCACTCAACACTAAAAACTAGGCTGTATGTTTACATTACTTTGGATTTGCTGTTAGGTTTGAAAAGTCAAGCAATCTTTCTCTTTGGATTAGAAACATTGTGTGCTGAACTTCTGACCTCTCTGCTAACACCAGTGTTCCATTATCTGCAGGCAGAAGTCATGTTGGGGGTAGGAATCCTTTGGAAAGGGTTGAAATTTGAAACCAATAGAAATGTGTGTTTCCATTTAAATGAAAGGTGGAGAACGTGAAAAGGGGGCAGGGTAGACAGTTCCTGACCCCCTAGCCTTTGTCAGGAGTTCCCTGAAGGATCCCGAAGGATGGAAAAAAAAAATTTTTTTTTTTTCAAAAAATCGCGGGGTGCGCGCACCGTGAGCGCACGGTGCTCACACGACGGCAAAAAATTCATAATAAAATAGATTTAAAAATCAAGTGTAAGTGTTTAGATGTTAGTTGGCTCTAAAAAGAGCCGTTGTGTTCATTGAGTGATTTTTTGTACCTACAAGTAAGTACCGATGCAGAGTCTAAAGTTCAAGAGGAAGACTCTGTTCCCTTCATCAGTGAAATGTACACCGTCTCCTCTATAAATGCCTTGCATGTTGTAACGCAAGTTGTTGTGGTATATAGAACCCATACCATAGTCTCTGAGGAAAGCAGAAACAGACTTATTGACGTGCTTTCTTGCTTTGTCAATCTGTGGACAATATTGGTTGGACCAGTTCCACTTTTGCCTTTGGCATATATTAGAATATACAAAGGTAGTTTGTGGAAAAAGTGACATCAATTGCACAAAGGTGTCCTTAACAAGCATTTCCAGACCTACCCCAGTTAAAGTGCCTAGGTCATTTCCACCACAGTGATGAATACAGGCCCCAGCTAGGCCCGCAGAATACAAGGGTTCACTCTCCTGTAACAAATGCTAGAAGGAAGTTGGTACGGAAACTGCAAATACAAAGACAGAGTTTATTAACCCTTAAGGGTGGTCCTACAACCTACACAACACTCTTCAGTATTGCATAGTGTAGCACAAAGAACTTGCGTACGCGGTCCCCTTTTATACACAACAGAGGGGCTCATAAGTGGGTGGATACAACATAGAGCAAAATTCATTACCATTTATGGACATTTTCGATACAAGATCAATAAATGGGCGGAGTTAACAATTTCCTGAGCCAGCGAAAACATGGTCAAACAAGGACTAACTGATAACAGATGTGGTCAAGTCTGGACATGCGCCAGACGGACAAAGGAGCTATTTATAGACTGTTACTAGGCAGATTACAAGAGCAACTAGCGAAAAGGTAGGACTCTTCTCGTGCAAAGCACGTGGAGACATGACAATACAAAATGGAGTCCGGACATTAGTTAACATAAGACAAGAAACATGTTTTAACTAGAGAGAATTCATGTCTTTAGTGAATGCTTAATCATATCGCTGTTTTAATTTTCAGCAGACGACCCTTTCAGCATTTACTGAAGACATTCGGCTTGTTGGGATAATCATCATGTATGTCAATTTTCATCATCTCTTCCACCTCTTTGTTTAAATGTTTCTGATAGGTAACATTGGCAATAGCTTTCTTATCAGGAATACAGAATGACACACATAAAGAACAGAGTAAAGGACCACACTGAACACAGATGCAACAGGAAAACAGAACTGCTACAATAATACAGAGACCAGTTAAAACTTTCCATCCCCATGTAGTAATCAATGCCCAAAACCATCCAGAAAAGGTCCAGGTGCCATTTTCTGTATGAATTTCAGCTGCGATTTTATGCAATTTATTAATAGCGTTATAGACTGATGGCGTGTGGTCAGGAATAAATAGACAACAACTACTTCCGATAATTCTACACGCTCCACCTCTGTCTGCTAACATAACATCTAATACCATACGATTCTGTAACGCAACAATTCTAGTTATTTGTAATTCTTCCGTAAGATTCCCAAGAGCAACAGCAGCTTGATTTGTTACAGCCTCTACAACTCTTGTTAATCGTCGAACCTTCCTACTATTTAGAGCAGCTCCAACAAAGAAAAACTATCCTAAGTTAAAATCAACATACTGCTGTAAGCTAGTGTCAGTTTGGTCAACATCATCAATAGATAGAGTACGTTTATACCTATTTACAGTTACATTGTTCAATAACTTCAAATCTTTATTATAGGATGCAGGCGCTAAGAATACAGGGGGTAATAAGAACGCTACATAACATACTCCGGACCAGCCGGCTGGTAAGCGATAATAACCCTTATTCCCACATACGAAATATGTATTATGGGAAGCTAAGAAAGTACTATTATTTAATCCATCTATATTCAAAACAATAATACAGTCACTAACACCAACAGGAATATGACCCACACTCTGAACACACAGGTCCGCTTGAGCTTGTGCCACTTGAATCACAAATTGTTCATTCCCTGCAGTGTCTCTGGTGTTCGTGAAGATATAGGAGATTGATTCATTGTCTGGTCGATATTCTTCCCACTCCCATATTGTCCCATTCGCTTGTGGATAGCCTTCTTTATCTTGATGACATTCCCTATTAAGTCTAAAAAGTAGTCGTCCCACTGTAGGTTTCCGAGTGGCAAAAAGCAAAGTATACCATGCTCTACAAGAGCCATTATGAGAGAAAGGAAGAGGTATGAACGGCGTTCCTCCTTTCTTCTGATGAGCTGGCATCATACCACATATCCAACAGTTCGTAGCATTTGTAGCAACATGGGTATGATGCAACATCTGGATAAAAGTATTATTCAAATAAGACTGACGATGCTTCAGTTCTTGATACGGAAGGGTATAAAAGTAGTGCTCCTCAGGCACTGGAGTAGTCAAAACAAGTAACTCACGGGCAGGAGTCACATCCTCAACAAACCACGTGGTTATACCAACAATGGCTACAATGATAATAAAGCTTGTCACACAAAAAATCTTCTTCTTCTCCATTTTATAGTAAAAGTCAATATCTTCCTGAAACTAAAAGGTTGTCAGAACTCTTCCCCTTAGGCAGCCGTTGATTTCTTCACCAGCGGGCCAAGACGGGTGTCACTACACTAATGCAGGGCTGATCCCCCCCCCTTGCCTCATTGGCCCTCCGTTTCACTAACCTAAGGGCCGTTCTGACAACGTGTCCTGATACAGAAAGAAATCACTTCCTCGGTCTGAGATGATATCTTCCTCCTCCAGGAATTGCTTGGTCCGGGAAGAGCTCCTCAGTGTCGTTCGGTTCCACAGCACGGCCTTTCTCTGCAGTCAGGATTTCTCGATGGTCGGTCAATTCAGCAGGCTCCACTAATCCAGGTGGCACTTTACGACAGTGCAAGGAGTGGATCCAGTTCTTCCGATTGGAGACTCGCACAGCAGTCCTCGTTGCGAGCAAGACTTGCTCAGGACCAACCCATCTCGACTGTTCGTCCTTTCAAACACCTTGATCATGACATGGTCTCCAGGCCGGAGGTTATGACCTTCACCTGTGGACCGATCAGGGAGCGCTTCTCGAACCTGTTGATGAATAGAAACCAAATTATCCGTTAACTGAGCCAGATAATCATTCATCATTACACAAGGTACATCATACACTGACTTCGGTTTCGGTGGACACCAAATATTCATTGGGCGTCCAAACACGATCTCGTATGGCGTGAGACCGGTCCGAGAATGCGGTATCAATCTAATTGACAATAATGCCAGTGGTAAAGCGTCTGGCCAAGTCAAAGAAGTCGAAGCTTGGATCTTAGCGAGCTTAAGCTTCAAAGTACCGTTATATTTCTCAACTAATCCCGCAGACTGAGGGTGAAACACTGCATGAAACTTCTGGGTAATTCCTAGTCCTTTCAGGACATACTTGATAACGTCTGCTATAAAATGAGGTCCGTTATCACTCCACAACAATCTACAAACACCATATCGAGGAAAGAACTCTTTCAATAGCATCTTGGCTGTAGTCATTGCAGTATTGTCTTTCGTAGGGTACGCCTCAACCCATTTGCTGAAGGCACAAACCACTACTAGAACATACTTCAGATTGTTACAGCGCTCAAGCTGAATGTAATCCATCTGCAAAACCTCAAAGGGTGCAGTGGGTGTTGCAAATCCTCCTGCTGGAGCTCGTGTACCCTTTCCGGGGTTATACCTCAGGCAAATCATGCAGGTCTGCACTACCCTCTTTGCCGTACTAGCGATCTCCGGATGCTCCCAAACTCGTGTGAGTAATTTGACAATTGCGGAAGCTCCGACATGCGCTAGTCCATGTGCCATCTGAACCATAGGTTGTACAAAAGCTGTGGGTAACTTCCATTTATCCATCTGCTTATTTCTCCAACACCCTTCATCATCTAATTCTCCATCATTGGACCATTGCTCCCGTTCCTTATCGGAAGCGGTCCTCTGTATCTCCAGCACTTCTCTCCTATCATCGTGCCATCTTTCTGCCTGTGACTTCACAACATACATTGCAGTGGAGCCAGGCTGCATCGCAGTCTCTCGTGCCACCCGGTCTGCCAAAGCATTCCCTTCTCCAGCTTTATCAACCACCTTTTTATGGGCACTACATTTAACTATAGCAATCTTCTTTGGATATGTTAATGCAGTCAAAAGGTTGTGAACTAACTCTCCATACATTATCTGTGTTCCATGTGACGTTAGAAACCCTCTCTCCTTCCAGAGTAGGCCAAAATCGTGCGCTACTCCGAAGGCATAGCGGCTATCTGTATAAACATTCACACACAATCCTGCACTGAGCTCACATGCTCGTGTTAATGCTATCAGTTCCGCTGCCTGAGCTGATTTCTGCGGTATGCGTGCTGTCTCCACTATTGTTTGTAATGTGGTAATTGCATACGCTGATGAAGTCGTACCATCTGGTAGCTTCAGGCATGATCCGTCCACCCATAGTTCTCCATCTACATCTGTAAAGGGCGTATCCTGGAGATCAATACGACCCTTTGTCTGCTCCTCAGTCACAAGAATACAGTCATGTGCTTTTCGTGCTTCAGAATGAGTTTCCGGGAACGGCAACAATGTGGCTGAATTTAACGTTGCACACCTCTTTAACGTAATATGAGGAGCCAAAAGCGTCAACTCATATCCCGTTAGACGAGCACTGGTCAAGTGCTGCATCTTTGTCTGATTAAGCAGGGCATCAACAGCATGGGGAACTAATACCCACAGCTTATGAGATAACACAATTCCCTCGCTTTGGCGTATTGACACAGCTGTCGCCGCAACCGAGCGAAAACAACCAGGCAATGCTCGGGCAACAGGATCAAGTACAGCCGAAAAATATGCACAAGGGCGCTGCTTGTCGCCGTGCATCTGCACTAAAACTGATAATGCACATCCATCTTTCTCATGTACATACAATGTAAAGGGCTTCGTATAATCAGGGGTCCCTAACACTGGTGCTGAACAAAGGGCTTGTCGCAATTGCTGAAAGGCAATTTCACACTCATTTGACCAGGGCAGAGGAATTGGGGTATCTTTTGTCAAAAGTGCTAACAATGGCTTAGCTATGTGTGAGAACCCCAATATCCATTGCCTACAGAAAGAAGCAAGACCGAAAAATGCACGCACGTCCTTCTGTGTGGAAGGTACTGGCGTGTCCAAAATTGCTTGAATACGATCTGGTGTGAGTGCACGCCCCTCCTTAGACAAAAGGTGACCCAAATAAGTCACCTTTGGTCTACAGAATTGCAATTTCTTCCTCGACACTTTGTGATTGTGAGATGCCAAAAAGGAAAGCAAGGATAACGTGCACGTCTCACACAGCTCAGGAGTGTCGGCCGCCAACAAGATGTCATCGACATATTGTATAAGGGCTACACCATCAGGCAGAACAAAGGAATCCAATTGTCTTTTCAATGCTTGACTGTAAATACTAGGACTCTCTGTATAACCCTGAGGGACTCTACAAAATCTATAAGACCGATTATTCAAAGTAAAGCCGAAGAGGTACCGGCTATCAGGATGAATAGGAATCGAGAAGAAAGCATTTTTCAAATCGATAACTGAAAATGTGGTCGCCGTTGGTGGGACCAGAGTAAGTAACGTTGTGATATCAGAAACCACTGGATACTGAGGTATCACTATCTTATTCACCTCCCTTAAGTCAATAATAAAACGATAAACCCTAGTATCGGTATCTTTCTTCAAAATGGGTAAAATAGGACTGTTGCAGACGTTGTAGGGAACTTCCTCCACTACTCCCACCTTAATCAAATCCTGCACAATCTGTATGAGTGCCTCCTCCCCCTCCTGGGAAATACGATACTGAGGGAGGCGTGGTAACACAGCACCCTCCTGGACACTAATGTGGACAGGCGGAATCACCATCTGTCCCACATCAGTATCCGAAGTGGCCCACAAAGTACGAGGGAGAGAAGCTAACACAGTATCCTCTGCAACCACACACATCCGTTCTGCCATAGGGTGATTATCGTTTAATATCACACGTACTCCAGTAGGGGAGCAGCAGATCGTAGCTCGGAAGTGCTTAAGCATATCAAGACCCATAATGTTGTCAGGCGTGTTCGGGGCAAGCAAAAACGGACAAGGTGCAGAAAGGTGTTCAACACGAAATGCAAGGGGTCAGGATAGAGGGCTTCGAGAGAGTGTACCATCAAACCCTACCGATGTAACCATTAAGCCAGATGGGGGAGCCCTCGGAACCAATTGTTTGGACAGCGCACTGCGAGTAGCTCCTGTATCAACTAGGAACTGATCAGTAGAACCCAGAACATTTGCTGAAACATAAGGACCCCTCTGATCAACCGGCACTTCAACTGATTCCAACCCCCATCCAACGCAATCCTACGCATGCTGCGAATCATGGTACCCAGAACGGTCATTCCCAGACATTTGATACTGATTTTGCCGATCAAATACATTAGGTCTATCTCGTTGCTGCACGTTAGTCTCAAAGCGAGCACGATCATTGGAATTCCCTCTAAAATTCGAAAAGCCCCCTCTACCTCTCGACGGTCCCTGACCACGTCCCTGATGGGGTGCATATAGTACCGGACAATCCCTGGCCCAATGACCCAGCTGTTTACAATACGCACATTGATTTCTATTAACATCCGACCGACCCGAAGGGGGACCATAAAATCCTCCTCTACCTCTCTCAACACCCCGACGAGGCGGACCATACACTTGTGCTAACATCACCTTAGTTTTCAAATCTTTCGATTTCTTCTCCTCATTCCCCTTCGCTTCTTGTTTCTGACGCTCATAATACTGAGCCATAGTCAGGAGGGATGCCGGAGACGAGGTGGATCAAGAACTTTCACTCGCCTTTAGTCGAGCTGCTATTCCCGGTAATAAATCCGCCACATATTTATCAACAAAAAGGTGTCGACCCGTATCATCCGTAAGCGACTGACCACTGAAATCGTGAAATGTTTCCTCAAAGCGCGTAAAGAAGTCTGAAACTGATTCATCAACCTTCTGTTTACACGAGGCTAACATATTCCAGTCAATCTTTTTAGGGGGAATAATTGTTTTCAACTTGGTCAAGATAGCAGCAGGGAGATCTAAAATAATCTGGGGCGGTTTTTGCGCGGGTTTTCTCCCCCTATCCTCATCCTCAATCTCAGACCACTTGGCCTTGAAAGCGGCTTGATCATCCACCTTCCGCACAGATCGCCACATATCCGGTGGTAAAATGAGCCCAAAGAACAAATCTATATCTGCTAAAGTCATAGTACAAGAATTCAAGGCCCCCTCGACCTCTTCGTAAAAGGCCGCTGGATTCTTGCGGGGGTCAGGCAATGCATTCTTTAATGCCATAACATCAGTCCTATGCCAGGGAGTATAAACCCAATTATACACAAAATATCCCCTAGCATCGGGGGAAGACATGTCTGGACTAGTTCCTGCTCCTTTAGGAGGAACATACAAAGGTGCCGCCTCTCGCATCGGTTTAGCATGCACTAGTTCGCTCTTATCTGAATGGGAGGTAGACGATTGTTTCCCGCCGGCGTGTGAATCCGATTGCTCTTTCTCCCCTGTCTTTTGGCATGCTTTCTCTTTGAGTTCAAACGCCGCGTCCCGCAATGCAAACAGCCATCGGACCGCATCGGGTACCTTAGAGGGAGAAAAGACACCATTACGTAATGCTTTAGAATCTGATACTACATCATCAGGCTCAAAAACATCAGAATATTTCCGAAAGGCAGTAATCACTTCATCAGAAAAAGTTTCAACAAAATACAACTTTTCTCTATCCCGCCAACTTTCCAAAAAGTCCAATAATTCAGTAAGAGATAGCTTGCCCTTAAGCGCACGAAGAGAAATTTTCCGAAGCTCACCCATATGCTCAGTTGATAACATGGACCGCGTGTCTACCTTATCCGAAACCGATCCAGAATCTTTTGACCTCGGGGCAGACGCGCCAACATAAGGGGGCGGAGAGCGATCTAATAAATGAAAATCATCTTCGAGATTAGTAAGGACAGGATAAAGTGGCTGGCGGACAGCATATTGACCCGAGACTTGCAACCTACGCTCTTTCTCTCGTCTCTCCGCCAGTTCTCTTTCCTCCCGACGCTTCGCTTCCTGTGCTCTCACATGATCATTTTTCCGTTGCTCTTTATCAATCAGCGCTTTCTCACGTTTCTCTTGCTCACGCACTTCCTTCACCCATAACCGTACACATTCAAACATGTCTTGCCGAGCACGCCGTTTACACATACACTGTTCCACATACTCAATCTTACGCATATCAAACGATCCATACAAAGGCCATCGTAACTCAGGATCCTTTTTGGTGTATTTCCTCCACACTGTGCTGTACATTATAGAGGAAAGACCATGTTTCACATACATATCCCTATTAGGAGTCCCCTCTGGGGGGGCTGGAGCAGATTCCTCAAGAGTTAACCGGTTTCCAAAGCAGCAGCACCACTTACGGAGTGCGCTAAAAGCAGGCATGCTCAAAAATAATGCAAAATATGCAGTATTATCAAAAATGGCACTTAAACGTTGCGCCGTTCAAATTTAAACAACTCCGGAGAAATATCTCCACATTACCTGCCTATATGTGTTGCAACGCATATATTCTCACAGTAATCAATACAAAATATGACCGGTCATCACAAATCAAACTCAAATAGCCAACCCAGGCTTCAAAACTCGGAGCAAGTACCGTACAATGGTTCTTACCAATCAAGAGTGTCCAGATTCCAACTGCCAAGTTCCAAAATTCGCCCAAACGGCTGGCACACGGCAAACCGACAGAAGAGGTCTCAGTCGAGGACCGGCGCCACCCAGATGGTCAGCTCGGAAGGGAAGGAAGAAAACCTCGGGATGCCAGGACTAAAAGACGCCGCTGGCAGTGATCACATCCCCGGCCAAATTCCTCACCTTCGTCGCGACCCGCAGAATACAAGGGTTCGCTCTCCTGTAACAAATGCTAGAAGGAAGTTGGCACGGAAACTGCAAATACAAAGACAGAGTTTATTAACCCTTAAGGGTGGTCCTACAACCTACACAACACTCTTCAGTATTGCATAGAGTAGCACAAAGAACTTGCGTACGTGGTCCCCTTTTATACACAACAGAGGGGCTCATAAGTGGGTGGATACAACATAGAGCAAAATTCATTACCATTTATGGACATTTTCGATATAAGATCAATATATGGGCGGAGTTAACAATTTCCTGAGCCCGCGAAAACATGGTCAAACAAGGACTAACTGATAACAGATGTGGTCAAGTCTGGACATGCACCAGACGGACAAAGGAGCTATTTATAGACTGTTACTAGGCAGATTACAAGAGCAACTAGCGAAAAGGTAGGACTCTTCTCGTGCAAAGCACGTGGAGACATGACAATACAAAATGGAGTCCGGACATTAGTTAACATAAGACACGAAACATGTTTTAACTAGAGAGAATTCATGTCTTTAGTGAATGCTTAATCATATCGCTGTTTTAATTTTCAACAACAGTACACAATTATAAGGTTAGGCTGTGGGAGATGTAGAAAGGATTTCACCAAAGGCATTAATTGGTGCCACTTTAACCCTCTCTGACCAATCCATTTAATGTCTACATTTGGCAAAGCAAGGTCTTTCACAATACCTCTTTTTTCTGCATACTTTTCACTCCAGAAGACATAGCTATGACCTACAATCCACACTGTGAACATCTTTCAAGGAGATCTGGATGCACTCAGAAGGTGTCTTTCAGTAGAATGGCAATATGAAAAGAAAGATAGTTGTAAAATGGAGGATTACATACTTTTTTTTTTAATAAAAAGAACTCATTGGCTGTTTCAGACCATTCTACACTAAAAACTAGGCTGTATGTTTACATTTTTAAAAGCATGTTTTTTATTGGTTCAGAAAAATATGTTCCCACAGAACATTAGTTTGTATTTGCTGTTAGGTTTGAAAAGTCAAGCACTCTTGCTCTTTGGATTAGAAACATTGTGTGCTGAACTTCTGACCTCTCTGCTCACACCAGTGTTCCATGACCTGTTGCTATGGTAGCAGGCAGAAGTCATGTAGGGGGTAGGAATCATTTGGAAAGGGTTGAAATTTGCAACCAATAGAAATGTGTGTTTCCATTTGAAAAAATGTGGGAAGCAATGTGATTTGAAGTTAACATGTATATGTGTGAAAAAAGAGAGGGAAAGTTTGCCATTTACTGGTTCTGGTGAGAGGAGTACAGTTCAGAGATTCTGGCTCTGATAATCTGCTGTGTGAGTGCCACATTTCTTTCTCAACTAACTACTTTTAAAGGTGAGTTGTGAATTTGAGAGGGGATGTATGTGGTTCATTTTGATATAAATAATATAAATTTGTTTCATGTTTTTCAAGTTGTGTTTTACATTTTATGTTTTGGAAGATATTTAACTGCTTTGAACTTGTAAGATATTATGGAGTATGTCTTCATCATAAGTTAAGGTGTAATGGTATCATTGAGGAATACAGTTTTGTGCCTAGAATCACATTATGAGTCTGTGTGCACACAGGAATTGATGTCAGAGATTTAATTTGTGTTGCTGTTGTTCTGTTAGACTTGCACTCGCAGGCAAGGGGCAGCTTTTTTTTTTGAACTGTGATGGTTAGCATTCACCACAAATCACTATCTCACAGATGAAAGGCAAATGCTAACACATTTGAAATCAACATGGTAGATTTTCCTTCCACTCCTGCAATGGTTGAGGTAGTTCCTACATGTTCAAAACTCCAATTAACCCTTACCACACATGTACTCTTACATACATCTCTGCAGTCTTCATGCAGTTGTGCAAGCGTCAATGCAGATCTCTCTTGCACCTGAAAATACACAGTCTCCAGAAACACAGTTTTAGCACACAGACAGCTGCGTCTCCTGCACTCCCATGCTAACTATTCAGCACTGTGTGGTATTTCAGATAGCAGTGTGTAACGCTAACACATTCAACGTCACCAAGGTTCATTTCCTTTGCTGTAGTCTAATCACTCACCCAGGTTCCACATGCTCATGGTCTCAAGTAGCAGTTAGGACATGTGCTCTTTTCAGCCTCTCTAAACTATAAGGAAAATGTGTCAGGCTGTTACACTACTTATCACTTGCTCACCCGCAGTAGTAAATGTGTTTTGAAATTGCCAATAAAATATTGTTTTATGCCTAGAATCACACCATGAGTCTGTCTGCACACAGGAATTGTTGTCAGAGATTTAATACGTGTTGCTGTTGTTCTGTAAGACTTGCACTCACAGGAAAGGGGCAGCTTGTTTTCTTGAACTGTGATGGTTAGCATTCAGCACAAATCAATATCTCACAAATGAGAGGCAAATGCTAACACATTTGAAATCAACATGGTAGATTTTCCTTCCACTCCTGCAATGGGTGAGGTAGTTCCTACATGTTCATAACTCCAATTAATTCTTACCACACATATACTCTTATATACATCTCTGCAGTCTTCATGCAGTTGTGCAAGTGTCAATGCAGATCTCTCTTGCACCTGACAATAAACAGTCTCCAGAAACACACTCTTAGCACACAGGCAGCTGCTTCTCCTGCACTCCCATGCTAACTATTCAGCACGGTGTGGTATTTCAGATAGCAGTGTGTAACGCTAACACCTTCAACGTCACCAAGGCTCATTTCCTTTGCTCTAGTCTAATCACTCACCCTGGTTCCACATGCTCATGGTCTCAAACAGCTGTTAGGACATGTGCTCTTTTCTGCCTCTCTAAACTATAAGGAAATGTGTCAGGTTGTTACACTACTTATCACTTGCTCTACCACAGTAGTAAATGTGTTTTGAAATTGCCAATCAAATATCGTTTTATGTCTAGAATCACACCATGAGTCTGTCTGCACACAGGAATTGTTGTCAGAGATTTAATTTGTGTTGCTGTTGTTCTGTAAACTTGCACTCGTAGGAAAGGGGCAGCTTGTTTTCTTGAACTGTGATGGTTAGCATTCAGTATAAATCACTATCTCACAGATGAAAGGCAAATGTTAAAATTTGAAAACAACATGGTAGATTTTCCTTCCACTCCTACAATGGGTGAGGTAGTTCCTACATGTTCAAATTTCCAATTAACCCTTACCACATATGTACTCTTACATACATCTCTGCAGTCTTCATGTATTTGTGCAAGCGTAAATGCAGATCTCTCTTGCACCTGACAATACACAGTCTCCAGAAACACACTTTTAGCACACAGGCAGCTGCTTCTCCTGCACTCCCTTGCTAAGTATTCAGTACTGTGTGGTATTTCAGATAGCAGTGTGAAACGCTAACACATTCAACGTCACCAAGGCTCATTTTCTTTGCTCTAGTCTAATCACTCACCCAGGTTCCACATGGTCATGGTGTCAAGTAGCTGTTAGGACATGTGCTCTTTTCTGCCACTCTAAACTACAAGGAAAATGTGTCAGGCTGTTACAGTAATTATCACTTGCTCTACCACAGTAGTAAATGTGTTTTGAAATTGCCAATCAAATATCGTTTTATGCCTAGAATCACACCATGAGTCTGTCTGAACACAGGAATTGTTGTCAGAGATTTAATTTGTGTTGCTCTTGTTCTGTAAGACTTGCACTCGTAGGAAAGGGGCAGCTTGTTTTCTTTAACTGTGATGGTTAGCATTCAGCACAAATCACTATCTCACAGATGGAAGGCAAATGCTAACACATTTGAAATCAACATGGTAGATTTTCCTTCCACTCCTACAATGGGTGAGGTAGTTCCTACATGTTCAAAACTCCAATTAACCCTTACCAAACATGTACTCTTACATACATCTTTGCAATCTTCATGCAGTTGTGCAAGCGTCAATGCAGATCTCTCTTGCACCTGACAATACACAGTCTCCAGAAACACAGTTTTAGCACACAGGCAGCTGCTTCTCCTGCACTCCCATGCTACCTATTCAGCACTGTGTGGTATTTCAGATAGCAGTGTGTAACGCTAACACATTCAACGTCACCAAGGCTCATTTCCTTTGCTGTAGTCTAATCCTTCACCCTGGTTCCACATGCTCATGGTCTCAAATAGCTGTTAAGACATGTGCTCTTTTCTGCCTCTCTAAACTATAAGGAAAATGTGTCAGGCTGTTACACTACTTATCACTTGCTCTACCGCAGTAGTAAATGTGTTTTGAATATTGCCATTCAAATATTGTTTTATGCCTAAAATCACACCATGAGTCTGTCTGCACACTGGAATTGTTGTCAGAGATTTAATTTGTTTTGCTGTTGTTCTGTAAGACTTGCACTCATAGGAAAGGGGCAGCTTGTTTTCTTGAACTGTGATGGTTAGCATTCAGTATAAATCACTATCTCACAGATGAAAGGCAAATGCTAACACATTTGAAAACAACATGGTAGATTTTCCTTCTACTCCTACAATAAGTGAGGTAGTTCCTACATGTTCAAAATTCCAATTAACCCTTACCACACATGTACTCTTACATACATCTCTGCAGTCTTTATGTAGTTGTGCAAGTGTAAATGCAGATCTCTCTTGCACCTGACAATACACAGTCTCCGGAAACACACTATTAGCACACATGCAGCTGCTTCTCTTGCACTTCCATGCTTACTATTCAGCACTGTGTGGTATTTCAGATAGCAGTGTGTAACGCTATCTCATTCAACGTCACCAAAGCTCATTTCCTTTGCTCTAGTCTAAACACTCACCCTGGTTCCACATGCTCATGGTCTCAAGTAGCTGTTAGGCCCTGTGCTCTTTTTTGCCTCTCTAAACTATTAGGAAAATATGTCAGGCTGTTACAGTAATTATCACTTACTGTACCACAGTAGTAAATGTGCTTTGAAATTGCCAATCAAATATCGTTTTCTACCTAGAATCACACCATGAGTCTGTCTGCACACAGGAATTGTTGTCCGAGATTTAATTTGTGTAGCTGTTATTGTGTAAGATGTGCACTCGTAGGAAAGGGACAGCTCATATGATATGATTTGAAAAGCTCAAAAAATAATATAGTAATATATCTAAATTACATAAAGGTATTTTTTTTAAGTTTCTTTCAGGTATTGCTGAACAACACTGAAATAAATTAAATATGCCTATAAAATCAAGAAAGAGAAAAGAACAGCAAAAACATCTATATTTGAAGACAACTGGACAGCAAAAATTAGTTGAAGAACCACATGTTGGAAAAAAGAAAAAGTCTTCTGGTAAGCAGACTAAGGATTTTTTTTTAAATTTCCTCAAACATAGAAAAAATGTTACAAATATATCCACTGCAAATAGTGTTTCAAGCAGAAAACAACAAGACAATAGAAAGAAAATACTAAATGCTAATGTACAATCAGACGTAAGAAAGAATGACTTAAAAAGAAAAACTGAATTTCAAAACATTCGCAGAATAATGATTCAGAAAAGAGTGATGTTCAATTTGCTAAAGGATGTCAAAAAATATAGGAAGAAAGCAAAATTTTATAAGAAAAAGAAACATATTTAATCAATTGTTGCAAAGGCTTTGGAATTAAAAAGAAAACTATTGATTTTAACTTTGAACAGGATCTGTACATTAGATAAATTAGTCAATGTAATGAAGTCAAAAAGAAAAAGAAAAAGAGTAGTGAAAAAAATAACTTTTGTAAAGTGTTCTTAGGAGAATGGAAGCATAGTTCAAGTACTGAACCATTTTTTAATGAAGAGAGTTATCTTCAAAGTAATAGTTTGCTGCATGCAGTTGACACCAGTGGTAGAGCTTATGAAGTTAAAGATGGTTGTGTAATGGAAAAGGAGAAAATGGTTCCAAGAAATGAGGAAGAAGTGTTAGCTGATGAGGTTATGGGGAAACGTCCTAAAGCCCCAGTGTACACTTGGAATTGTAGTAGTATTTGTACTGTACGACAAGAATCTATTGATAAATTACGTGACTTTCTAAGAGAATATAGTAAAAAAAAGTGTTAAACAGAAGATTAAGATGCTTCAAAGGCTAGATCCATGCACAGTGAGAAAGAATACTGGTTTGCAAGGACATTCTCTGGCTTGTCTTTCTAGGAAAGTTTGTCAAAGTGTTTTTCACCATTTTAGGATGCTGGCAGTACATCATACTGAAATGAGAAAGTTTGTGAGAAGATTGTATTTTGCAAAAAGTCCTGCACTAAAGTTAAATGAGTTGAATACTGCTTTGTTCTGAGGATCTGTATCAGATGTTGAGAAGGTTACTGATGATATTCAGTTTTGTTACTTTGATCCAGAAAAAGAAAGTGCAGGAATTGACACAGTTATTGAGGAAAATGTGGAAGAGAATGTAGAACTCACTGTTAGTAAAAATTTTGAAGATCAAATGACAAAGTTTACTGGTGAGCAGTCTAAATATCGAGTTTTTAATTTCAAACTACAAGTATATCGAGTTGTAAATATCGTAGGTAAAGAATATCGAAGTCAAGAATATCGATGGACAGAATATCGACCCCAAGGTAAGTATTATCGAAGTTAATAATATCGAAGTCATTAATATAGATGTAAGTAATATTGTACTAAAAAATTTCGATGCCAAGAATATCGATATTTTAGTAGTGTAATGTATTTTAATATGTATTTTATTTGTATGTTAAAGATTATTGTAATGTATTTTAATACATTTAAAAATAAATGTTTAGAGATTAATAATTATTTAAAATATAATTTAGCGTTTTAGTATCAGAGCGGGTTGTGGGTTTATAGGGGAATAGGGTGGGAAGTAATTTAATTATAATTAATTAATTATTATGTATTGTTTAATTGGTATTTTTGATTAATTAATTGTTAATTAATTACTAATTGTTAATTAAATATACTAATTGATTAATTAATTGTTAATTAATTATTAATTGTAAATTAATTGTATTAATTGGTTAATTATATAAGTTATAATTAGTTTAATATTAATATTTATTTATTGGTATTGTTAATTAATTAATTGTTAATTACTAATTAATTGGTGATTTAATTTTATTAAGTGATTAATTGATGATTAAATTAATTATGTGAATTTTTATGTGTAGTGGGTTGTGGGTTTATAGGGGAACAGGGTGGGATGTAATTACATTCAAATAATTACTGATCATTTTTATTTATTTGTAATTAATAATAATTAATTGTTAATTAATTATTAATTGGTATTTAATTGTTATTAGTACGTTAAATATAGTAAATAAAAATAATTTATTATTCCATGTTATTTGTTGTTATTGCTAATTAATGTATTGTTAATTAATAATTAATTTGTGAATAATTGTAATTTGGTAGTTAATATGTATAAATTTGTAAATAATAAGTATATTAATTATAAAGAATGTATTATTAATTGTAAATAATAGATAAACTGATATTTAAATGTATTGTGTATTTTGTATGTGTAGTGTGTTGTGTGTTAAAGGGGGAATAGTGTGGGATGTAATTTAAAGTTATTTATATAAATATTTATTTTAAATAATTGGTATTTAATAATACATATTTTGTAAATTAATTATTAATATGCTATTTTTTTATAACTAATTATTGAATTGGTTATTATGTTTGTAGAATCCCTATGCTATCCAGTGCTTTCCCAACTGTTTTACTATCTGGAGTTGGAATAGTAATTTTTAACCCTACGCTATCCAGCTCTTTCCCTACTGTTTCACTTACTGGAGTGGGAATAGTAATTTGTACCCCTACGCTATCCAGCGTTTTCACTACTGTTGCACTCTCTGGAGTGGGAATAGTAATTTTTACTCCTACGCTATCCAATGCTTTCCCTTTTGTTGGACTCACTGGAGTGGGAATAGTAATTTTTACCCTTACGCTATCCAACGCTTTCCCTACTATTGCACTCTCTGGAGTTGGAATAGTAATTTTTACCCCTACGCTATCCAACGCTTTCCCTACTGTTGCACTCTTTGGAGTTGGAATAGTAATTTTTACCCCTACGCTATCCAGCGCTTTCCCTACTGTTTCACTTACTGGAGTGGGAATAGTAATTTGTACCCCTACGCTATCCAACGCTTTCCCTACTGTTGCACTCTCTGGTGTTCGAATAGTAATTTTTACCCCTACGCTATCCAGCACTTTTCCTACTGTTGCACTCTCTGGAGTTGGAATAGTAATTTTTACCCCTACGCTATCCAGCGCTTTCCCTACTGTTTCACTTACTGGAGTGGGAATAGTAATTTTTACCCCTATGCTATCCAGCGCTTTTCCTACTGTTTCACTTACTGGAGTGGGAATAGTAATTTGTACCCCTACGCTATCCAGCGTTTTTACTACTGTTGCACTATCTGGAGTGGGAATAGTGATTTTTACCCCTACGCTATCCAACGCTTTCCCTACTGTTGGAGTCACTGGAGTGGGAATAGTAATTTTAACTCCTACGCTATCCAACGTTTTCCCTACTATTGCTCTCTCTGGAGTTGGAATAGTAATTATTTTCCCTACGCTATCCAACACTTTCCCTACTGTTGCACTCTCTGGAGTGGGAATAGTAATTTTTACCCTTACGCTATCCAATGCTTTCCCTACTATTCCACTCTCTGGAGTTGGAATAGTAATTTTTACCCCTACGCTATCCAACGCTTTCCCTACTGTTGCACTCTTTGGAGTTGGAATAGTAATTTTTACCCCTACGCTATCCAGCGCTTTCCCTACTGTTTCACTTACTGGAGTGGGAATAGTAATTTGTACCTCTACGCTATCCAACGCTTTCCCTACTGTTGCACTCTCTGGAGTTGGAATAGTAATTTTTACCCCTACGCTATCCAACGCTTTCCCTACTGTTGCACTCTTTGGAGTTGGAATAGTAATTTTTACCCCTACGCTATCCAACGCTTTCCCTACTGTTGCACTCTTTGGAGTTGGAATAGTAATTTTTACCCCTACGCTATCCAGCGCTTTACCTACTGTTTCACTTACTGGAGTGGGAATAGTAATTTTTACCCCTACGCTATCCAACGCTTTCCCTACTGTTGCACTCTCTGGAGTTGGAATAGTAATTTTTACCCCTACGCTATCCAGCGCTTTTCCTACTGTTGCACTCTTTGGAGTTGGAATAGTAATTTTTACCCCTACGCTATCCAGCGCTTTTCCTACTGTTTCACTTACTGGAGTGGGAATAGTAATTTGTACCCCTACGCTATCCATCGTTTTCACTACTGTTGCACTCTCTGGAGTGGGAATAGTGATTTTTACCCCTACGCTATCCAACGCTTTCCCTACTGTTGGAGTCACTGGAGTGGGAATAGTAATTTTAACTCCTAGGCTATCCAACGTTTTCCCTACTATTGCTCTCTCTGGAGTTGGAATAGTAATTCTTTTCCCTACGCTATCCAACACTTTCCCTACTGTTGCACTCTCTGGAGTGGGAATAGTAATTTTTACCCTTACGCTATCCAATGCTTTCCCTACTATTGCACTCTCTGGAGTTGGAATAGTAATTTTTACCCCTACGCTATCCAACGCTTTCCCTACTGTTGCACTCTTTGGAGTTGGAATAGTAATTTTTACCCCTACGCTATCCAGCGCTTTCCCTACTGTTTCACTTACTGGAGTGGGAATAGTAATTTGTACCCCTACGCTATCCAACGGTTTCCCTACTGTTGCACTCTCTGGAGTTGGAATAGTAATTTTTACCCCTACGCTATCCAACGCTTTCCCTACTGTTGCACTCTTTGGAGTTGGAATAGTAATTTTTACCCCTACGCTATCCAACGCTTTCCCTACTGTTGCACTCTTTGGAGTTGGAATAGTAATTTTTACCCCTACGCTATCCAGCGCTTTACCTACTGTTTCACTTACTGGAGTGGGAATAGTAATTTTTACCCCTACGCTATCCAACGCTTTCCCTACTGTTGCACTCTCTGGAGTTGGAATAGTAATTTTTACCCCTACGCTATCCAGCGCTTTTCCTACTGTTGCACTCTCTGGAGTTGGAATAGTAATTTTTACCTTTACGCTATCCAACGCTTTCCCTACTATTGCACTCTCTGGAGTTGGAATAGTAATTTTAACCCTACGCTATCCAACGCTTTCCCTACTGTTGCACTCTTTGGAGTTGGAATAGTAATTTTTACCCCTACGCTATCCAGCGCTTTTCCTACTGTTGCACTCTCTGGAGTTGGAATAGTAATTTTTACCTTTACGCTATCCAACGCTTTCCCTACTATTGCACTCTCTGGAGTTGGAATAGTAATTTTAACCCTACGCTATCCAACGCTTTCCCTACTGTTGCACTCTTTGGAGTTGGAATAGTAATTTTTACCCCTACGCTATCCAGCGCTTTTCCTACTGTTGCACTCTCTGGAGTTGGAATAGTAATTTTTACCTTTACGCTATCCAACGCTTTCCCTACTATTGCACTCTCTGGAGTTGGAATAGTAATTTTAACCCTACGCTATCCAACGCTTTCCCTACTGTTGCACTCTTTGGAGTTGGAATAGTAGTTTTTACCCCTACGGTATCCAACATTTTCCTTACTGTTGTTTTTGTTGGAGTTGGACTAGTAGTTTTATTGTGTCTGATATTTCATATGTTTTGTATTATTTTTGCTATTGTAATATATCATTAATAATAAAAATTATTCACATTAAAAATATTGATTATTATTTGCTATATGTAATTATTAAATATTTATTAATGTTATTATTTTATGTGTATAGATGTATTGGTAATTTTTAAAAATATGTAATAATTTATACGTTACAGAAATTATTAGTAAAATTAATTATTAAGTAAGAATATATATTATATATTATATGTATATGTTTAATTAAAGTTTTATTAAATTATATATATTAATTATACATTTTAAATATTATACAATATATTTTAATATGTTTATTTAATTTCTAAGTATAATTTGGTTTATTTTATATATATTTTTAAAGTAAAAGAAAAACGATATTTTTAATAACGATATTTTTGACATCGATATTTAATTTTCGATATTTTTGTACTTACCATGTTGTAGATAGGATGTCGATATTCTTGACATCGATATTTTTGTTGCGATATATTTGTAGGTCGATTTTCTGTCTGTCGAAATTATGTCATACAACCAATTTACTATCATCTCTAATGAAAGACCAAATATTACTTGTATTTGTTGCCGGAGAAGCCATTATAAAACTCAAACAAGGAATGTTGATCTCTATAAAAAAAAGTGAAAAAGAAAATGATTTTAAGTGGAAGGATTTTGCTACATATTTATTTCTGGAAAATTGTTTTGATTTGGGTGAAGATCAGCGTATTTGTAAATACTGTTATAACAAGTTTGAAGAAAATAAAATGCCAACTAGAGCTGTACATAATAATTTAGAATTGGTTGATATTCCTGCAGAACTTTGTGATTTAAATACGTATGAGTCTATACTCAATCAATGTGTCCATCCATTTCAGACTATAGTTCCTATGGAGCCCAAAACAGGTACATTACCTCCTTCAGATTTACACAGAGGTTTAAAAGGAAGAGTTGTCTATTTGCCATTAGATTTGAAAAAAAATATTGAAACAATTGATGCAGATAGTTTGGAAACTGAACCATTAGTTATTCTGGTTAATGGTGTACCTACAAAGAATAAGAAAATTTGGCAGGAGCTAGTAGATGTACGAAAAGTACAAAGAGCAAATTTATATTTGAAAAGAAATAATAAATGGTATGAATCAATTTATATGGATGAAGATGAAGAAGTTTTACCAGAAGACACAGAAATATCAACTGGGCAAATTGAAAAAGTGGATAAGTCCAAAGAAGAAATTTATGAACATTTCAGCATACATCCTCTTCATTCTAAAGAAGTTATGGGAAACACTCTTGATCTGTTTCAGATGAAAAAAGCAAAAGGAACTCCCGTGAGTGTATGGGAGGGGAGCTTGGAAGCTCGTTGTTTTCCCCAGCTGTTTCCTACAGGAAAAGGTGGACGATATGATGAACGTCCAGTAGAGATTCCTGCTTCTGAGTATCGGACTACAAGATTATATGGAGAAGATCCAAGATTTCGTCAAAGTATTCCTTATTTGTTCCATCTTTTATTTGAAAGTGACTTGTCTGCACTATCTTATGCAGTAAATCACATTTTAAAAACTGGAGTTCATCTACATAATGTGTCTGCAAAGGATTTTATGAACAAAGTGCAACAGCGAGATGATCATTTGAAATCTCAATTGATTAATCTGATGGCTTGTCAGCGTGGGACTAATGAATATTGGTACCGACGCCATGGAGAATTGAAATTTATGTTACGGAATTTAGGAACCCCTACATGGTTCCTTACCCTAAGCTGTGCTGAGTATGCTTGGGATGATTTATTGGATTTTCTTCGAGAGGCAAATTCAAATATTGAAAACATCCAATACAAGACAGCAGGAGAATTGTGCTCATTGGATCCGGTTAATGTTTGCAGATATTTCAATCATAGATTTGAGGCTATGATGTCCTTCATCTCCAATAAAAAAATCCACCTCTTGGAGAAGTTGTGGATTTCTTTTGGAGAAAAGAGTACCAAGCAAGAGGTCCTCCTCATATTCATATGCTGTTGTGGATCAAGGATGCCCCAAAATTTGGAACAGATCCTGATGATGCAGTTTTATCTTTCATTGAAGAATATGCAACATGTAATATACCTAAAAGCACAGAAGAAAAAATCTTAAAAGAGCAAGTTTTACGTTTCCAAAGTCATCGGTGTGGAAAATACTGTTGACGAAAGTACAAGAGTAAAGATAAATTCTACACAAAATGTCGATTTGGATTTCCACGACCTGTTCTTTCAAAAGGAAGAGTAAACAGTTTTATGTCAGCTGTGCGACATACCATTACAAGAAAATCTCCAAAAAATACCTACAACCTAAGAAGAAAAGAAGAGTCAAAATATATAAATGACTACAACCCAGTCATTTTATCCATGTGGAATGCAAACATGGATATTCAGTATGTAGCTGACAATTCTATTGCTGTTGCTCGGTATGTCACATCTTACATCACTAAATCTGAAAAATTGGAATTAAAAGAAATGTGGGAAGACTGTCAGTAAAAAGCTATACAGTTTCAGTTTAAAGATGTTATCGCTTCGAGAAATTGGGTCATAAGAATGCTCAGATATCATCTGCAAGTCTGTACTCCAAATCCAGAAGAATAATTTAGGTAAGTTTAGGCCTTGCAGGAATGCGAAATCGGGTACTGAAATCTATGCGAGAAATTGAATGTTTAGCAGAGAACGAACCGGAAAGTACAGACATTTTGAAAACAAACATGTTGGACACATATTACCCAAACAGAAGTCATCATCTTGAGAACATGTGTCTCTTTGAAGTGCTGCAGAACTACATTTTTAAACGGAATGCAACAGAAGACATCAACAATGGAAAATATCATGTCATTGGTGAAGAAGGATGTTTGGTGAAACAAACAAAAGGAAGTTTGATTAATCACAGGAAACTGAGTTGCGACACTACTGACCAAAAGGAATTTTTCTACTTAGCACTTTTACAGATGTTTTAAACCATGGCGTTCAGGGGATGAATTACTTGGAGATTTTCAGAGCTATGAAGATTCCTTTTATGCATGCAAAGATAGCATAGAATGCAGTACTATCACAAATTATGTACAAATGTTAAATGAAGAAATTGAACAAGAAGCTACAATTGCAGCTGAAGTAGCTAGAGACAGTTCTCAAGACAGTCAAAGTTCTGGTACGTTCAGTCAAGATCCTCTAGGACGAACCAATCGTAGAAAATGAAGCTGCAATAGCCATGACTGAAGTGGAAACAGCTATGAATCAAGCTCAGGAAGATTTAATGAACTTACCAAATTTGGAACAACAACTGAATGATGAACAACAACAAATTTATGAAGAAGTCACAAAACAAATTGATCATGGATTACTACATGAAAATAAAGAGTGCTCATGCAAATCATTTGAACCAATCAGAATGTATGTGAGTGGACAAACTGGAACTGGAAAAAGTTTCTTAATTAAAGTAATTAGAAGCTACCTACAGAAAAAAACTGATTCAACTTTGTCTTGTGTTGTTACTGCTCCAACTGCGTTAGCAGCATATAACATAAAAGGAATTACCTTACATCGTTTGCTAATGTTACCAGTAGAGCATGAGAACAAAATAGAATACCACAAGCTAACAGGAGAAGCATGTTTTGAAGTTTCAAGAGTGTTGAAGAAAATGAAGGTTCTCATTATTGATGAGGTAAGCATGGTATCAAACTTAATGCTTGCCTTTGTGCATTTAAGAATGCAGCAAATTCTAAAGACAGACTATGACGTGTTATTTGGAGGAAAACATGTTATAGTTTTTGGGGATCTACTCCAGCTCCCTCCAGTTAAAGGACAACTAGTATTTAATACTCTTACACATGAAGACACAAAAAAGTCGTTAGGAAATATAGGTAATGTGAATATTTGGTCATACTTTGAGTACAAAGAACTCATTACCAATATGCGGCAAGCAAATGATGATGATTATGCAAGTATTCTCATAGATATCAGAATTGGACTACTCACAGAACATGGCAGAAAAGCTTTACAGAGTCGATTGCTATGTAATTTGTTTCCAACAGAACAAATAGTTCCAGAGAAAATATACAAGAAAATAGCAGAAAAAAATACAGTAATCTGCTTAATGCCAACACTACATGAATGCTCTATATTCAATGAAGAACTTTTGAAATTGGAAAATGAAGAGATTATAAAAATGGAAGCTGTGGATAAAATACAGCATGAAGGAATAACTATTATATTGACAAGCAAATTGACAACTAAATTGGATTTCTAGAGAAAAACATATCAAAAACAGCTGGTTTAGAAAAGAATCTTTATGTATGTATGAACTGTCGAGTAATTTTAAGACGTAATTTGAATGTAGAAAAAGGTTTAGTGAATGGAGCTATGGGTAAAGTTGTGGGTTTTGTTAATTACCAGAAAAAAGATGGAATTGAATTTTTAAAAATAAAATTTGATCAGATTGAAGAGGTTAAAGACATTAGTCGTTGTTCAGTTCTTTTTTTGCTTGTGAAAGACTTATGTGTACGTAGGAAGCAGTTTCCGCTTTCTCTAGCATATGCTTTAACTATTCACAAATCTCAAGGATTAACTGTAGATAGTGCTTTTGTAAACATTGGATCTAGTGTGTTTAAAGAAGGTATGGCATATGTTGCTTTGTCATGAGTGGAAAAATTATCTGGTTTATTCATGATAGACTTTGATGACTGAAAAGTTAGTGCTGATGCAAATTGTGTAAAGGAGAATAATAGATTAAGAAGAAGCTATGCTCCTCATTTAGGTCAGTATTTTGTTTTTGAAAAACGTGTTGTTAGTCGGAAAAGGAGAATTGAGAATATCAGTAATGAGGATGTACAGAAGAGAAAACAAAAAGAGAGTGATGTGATTGCAAGCAAAAAGAAAAAGGACAATGTTGAAGAGGTTGTTGGTTGTCATTTTGAAAATAGCTCTGGTGTCAACTGCTACGCTAATGTAGTGCTGAATGTTGTATTTTATCTTGAAAGTTTGCAACAGCAGATAATACTAAATCATGAAAAAAGATTTTGTTATCTGCTGAGTTTCCTTTATGAGAAGTTGAGTATTGATAAAACTAAAATAGAAAGTGCTTCTGATGTTAGAAAACTTTTAGATGTCTGTTCTGGATGTACACAGTTTACACAAAATGTCCAGCAAGATGCACAGGAATTCTTAATGTATATGCTTATGGTACTGGAAGATGAAGGGGTAGAAATAGAAAATATGTTTGGTCTCTCTTATAAATGGGAACATTGTTGTGAAAACTGTATGAACACATGTAGCACTAATGTTGATTCAGAAAGGTTCATACATTTAACATTACCAGAGAGTAAATCAGTGACTTTTAGTAAATTAGTTAAAGATGCAGATCACAACATGGAATGTTCTCAATGTAAATCAGAAATGTTGTCAACGTTATTTGTACAGAAATATGGACAGTATATAATTTTAATGATGCAAAGTTGTAGATCTGATGGAACAAAATTGGACACTTTAATAAAGAAGTTTGTAGGAAATCAATTATCAATATCAGGAAAGACTTTTGTTGCAGTTGCAATAATATTCCATGATGGACCTTATATAACTTCTGGTCATTACACAGTTTATCTAAAATGTGAAAAAGGCTGGACACTGTGTAATGATTCTCAATTGATTTTCAAGCAACGTTTGCCTGCAGAATTACCAAATTGTTACTTAATTTTTCTAAAACCAAAATTTTAGATATAAATTACAGCATCTGAAGAAACCATTATTTCGATTTTATAGGATTAACATTAGGGGTGGGTGTAATTTGCGAAATTCACTTTCGCAAATTATTGCGAAAATGTTAAAAATCTCTGCAAACACGCGGAAATATCGCGAAGATGCGGAAGTTTTTTTCCCGCCCGTTCGCGGTATTTTCTGCATGGTCGCGGCTCGCCAACTTACCCATGTGGTTGCTCGCGGGCGCGGCCATCTTGTTTTCAGTTGTCTCGCGGTGCATGATCGCGAGAAGAAAGACGTGATCGCGCGACGCATAACGTCACTGCGGGCGCGAACTGTCGCGAGACAGCGCAAATGGCTACCAACAATCCAACATCTCATGGAGAACGCGACCGGATCGGGAAAACTTGTCAGCGAACGCGGGGATTCAGGTAAGGCGATCGCGCACACGCAAGAATGTATTATTTTACAGCGCGAGCAAGAAACAAATTATCGCAAAGCTGCGGAATGCGGAAATTTTGACATTTTCGCGCTTTCCGCGGAACGCGAAAATGTCAAATTATTGCAATTTCCGCGACCGGAACGAAATTTTAGCCCAGGCCTAATTAACATTGGATATTTCACTTAAAAAGGATTTAAAAATTACCATTTGGCCTCATGGAAAGGTAAATGTTTCTATTGTTGACTTCTTTGACAGATAATATTTTGGTGTATGTGCTTAAGCAACAAGATTTACAGACGTTATTTATTGCAAATAATTATTGTTCTTAGAAGATATTTTTAATATATATGTTGTATTTGTATCAAGGTATGTTTTACTGAGGATAGATTCTGGGCTTTTTTAAACAATCTTTCAGATTGTTTATTTTTTTGCCGGATGTTAAGTGATGAATACAATTGATATCACTATTTTCAGTGAAATTCAATATATTCTGAAAACAGCAAAAAAAGGGCAAAATATTACTTTGTTAAATATGAAAATATGTGTACTGTTTTCTAAAATGTATTGTTGAATATTACTACTTTTTTTCTTTTTTTTCAGATCTAGAAAGAAAATTTAGGAAATTGAATCCATTTTTCTTGCAATTAAAAAAATCATTTTGAGATGTCATCAGTGATGTCATGAGTGATGTCACTGACCATGTCATGAGTGATGTAATATGTGACGTCATCAGCAGTGGATTGCAGGCGCGCGATTTATAGTTGAACTAACTATAACGGGGGAATTTCAATGGTTTTGTACGAGTGAAATGTCCAGCTAACTATAACATTTGTGAAACCTATGGTTTTTTCAGTGAATATATATATATATTCAGTGAAAAAACCATAGGTTTCACACATGTTATAGTTAGCTGGACATTTTACTCGTAAAAAACCAATGAAATTGCCCCGTTATAGTTAGTTCAGCTAACTATAACTCGCGCGCCCGCAATGCACTGCTGATGACGTCACATATTACATCACTCATGACATGGTCAGTGACATCACTCATGACATCACTGATGACATCTCAAATGACATCACTGATGACATCACTGATGACATCATCCAGTGAATGTGTGTTTTTCTGAAAATTAAATATGTTTTATATATGTGTATCTCAAGGTCGATGGAAGAATAAATGTGTATATAAGTGTCTAAATGGATGATTTGTTTTTGAAAAATTGATTGTGTTACTGACTGATTAAGTGTATCTCTCACTTTGTGTATAAGTGGCTGCATGGGTTGGTGAGTAGCTACATGGGTGTCTATATAGGTTATTAGTTGTTTTTTTGAGTATCAGTCTGAGTGTCTGTATGGTACGGTGGGGGGTATTACGTAGTGCATAGATGCATGAATGAGTGACTCACTGTTTGTATTTGTTGAAGACAGCATGTGTGCAGGACTGTATGTGTGGATGAGTGTGTGTATGGGTGTGTTATTGAGTGAATGACTGTCTCAATAGTGTCTTCAGGAGTAACTACATATGTTTTTAACTAGTATATGTGACTATTGGTGTATATATGTGAGTATATGTGAGAGGGAGAGATTGAAAGAGTTCCTGTATGAATAAGTATGTGTTTCTATAAGTGATTGTTTAAAAGACTAAGTATGTGTAAGTTTCCGTAGAAGTAAGTATGGTGGTGTGTGTATTACTGTATATGCAAGTAAATGTATGTTTTATTCTTTATTAGCATGAGTGACTATGTGTGTGAGTAACTCTATGGATGAGTGGCATTGTGTAACAGGATGTATAGATGTATGAGTACATATGATGAGTGAGTAAATGTATGAGTGACTGTATAGGACTGTTGGTGAATGAGTGGATGTGTATGTGGATCTTAGAATTACTGAAGATGTTGTTGTAACTGGTATTGGTATGTCCATTGTTTTGAAATTTTTAGTCTCTATTTTTGAATGTGTGTATCAAAGCTTATATTAAGGTGAGAGGAGGTCTGCCACTCTATCACAAGGATGATGTCATCAGTGATGTCATCAGTGATGTCATTTGAGATGTCATCAGTGATGTCATGAGTGATGTCACTGACCATGTCATGAGTGATGTAATATGTGACGTCATCAGCAGTGCATTGCGGGCGCGCGAGTTATAGTTAGCTGAACTAACTATAACGGGGCAATTTCATTGGTTTTTTACGAGTAAAATGTCCAGCTAACTATAACATGTGTGAAACCTATGGTTTTTTCACTGAATTTCTAAGGTTTTTTAAATGCTAATTCCTAACTATAACGTGTGTGAAACCTATGGTTTTTTCAGTGAATTTCTAAGGTTTTTTAAATGCTAATTCCTAACTATAACGTGTGTGAAACCCATGGTTTTTTCAGTGAATTTTCAAGGTTTTTTAAATGCTAATTCCTAACTATAACGTGTGTGAAACCCATGGTTTTTTCAGTGAATTTGCAAGGTTTTTTAAATGCTATTTTTTTCTTTTATTCTTCATTTTTTTCAAACATATTTTTAATTTAATTTTCTTATCTTTTATAAAGACTATGCTTAAATTTTTAAAATCCTTAAATATTTTTTTTATATATATTTTTTAAAATAAACATGTAAAATGTATTTCCAGATTTTTTTTTTTTTTTTTTATTTTTTTTTTATAGTACGCGTACCGTAAGCTCACGGTAAGCGTACGGTTTACGCAACGTCCGTAATCTATCTACGCTGCTTGCGCATAGTTACGTACTTTGCGTAGCCGCGCGTACTGCGCGTGGGACGCGTGCGCGCTTACGCAACACGCGCACGTTACGCGGAAGTGCCGGGAAATGACTGTTATGCGCATGCGCGCAAGCGCGTGTCTTTTTTACGCGCACGCGTACTTTTTGCCGTAAGCGTACCGTAAGCGTACCGTAAGCGTACGGTAGGTCATGTGATGTTGAAACAGAACTTTTGATTGGTTGAAACTACTTTCAGTTCTAGAACTCTCCTACACCACACCCATTCCCCTCATTTCTGCTTGTGATCCCTTGGGAGAAGGAGCTGGTTTGTCTTTGGGATACGATGGCAGAACAGCAGAGCTCTTCTGAGAGTGAGGCTAGCACCAGCAGCACTGTCTTGAGGCAGAGAGCGAGGAAAGTAAAGCCTTCTTACGTTTGGGAGTATTTTACTTTTCCAGAAGGCCAGCAAAAGGTGAATGCACCCTTAGTTACTTGCAAGCTGTGTAAGCGTGTACTTTCTAGAGGTAATCCTAACAGGAAGTATTCCTTTGGGAATCACACCATGAAGAGACACCTCCAGGAAGTACACAGAAGGACACATGGTCATCTTTTTGGAGGTAACTCTTCAGAAAGACGAGCCAGTACATCCACAGCAGCTCAGCCTGGACCATCATCTGCAGGGCAGACTCCTTCTTCTGCAGGTCAGGTGAGCCCTTCATCTGTGGGGGGAGAATCTCCTTTTGCTGGCCCTCTGGAAATGAACCTTCGATTTCGGAAGGTTGATATTCATTGCACATTTTGTAAAGGTCTAATTTGTCATAGGGAGACCAGTGTTTCCCTAGTGAACAACAAAATAGATCAGCACATTTGTAGCTTTGAATGATTTTCCCATGCTTCCTTTCCTCTGTCCCTGCATGAACACAACGGTTCTTTTAAGAGCCAACCTTATCTTCCATCTTTTTTTTACTTGTTTTTAAAAACTTTTTTTTTTTTTTTTTACCGTACGCGTACGGTAAGCGTACCTTTTTTTTATTTTTAAAAAAAAAACACTAAAAATCATTTATCTCATTACAAAGTCCTTGAGAGACTACAATTTTTATTATTGACTTACCATACTCACTCAAAAAAATATTTATTCATTTGTTTTTTTAAAAAAATAGTTTTTAAAATGGTTGTAGTTTCCGAAAATTTTCTATATCGATCTGAAAATAAAGAAAAAAGTATTAATATTTTTTATCCATTTTATAATACAATACACATATTTACATTTTTTACAAAAAAATATTTTTGCCTTATTTTTGCTGTTTTCAGAATATATTGCATTTCACTATTAATTGTGAAAGCAATTGCATTCATCATTTTACAGCGGGCAAAAAAAATTAACAATCACAAAGATTGTATTAAAAAAGCCCAGAATGTCTTCTCACTTAAACTTATCATTACAGAAATGCATATTATTCTAAAAAAATATCATCTAAAAACAATACTTTTTTCTTTAAAATACCGTCTGATATGTTTGTTTCAGAAGTATAATCACAATATTATATCTCAAATAACTCCAAAATACATCTGATTTTATTTCCTTTAGGCCAAATAGTATTTTTTTTTTTCCTGGAATAAATTTCCAAGGGAAAACCATTAAAATTCTAAAGTTTAATCTGTCCAGATCTCACCAATTCTCTGTAACATTTTGGTTCACGAAAATTTTTTGAATAATTTATTTAGTCCACAATAGAATTGCTTACTTTTCCACATGGCCAAATAGTAATTTTTTAAATCATTTTTGAAAAAATTTCCAATGGCAGTCCAATAGCATTCCATAATTTAAAATGTGCAGAAGTTACCGATTATCTCTAAATTATTGGTTTTTGAAAATTGCATTAAAATTTAAAAAAGTCCACATTACAATTGGTTATCTTTCCTTTAGGCCAAATGATAATTTTAAAAATCTTTTTTCTACAAAATTGCAATGGTAATCCAGTAAAATGGTAAAATTATTTTGTCCAGATCTTGCCAAATCTCTCTAAAATTTAGGTTTCAGGAAGATTAGATAGGAATTTGCTAAATCAAAAGGCAATCGTTGTTTGAAAATCAATTGGGAATCATTACACAGTGTCCAGCCTTTTTCACATTTTAGATAAACTGTGTAATGTCCAGAAGTAACAGTAGGTCCATCATGGAAAATTATTGCAACAGTTACAAAAGTTTTTCCTGAAATTGATAATTGCTGTCCTGTAAACTTCTTTATTAAAGTATCCAATTTTGATCCATCAGCTCTACATCGTTGCATCATTAAAATTACATACTGTCCGTATTCCCTTAAAATTAATGTTGATAACATGTCAGAATTACACTCACCACATTTCATGCTATGATTAGCATCTTTAACTAATTTTGCAAAAGTGACTGTTTTAATCTCTGGCAATGTCAAATAAATAAACCTTTCATTATCAACAATAGAGCCACATATATTATAACAATTATCACAACTATGTTCCCATTTATAAGAGAGACCAAAAAAAATGTCAATGGGAACTCCTTCTTCTTCCACTACCTGAAGAAAATACATCAAAAATTCGTGTGCATCTTGCTGTTCATTTTGAGAAAACTGTGTTCGTCCTGAACATACATCTAAAAGTTTTCTAATTTCAGTAGCACTTTCTATTTGAGTTTTATCTTTACTCAGCTTTTCAAAAAGGAGACTGAGCTCTGAACAGAATCTTTTTCCCTGATTTACTATTATCTGCTCTTGCAAACTTTCCAGATAAAATGCAACATTCAGCACTACATTAGCGTAGCAGTTGACACCAGAGCTATTTTCAAAATGACATCCTACAACCTGTTCTTCATTTTCCTTATTCTTTTTGCTTGCAATTACATCACTCCTCTTTTTTTTCCTCGTCTCTACATCTTCATTACAGATATTCTCATTTCTCCTTTTACGAGAAACTACACGTTTCTCCAACACAGGATACTGACCTAAATGAGGAGCATAGCTTCTTCCTAATCTATTATACTCCTTTACACAGTTTGTATCAGCACTAACTTTTGAGTCATCAAAGTCTATCATGAATAAACCTGATAATGTTTTGACTCGTGACAAAGCTACATATGCCATACCTTCTTTGAACACAGTTGAACCAATGTTCACAAATGCACAATCTACAGTCAATCCTTGAGACTTGTGGATAGTTACAGCATATGCTAGTGAAAACGGAAATTGCTTCCTACGTACATATAAGTCTTTCACAAGCATGAAACGAACTGAACAACGACAAATGTCTTTAACTTCCTCTATCTGATCAAATTTTATCTGTAAACATTCAATTCCTTCTTTTTTCTGATAATTAATAAAACCCACAACTCTTCCCATCGCTCCATTCACTAAGCCTTTCTCAACATCCAAATTTCTCCTTAAAAACACTCTACAGTTCATGCAAACATAAAGATTTTTTTCTAATCCTGCTGTTTTGGAGATGTTCTTCTCTAGTGAGTCCAATTTATTTTTCAGTTTGCCTGTTACTGTGACTGTAATTCTTCCATCCTCAATTTTGTCCACTGCTTCCAATTTCCTGATGTCTTCCTTTTCCAATTTCAAAAGCTCCTCATTAAATATTGAGCATTCACGTAGAGTTGGCATTAAGCAGATGACACTTTTGTTTTCTGCAATATTCTTGTATATTTTCTCTGCAACTATTTCTTCCTTTGGAAATAAATTATGTAGCAGCCGACTCTGTAATGCTTTTTTCCCAACATCTGTGAGTAGTCCAATCCTGATATCTTTCAGAATACTTCCATATTCTTCATCGTTTGCTTGCCTCATATTAGTTGTAAGTTCCTTGTACTCAAAGAAGGACCAAATATTTGTATTTCCAATGCTTCCCAATGACTTCTTTGTGTCTTCATGTTTCACAGTATTAAACACTGGTTGTCCTTTAACTGGAGTAAGTTGCAAAAGATCCCCAAAAACTATGACGTGTTTTCCACCAAATAACACGTCATAGTCTGTCTTCAAAATTTGCTGCATTCTTAAATGCACAAAGGCAAGCATTAAGTTTGATACCATGCTCACCTCATCAATAATGAGAACTTGCATCTTCTTCAATACTCGTGAAACTTCCAAGGATGCTTCTCCAGTTAGCTTGTTGAATTGTATTTTGTTCTCATGCTCCACTGGTAACATTAGCAAACGATGTAAGGTGATTCCTTTTATGTTATATGCTGCTAACCCAGTTGGAGCAGTAACCACACAAGACAAAGTAGAATCCGTTTTTTGCTTTAGGTAGCTTCTGATGACTTTAATTAGGAAACTTTTTCCAGTGCCAGCTTGTCCGCTTACATACATCCTGATTGGATGAAATGATGTGCATGAGCACTCTTTTTTGATATGTAGAAATCCGTGATCAATTTTGTTTTTGATCTCTTCATAAATTTGTTGCTGCTCTTGATTCAGTTGTCTTTCCAAATTTTCTAAGTCTATAAATTCTTCTTGAGCTTGATTCATAGCCGTTTCCACTTCATTCATGGCTATTGATGCTTCATTTTCAACGATTGGTTGTCCTAGGGGATCTTGACTGTGTGTTCCTGAACTTTGGCTGTCCTGAGAACTGTCTCTAGCTATTTCTGCTGCAATTGTAGTTTCCTGTTCAATTTCTTCATTTAACATTTGAAGATAAGTTGAGAATGTACTGCATTGTATGCTGTCTTTGCAAGCATTAAAAGAATCTTCATAGCTCTGGAATTCTCCCAGTAGTTCATCCTCTGTACGCCATGGTTTAAACAACTGTAAAAGAGCCAAGTAGTAAAATTCTTTCTTGTCGGTAGTGTCGCAACTCAGCTTCCGGTGATTTATCAAACTTCCTTTGGTTTGCTTCACCAAACATCCTTCTTCACCAACAACTTTATATTTTCCACTGTTGATGTCTTCTGCAGCTTTCCGTGAATAAATGTAGTTCTGTAACACTTCATAGAGACACATGTTCTCCAGATGATGACTTCTCTTGGGATAATATGTGTCCAACATGTTTGTTTTCAATATGTCTGTACTTTCTGGGTCATTCTCAGCCAAATATTCAATTTCTCCAACAGATTTCAGTACCCGATTTCTCATTGCTGCAAGGCTTAAACTTGCCCAAATTATTCTTCTTGACTTCGAGTAGAGACTTGCAGAAGATAACCTATCTGAACATTCGTAGGATCCAATTTCTCGATGCGATAACATCTTCAAACTGAAACTGTACAGCTTCTTACTGACAGTCTTCTCGTGAGAAATCTCTTCCCACATTTCCTTCAATTCTGTTTTTTCTGATTTCGTAATGTAAGACGTTACATATCGAGCAACAGCAATGGAATTGTCAGCAACATACTGTATATCCATGTTAGCGTTCCACATGGATAAAATGACTGGGTTGTAGTCATTTATATTTTTTGATTCTTCTTTTCTTTTAAGGTTGTAGGTATTCTTAGGTGATTTTCTTGTGATAGTATGTCTCACAGCTGACATAAAACTGTTGACTCTTCCATTTGTAAGAACAGGTCTAGGAAATCCAAATCGACATTTAGTGTAGTATTTTTCTTTGCTCTTGTATTTCCGTCGACAGTATTTTCCACACCGATGACTTTGGAAACGTAGAACTTGCTCCTTTAACTTGTTCTCTTCTGTGCTTTTAGGTATAGCACATGTTGCATATTCTTCAATGTAAGATAACACTGCTTCATCAGTATCTGTTCCAAACTTTGGGGCATCCTTGATCCACAGCAGCATATGAATATGAGGAGCACCTCTTGCCTGGTACTCTTTTCTCCAAAAGAAATCCACTACTTCTCCAAGGGGTGGATTTTTTTTATTGCAGATGAAGGACATCATAGCCTCAAATCTATGATTGAAATATCTGCAAACATTAACCGGATCCAATGAGCACAGTTCTCCTGCTGTCTTGTATTCGATGTTTTTAATGTTTGAATTGGCCTCTCGTAGAAAATCCAGTAAATCATCCCAAGCGTACTCGGCACAGCTTAGGGTAAGGAACCATGTTGGTGTTCCTAAATTGCGTAACATGCATTTTAGTTCACCATGGCGTCGGTACCAATATTCATTTGTCCCACGCTGACAAGCCATCAGATTGATCAGTTGTGTTTCCAAATGATCATCTCGGTGCTTCACTTTCTCCATAAAATCCTTAGCAGACACATTTTGTAAATGTACTCCACTTTTTAAAATGTGATTTACTGCATAAGACAGTGCAGACAAGTCGCTTTCAAATAAAAGATGGAACAAATAAGGAATACTTTGTCGAAATCTGGGATCTTCAGCATATAGTCTTGTAGTTCGATACTCTGAAGCTGGAATCTGTTCTGGACGTTCATCGTATCGTCCTCCTTTTCCTTTAGGAAACAGCTGGGGAAAACATCGAGCTTCCAAGCTCTCCTCCCATACACTCACGGGATTTCCTTTTGCTTTCTTCATCTGAAAGAGATCAATATTGTCTCCCATAACTTCTTTCGAATGGAGAGGATGTATGCTAAAATGTTCATAAATTTCTTCTTCCTTTGACTTGTCCACTTTTTCAATTTGTCCAGTTGGTGTTTCTGTGTCTCCTTGTAAATCTTCTTCTTCTTCTTCTTCTTCTTCTATATAAATTGATTCATACCATTTGTTATTTTTTTTCAAATACAAATTTGCTCTTTGTACTTTCCGCACATCTACCAGCTCCTGCCAAATCTTCTTATTCTTTGTAGGTACACCATTAACCAGAATAATTAATGGTTCAGTTTCCAAAGTATCCGCATCAATAGTTTCCATATTTTTTTTCAAATCCAAGGGCAAATACACCACTCTACCTTTTAAACCTCTCAGTAAATCTGAAGGAGGTAATTTACCAGTTTTGGGCTCCATACGTACTATGGTCTGGAACGGATGAACACATTGAATGAGTATAGACTCATATGTATTTAATTCAGAAAGTTCAGCAGGAATAGCATCCAATTCTAAATTATTATGTACAGCTCTGGTCGGCATTCTATTTTCCTCTAACTTGTTGTAGCAGTATTTACAAATACGCTGATCTTCACCCAATTCAAAACAATTTTCAAGAAATATATATGTGGCAAAATCCATCCACTTATAATTATCTTCATTTTCACTCTTTCTGTAGAGATCAACATTCCTAGTTTGTTTTCTATAATGAGTTCTGCGGCAACAAATACAAGTAACATTTGGTCTTTCATTAGAGATTATTGCAAATTTTGTTATGTGATCATTAAATGTCTTACTTACACAAGGTTCTACATTCTCTTCCACTTCTGCCTCATTTACTGTGTCCTTCTCTGCACTGTTTTGTTCAGGACCAAAGTAACAAAACTGAATTTCATCAACAACCTTCTCTACATCTGATACCGTTCCTCGGAACAGAGCCCTATTCAATTCATTTAACTTTATTGCTGGACTTTTGGCAAAATACAACCGTCTCACAAACTTTCTCATTTCAGTATGATGAACAGCCAGCATCCTAAAATGATGGAAAACACTATTGCACACTTTTCTAGATAGACAAGCAAGAGAATGACCCTGCAAACCAGTATTCTCTCTCACTCTGCATGGATCCAGACTTTGAAGCACCTTAATCTTTTGTTTTACACTTTTTTTACTATATTCTCTTAGAAACTCTCGAAATCTGTCAATAGATTCCTGACGCACAGTGCAAATACTACTACAATTCCAAGTGTACACTGGGGCTTTAGGACGTCTCCCCATTGCCTCATCTGCCATCACTTGTACCTCATCTCTTGGAACCATTATCTCCTTCTCCATTATGCAACCATTTTTTACTTCGTATGAACGACCTCTGGTGTCAACTGCATGCAGCAAACTATTACTTTGAAAATAGCTCTCTTCATTAAAAAAAGGTTCACTACTTGAACTATGCATCCACTTTCCTAAAAAAACTTTACAAAAGTTTGTTCTGTTCACTACTCTTTTGCTTTTGCTTTGTGATTTCAGTACATTAACCATTTTATCTAATGTACGCATCCTATTCAAAATTAAAATGAATAGTTTCCTTTTTAATTCTAATGCCTTTGCTGCAATGGCTTCAATTTCTTTTTTTCTCTTGTAATATTTTGCCTTTTGCTTATATTTCTTTATATCCTTTATCAAATTGGACATAACTCTTCTCTGAAACATTTTTCTACGTATCTCTTTAAATGCTGTTTTTCTGTTTATGTTAAACTTTTCAATTGAAGAAGGTATTTTTGCATTAACTAAATTCTCAATTTTTTGCTGTTCTCTATTTTTTGTTACATTTTTCCGAGAACAGACATTTTGTACATTTTTCTTTGTTTTGAATAATTTGTTTAGAAATTGGTTTTTTTGCTTACCAGAAGATTTTTTCTTTTTCCCAACATCAGCATCTTCTACTAACTTTGGTCCTCCAGTTGTCTTCAAATATAGTTTTTTTTTTAGCGTTTTTTGAACTCGAGATTTTGTAGGCATCTTAAATTTTGTTCACTGTTCTTCAGCAATACCTGAAAAAAACCAAAAAAAAAAACCGTTATTGTATTTAAATATATTACTAAATTTCTTTTCACAATAGTCACAAAACGAAATTTCTTTGCCAATTTGAATTCACACAAACTGCTCTTTTTTTTGGGCAAGTGAAAATCTCTTTTACAAACTGTCACATTATGAAACCACTTTTCAGATTTTTTAAAAAGCCCATGTCCACAGTGCTACACTCCACCAAGAGCAACCAGCCTTAGTGATGCTGAATGTATTTGCATTACAGACTTAAACCTGAAAACCCCACTGGCTTGTACATACTGTGCATGACTATACACGGCAAGGTCATGGGTGTGTGCTAAGCCTCTGCTTCTTCCCCCAAAAATTCGCTCCCCCTTTCCATCTAATGCAACTGTGAAATCACCAGAGCAAGACGCAATAAATCTCTGTCTATAATTCTTCTATGCACACAGAGTCATGTTTTCACATTAGTGCCAAAACGAAATTTCTTTGCCAATTTCAAAGCACACTTACTGCTCTTTTATTTTTTCAGGGGCAAGTGAAAATCTCTTTTTACAATTTCAAATCACTTTTACAGACTGACACAATATGAAACCACTATTTTTGCTTTATTTAATTGCACGTGTCCAAGCTGTTTTTTTTTCAGACCACCACCATGTGCATTCTCTGTGACTGCCTACACTCCACCAAGGGCAACCAGCCTTAGTGATGCTGAATGTATTTGCATTACAGACTTAAACCTGAAAACCCCACTGGCTTGTACATACTGTGCATGACTATACACGGCAAGGACATGGGTGTGTGCTAAGCCTCTGCTTCTTCCCCCAAAAATTCGCTCCCCCTTTCCATCTAATGCAACTGTGAAATCACCAGAGCAAGACGCAATAAATCTCTGTCTATAATTCTTCTATGCACACAGAGTCATGTTTTCACATTAGTGCCAAAACGAAATTTCTTTGCCAATTTCAAAGCACACTTACTGCTCTTTTATTTTCTCAGGGGCAAGTGAAAATCTCTTTTTACAATTTGAAATCACTTTTACAGACTGACACATTATGAAACCACTATTTTTGCTTTATTTAATTGCACGTGTCCAAGCTCTTTTTTTTTCAGACCACCACCATGTGCATTCTCTGTGACTGCCTACACTCCACCAAGGGCAACCAGCCTTAGTGATGCTGAATGTATTTGCATTACAGACTTAAACCTGAAAACCCCACTGGCTTGTACATACTGTGCATGACTATACACGGCAAGGACATGGGTGTGTGCTAAGCCTCTGCTTCTTCCCCCAAAAATTCGCTCCCCCTTTCCATCTAATGCAACTGTGAAATCACCAGAGCAAGACGCAATAAATCTCTGTCTATAATTCTTCTATGCACACAGAGTCATGTTTTCACATTAGTGCCAAAACGAAATTTCTTTGCCAATTTCAAAGCACACTTACTGCTCTTTTATTTTTTCAGGGGCAAGTGAAAATCTCTTTTTACAATTTGAAATCACTTTTACAGACTGACACATTATGAAACCACTATTTTTGCTTTATTTAATTGCACGTGTCCAAGCTCTTTTTTTTTCAGACCACCACCATGTGCATTCTCTGTGACTGCCTACACTCCACCAAGGGCAACCAGCCTTAGTGATGCTGAATGTATTTGCATTACAGACTTAAACCTGAAAACCCCACTGGCTTGTACATACTGTGCATGACTATACACGGCAAGGACATGGGTGTGTGCTAAGCCTCTGCTTCTTCCCCCAAAAATTCGCTCCCCCTTTCCATCTAATGCAACTGTGAAATCACCAGAGCAAGACGCAATAAATCTCTGTCTATAATTCTTCTATGCACACAGAGTCATGTTTTCACATTAGTGCCAAAACGAAATTTCTTTGCCAATTTCAAAGCACACTTACTGCTCTTTTATTTTTTCAGGGGCAAGTGAAAATCTCTTTTTACAATTTGAAATCACTTTTACAGACTGACACATTATGAAACCACTATTTTTGCTTTATTTAATTGCACGTGTCCAAGCTGTTTTTTTTTCAGACCACCACCATGTGCATTCTCTGTGACTGCCTACACTCCACCAAGGGCAACCAGCCTTAGTGATGCTGAATGTATTTGCATTACAGACTTAAACCTGAAAACCCCACTGGCTTGTACATACTGTGCATGACTATACACGGCAAGGTCATGGGTGTGTGCTAAGCCTCTGCTTCTTCCCCCAAAAATTCGCTCCCCCTTTCCATCTAATGCAACTGTGAAATCACCAGAGCAAGACGCAATAAATCTCTGTCTATAATTCTTCTATGCACACAGAGTCATGTTTTCACATTAGTGCCAAAACGAAATTTCTTTGCCAATTTCAAAGCACACTTACTGCTCTTTTATTTTTTCAGGGGCAAGTGAAAATCTCTTTTTACAATTTGAAATCACTTTTACAGACTGACACATTATGAAACCACTATTTTTGCTTTATTTAATTGCACGTGTCCAAGCTCTTTTTTTTTCAGACCACCACCATGTGCATTCTCTGTGACTGCCTACACTCCACCAAGGGCAACCAGCCTTAGTGATGCTGAATGTATTTGCATTACAGACTTAAACCTGAAAACCCCACTGGCTTGTACATACTGTGCATGACTATACACGGCAAGGACATGGGTGTGTGCTAAGCCTCTGCTTCTTCCCCCAAAAATTCGCTCCCCCTTTCCATCTAATGCAACTGTGAAATCACCAGAGCAAGACGCAATAAATCTCTGTCTATAATTCTTCTATGCACACAGAGTCATGTTTTCACATTAGTGCCAAAACGAAATTTCTTTGCCAATTTCAAAGCACACTTACTGCTCTTTTATTTTCTCAGGGGCAAGTGAAAATCTCTTTTTACAATTTGAAATCACTTTTACAGACTGACACATTATGAAACCACTATTTTTGCTTTATTTAATTGCACGTGTCCAAGCTCTTTTTTTTTCAGACCACCACCATGTGCATTCTCTGTGACTGCCTACACTCCACCAAGGGCAACCAGCCTTAGTGATGCTGAATGTATTTGCATTACAGACTTAAACCTGAAAACCCCACTGGCTTGTACATACTGTGCATGACTATACACGGCAAGGACATGGGTGTGTGCTAAGCCTCTGCTTCTTCCCCCAAAAATTCGCTCCCCCTTTCCATCTAATGCAACTGTGAAATCACCAGAGCAAGACGCAATAAATCTCTGTCTATAATTCTTCTATGCACACAGAGTCATGTTTTCACATTAGTGCCAAAACGAAATTTCTTTGCCAATTTCAAAGCACACTTACTGCTCTTTTATTTTTTCAGGGGCAAGTGAAAATCTCTTTTTACAATTTGAAATCACTTTTACAGACTGACACATTATGAAACCACTATTTTTGCTTTATTTAATTGCACGTGTCCAAGCTCTTTTTTTTTCAGACCACCACCATGTGCATTCTCTGTGACTGCCTACACTCCACCAAGGGCAACCAGCCTTAGTGATGCTGAATGTATTTGCATTACAGACTTAAACCTGAAAACCCCACTGGCTTGTACATACTGTGCATGACTATACACGGCAAGGACATGGGTGTGTGCTAAGCCTCTGCTTCTTCCCCCAAAAATTCGCTCCCCCTTTCCATCTAATGCAACTGTGAAATCACCAGAGCAAGACGCAATAAATCTCTGTCTATAATTCTTCTATGCACACAGAGTCATGTTTTCACATTAGTGCCAAAACGAAATTTCTTTGCCAATTTCAAAGCACACTTACTGCTCTTTTATTTTTTCAGGGGCAAGTGAAAATCTCTTTTTACAATTTGAAATCACTTTTACAGACTGACACATTATGAAACCACTATTTTTGCTTTATTTAATTGCACGTGTCCAAGCTGTTTTTTTTTCAGACCACCACCATGTGCATTCTCTGTGACTGCCTACACTCCACCAAGGGCAACCAGCCTTAGTGATGCTGAATGTATTTGCATTACAGACTTAAACCTGAAAACCCCACTGGCTTGTACATACTGTGCATGACTATACACGGCAAGGTCATGGGTGTGTGCTAAGCCTCTGCTTCTTCCCCCAAAAATTCGCTCCCCCTTTCCATCTAATGCAACTGTGAAATCACCAGAGCAAGACGCAATAAATCTCTGTCTATAATTCTTCTATGCACACAGAGTCATGTTTTCACATTAGTGCCAAAACGAAATTTCTTTGCCAATTTCAAAGCACACTTACTGCTCTTTTATTTTTTCAGGGGCAAGTGAAAATCTCTTTTTACAATTTGAAATCACTTTTACAGACTGACACATTATGAAACCACTATTTTTGCTTTATTTAATTGCACGTGTCCAAGCTCTTTTTTTTTCAGACCACCACCATGTGCATTCTCTGTGACTGCCTACACTCCACCAAGGGCAACCAGCCTTAGTGATGCTGAATGTATTTGCATTACAGACTTAAACCTGAAAACCCCACTGGCTTGTACATACTGTGCATGACTATACACGGCAAGGACATGGGTGTGTGCTAAGCCTCTGCTTCTTCCCCCAAAAATTCGCTCCCCCTTTCCATCTAATGCAACTGTGAAATCACCAGAGCAAGACGCAATAAATCTCTGTCTATAATTCTTCTATGCACACAGAGTCATGTTTTCACATTAGTGCCAAAACGAAATTTCTTTGCCAATTTCAAAGCACACTTACTGCTCTTTTATTTTTTCAGGGGCAAGTGAAAATCTCTTTTTACAATTTGAAATCACTTTTACAGACTGACACATTATGAAACCACTATTTTTGCTTTATTTAATTGCACGTGTCCAAGCTCTTTTTTTTTCAGACCACCACCATGTGCATTCTCTGTGACTGCCTACACTCCACCAAGGGCAACCAGCCTTAGTGATGCTGAATGTATTTGCATTACAGACTTAAACCTGAAAACCCCACTGGCTTGTACATACTGTGCATGACTATACACGGCAAGGACATGGGTGTGTGCTAAGCCTCTGCTTCTTCCCCCAAAAATTCGCTCCCCCTTTCCATCTAATGCAACTGTGAAATCACCAGAGCAAGACGCAATAAATCTCTGTCTATAATTCTTCTATGCACACAGAGTCATGTTTTCACATTAGTGCCAAAACGAAATTTCTTTGCCAATTTCAAAGCACACTTACTGCTCTTTTATTTTTTCAGGGGCAAGTGAAAATCTCTTTTTACAATTTGAAATCACTTTTACAGACTGACACATTATGAAACCACTATTTTTGCTTTATTTAATTGCACGTGTCCAAGCTGTTTTTTTTTCAGACCACCACCATGTGCATTCTCTGTGACTGCCTACACTCCACCAAGGGCAACCAGCCTTAGTGATGCTGAATGTATTTGCATTACAGACTTAAACCTGAAAACCCCACTGGCTTGTACATACTGTGCATGACTATACACGGCAAGGTCATGGGTGTGTGCTAAGCCTCTGCTTCTTCCCCCAAAAATTCGCTCCCCCTTTCCATCTAATGCAACTGTGAAATCACCAGAGCAAGACGCAATAAATCTCTGTCTATAATTCTTCTATGCACACAGAGTCATGTTTTCACATTAGTGCCAAAACGAAATTTCTTTGCCAATTTCAAAGCACACTTACTGCTCTTTTATTTTTTCAGGGGCAAGTGAAAATCTCTTTTTACAATTTGAAATCACTTTTACAGACTGACACATTATGAAACCACTATTTTTGCTTTATTTAATTGCACGTGTCCAAGCTCTTTTTTTTTCAGACCACCACCATGTGCATTCTCTGTGACTGCCTACACTCCACCAAGGGCAACCAGCCTTAGTGATGCTGAATGTATTTGCATTACAGACTTAAACCTGAAAACCCCACTGGCTTGTACATACTGTGCATGACTATACACGGCAAGGACATGGGTGTGTGCTAAGCCTCTGCTTCTTCCCCCAAAAATTCGCTCCCCCTTTCCATCTAATGCAACTGTGAAATCACCAGAGCAAGACGCAATAAATCTCTGTCTATAATTCTTCTATGCACACAGAGTCATGTTTTCACATTAGTGCCAAAACGAAATTTCTTTGCCAATTTCAAAGCACACTTACTGCTCTTTTATTTTTTCAGGGGCAAGTGAAAATCTCTTTTTACAATTTGAAATCACTTTTACAGACTGACACATTATGAAACCACTATTTTTGCTTTATTTAATTGCACGTGTCCAAGCTCTTTTTTTTTCAGACCACCACCATGTGCATTCTCTGTGACTGCCTACACTCCACCAAGGGCAACCAGCCTTAGTGATGCTGAATGTATTTGCATTACAGACTTAAACCTGAAAACCCCACTGGCTTGTACATACTGTGCATGACTATACACGGCAAGGACATGGGTGTGTGCTAAGCCTCTGCTTCTTCCCCCAAAAATTCGCTCCCCCTTTCCATCTAATGCAACTGTGAAATCACCAGAGCAAGACGCAATAAATCTCTGTCTATAATTCTTCTATGCACACAGAGTCATGTTTTCACATTAGTGCCAAAACGAAATTTCTTTGCCAATTTCAAAGCACACTTACTGCTCTTTTATTTTTTCAGGGGCAAGTGAAAATCTCTTTTTACAATTTGAAATCACTTTTACAGACTGACACATTATGAAACCACTATTTTTGCTTTATTTAATTGCACGTGTCCAAGCTCTTTTTTTTTCAGACCACCACCATGTGCATTCTCTGTGACTGCCTACACTCCACCAAGGGCAACCAGCCTTAGTGATGCTGAATGTATTTGCATTACAGACTTAAACCTGAAAACCCCACTGGCTTGTACATACTGTGCATGACTATACACGGCAAGGTCATGGGTGTGTGCTAAGCCTCTGCTTCTTCCCCCAAAAATTCGCTCCCCCTTTCCATCTAATGCAACTGTGAAATCACCAGAGCAAGACGCAATAAATCTCTGTCTATAATTCTTCTATGCACACAGAGTCATGTTTTCACATTAGTGCCAAAACGAAATTTCTTTGCCAATTTCAAAGCACACTTACTGCTCTTTTATTTTTTCAGGGGCAAGTGAAAATCTCTTTTTACAATTTGAAATCACTTTTACAGACTGACACATTATGAAACCACTATTTTTGCTTTATTTAATTGCACGTGTCCAAGCTGTTTTTTTTTCAGACCACCACCATGTGCATTCTCTGTGACTGCCTACACTCCACCAAGGGCAACCAGCCTTAGTGATGCTGAATGTATTTGCATTACAGACTTAAACCTGAAAACCCCACTGGCTTGTACATACTGTGCATGACTATACACGGCAAGGTCATGGGTGTGTGCTAAGCCTCTGCTTCTTCCCCCAAAAATTCGCTCCCCCTTTCCATCTAATGCAACTGTGAAATCACCAGAGCAAGACGCAATAAATCTCTGTCTATAATTCTTCTATGCACACAGAGTCATGTTTTCACATTAGTGCCAAAACGAAATTTCTTTGCCAATTTCAAAGCACACTTACTGCTCTTTTATTTTTTCAGGGGCAAGTGAAAATCTCTTTTTACAATTTGAAATCACTTTTACAGACTGACACATTATGAAACCACTATTTTTGCTTTATTTAATTGCACGTGTCCAAGCTGTTTTTTTTTCAGACCACCACCATGTGCATTCTCTGTGACTGCCTACACTCCACCAAGGGCAACCAGCCTTAGTGATGCTGAATGTATTTGCATTACAGACTTAAACCTGAAAACCCCACTGGCTTGTACATACTGTGCATGACTATACACGGCAAGGTCATGGGTGTGTGCTAAGCCTCTGCTTCTTCCCCCAAAAATTCGCTCCCCCTTTCCATCTAATGCAACTGTGAAATCACCAGAGCAAGACGCAATAAATCTCTGTCTATAATTCTTCTATGCACACAGAGTCATGTTTTCACATTAGTGCCAAAACGAAATTTCTTTGCCAATTTCAAAGCACACTTACTGCTCTTTTATTTTTTCAGGGGCAAGTGAAAATCTCTTTTTACAATTTGAAATCACTTTTACAGACTGACACATTATGAAACCACTATTTTTGCTTTATTTAATTGCACGTGTCCAAGCTGTTTTTTTTTCAGACCACCACCATGTGCATTCTCTGTGACTGCCTACACTCCACCAAGGGCAACCAGCCTTAGTGATGCTGAATGTATTTGCATTACAGACTTAAACCTGAAAACCCCACTGGCTTGTACATACTGTGCATGACTATACACGGCAAGGACATGGGTGTGTGCTAAGCCTCTGCTTCTTCCCCCAAAAATTCGCTCCCCCTTTCCATCTAATGCAACTGTGAAATCACCAGAGCAAGACGCAATAAATCTCTGTCTATAATTCTTCTATGCACACAGAGTCATGTTTTCACATTAGTGCCAAAACGAAATTTCTTTGCCAATTTCAAAGCACACTTACTGCTCTTTTATTTTTTCAGGGGCAAGTGAAAATCTCTTTTTACAATTTGAAATCACTTTTACAGACTGACACATTATGAAACCACTATTTTTGCTTTATTTAATTGCACGTGTCCAAGCTGTTTTTTTTTCAGACCACCACCATGTGCATTCTCTGTGACTGCCTACACTCCACCAAGGGCAACCAGCCTTAGTGATGCTGAATGTATTTGCATTACAGACTTAAACCTGAAAACCCCACTGGCTTGTACATACTGTGCATGACTATACACGGCAAGGTCATGGGTGTGTGCTAAGCCTCTGCTTCTTCCCCCAAAAATTCGCTCCCCCTTTCCATCTAATGCAACTGTGAAATCACCAGAGCAAGACGCAATAAATCTCTGTCTATAATTCTTCTATGCACACAGAGTCATGTTTTCACATTAGTGCCAAAACGAAATTTCTTTGCCAATTTCAAAGCACACTTACTGCTCTTTTATTTTTTCAGGGGCAAGTGAAAATCTCTTTTTACAATTTGAAATCACTTTTACAGACTGACACATTATGAAACCACTATTTTTGCTTTATTTAATTGCACGTGTCCAAGCTGTTTTTTTTTCAGACCACCACCATGTGCATTCTCTGTGACTGCCTACACTCCACCAAGGGCAACCAGCCTTAGTGATGCTGAATGTATTTGCATTACAGACTTAAACCTGAAAACCCCACTGGCTTGTACATACTGTGCATGACTATACACGGCAAGGACATGGGTGTGTGCTAAGCCTCTGCTTCTTCCCCCAAAAATTCGCTCCCCCTTTCCATCTAATGCAACTGTGAAATCACCAGAGCAAGACGCAATAAATCTCTGTCTATAATTCTTCTATGCACACAGAGTCATGTTTTCACATTAGTGCCAAAACGAAATTTCTTTGCCAATTTCAAAGCACACTTACTGCTCTTTTATTTTTTCAGGGGCAAATGTAAATCACTTTTACACACTGACACATTATGAAACCACCATGTGTAACTACAACAAAAACAATTCCCATTTCTATTATTCATTTCTTAAGTTACCACATACATACCCTCTCAAACTGAAAACTCACCTTTAAAATTAGTTAGTTCTGAAAGAAATGTGACACTCAAACAGCAGATTATCAGAGCCAGGATCTCTGTTCTGTTCACCTGTCTCCTCTCAGCAGAACCAGATAATGGCAAACTTTCCCTCTATTTTTCCACACATATACATGTAAGTTTCAAATCTCAGTGCTTCCCCCTTTTTTTTAAATGTAATCACACATTTCTATTGGTTGAAAACCAACCCTTTTCCAAAAGTACCCTGCCCCCAACTTGACTTCTGCCTAGTACCCTTCCCCCAACTTGACTTCTGCCTGCTACCATAGCAACAGCTCATGGAACACTGCTGTGTTCAGTTAGGTCAGAAGTTCGACACACAATGTTTCAATTCCACAGAGCAAGAGTGCTTGACTTTTCAAACCTAACAGCAAATCCATAGTACTGTTCTTTGGTTACACATTTTTTTGTACCAATACAAAACATGCTTGTATTAATTTTCACATACAGCCTAGTTTTTTTTCTAGAATGGTATGAAACAGCCAATCAGTTCTTTTTGTTTTCTAAAAAATATGTATGCCTCCATTTCCAAACTGTCTTTCTTTTCATATTGCCATTCTACTGAAAGACACCTCCTGAGTGCATCCAGTTCTCCTTTGAAGATGTTCACAGTGTGGATTGTAGGGCACAGCTATGTCTTCTGGAGTGAAAAGTTTGCAGAGAAAACAGATATGGTGAGAGACCTTGCTTTGCCAAATGTAGACATTAAATGGATTGGTCAGAGAGGGTTAAAGTGGCACCAATTGATGCCATTGGTGAAATCCTTCATTCAAATCCAACACCCTGACCTCATAATAGTGCACTGTGGTGGCAATGACCTAGGCACTTTGACTGGGGTAGGTCTGGAAATGCTTATGAAGGACACCTTTGCACAACTGTTTACACTTTTCCCTAAAACTGCCTTTGTGTTTTCCAACATATGCCAAAGGCAAAAATGGAACTGGTCCAATCATTTCTGTCCACAGATTGACAAAGCAAGAAAGCACGTCAACAAATCTGTTTCTGCTTTCCTCCGTGACTATGGTATGGGTGCCATTTACCACAACAACTTGCGTTATGACATGCAAGACATTTATAGAGGAGATGGTGTGCACTTCAATGATGAAGGGAACAGAGTCTTCCTCTTGAACCTTAGACTCTGCATCGGTACTTACTTGTAGGTACCACTAAAAAAATGACTTCATAAACACAACAGCTCTTTTTAGAGCTCCCTAATATCTAAACTCTTAAATCTGCTTTTCATTTATTTATTTTTATTTTTTTTACCGTACGCTTACCGTGAGCTTACCGTACGCGTAACCCGTGATTTTTTTTAAAATCAATAAATGTTTTTTTTGTACTTTTCTGTCCTTCTTTGACCCCTTTACAAATGTTAGGGGGTCTGTAACTCTCCTCATTGCCCCCTTTCCTTGTTTTCACTCTTTTTTTAAAGAGTGAAATACACAAAATGGCGGCCGCCGCTTCCTGGTTTCAGCCGATTCGAATGTTTACTAAGATCTAACAGCCAATCAGAATCGCGCTCGCGCACGCCGCCGTACGCTTACCGTAAGCGTACGGTAAGCGTACCGTAAGCGGGCTCAGATATATATATTGATTTAAAGGCTATTTTCTCAGAATCTACTTAACAGATTTACACCAAACCTACAAAAGGCACTTCCTTGACCTAGGGACTACCTCTCTGCCCAATTTTGAGTAATTCTGTTCAGCCGTTCGGGCTGTAGCTCGTTCTAAAGGTCCTATGGAAAAATGCATGGGAAAAACGCGTTTTGGGACCCCCCTTTTATCTCAGCCCCCGCTTGACGGATCCCCCCGAGACTTTCAGGGTAGGAGCGGAGCGTAGCGCCCCACCTATTTTGAGAAATTCGCCAGGATTCGTCGACCGGCGCCAAAGTTATTCAAAATAGAATGTTGAGGTTTTCCTATGGAAACGTGGTCCTAACTATAACTACCTACTGGCGACCGCCAGTAGGTAATATATATATATATTACCTACTGGTAGGACCAAGTTTCCATAGGTAGAACATTTTTTGTTTTGCTTATAACTTTGGCGTCGTTTGATGAATCTTCATGAAATTTTCCAAAATCGTTCTTTGTTCATATCAGCTCCTATGTCTAAAGTTTGGGGGTGATTCTTCAAGGGGGGCTGAGAAAAAAGGGGATCCCAAAACATGCTTTCTCCATGCAATTGCCATAGGAAAATATAGACAAGGCTACATGTCGAATGGGTAAATGGAATTACCCCAAATTTGACAGAGAGAAGGGTGTTGGACTAGGAAGCACGCCTTTGTTTATTTAGTCTAAATCCGTTCAGTAGTTTTGGAGAAATATTGAAATCTACAGATATCGATATTTGGGAATTCTGCCATCTGATTGGCTGAGAGGTTATGAGCACAAGCTTGCTGGTTATTGGCTGCGAACGGTTGCAACTAGGAAGTGTTGGCAGCCATTTTGTGATTCAGTTGAAGCAAGTAAGGGGAAAAAAGGGTGCTAAAAGTAGGAAAGAGGAGGGAAGGAGCGCTGTGAGCTCTGCGGGGTGGTTAGGGTGTGCTATACAGGGAGTGTGAAGCAAAGTATTCCCCCCTAACGGTGTGAAAGTGCTGTTTTGCCCAGAGTGAGATGGTGCTGAGGTGAGGTGCCGGTACACTCGAGGATGAAACCGTGCCCCTAAACCGTGAGCTGATTGCTGTAAACTGATGTGCTCTGGGTACTGTAGCCTACTGGCCGCTGTAGCATAGCTGTGCAAGTGGTGTTAGTATGCGTTTAGATTATAGCAGGAGTGGGAAGGAAACTACTCACTCCTACTGGTCTGAAGACTCGGGGATCACACCATGAGCCTAAGCCGTGAGCTGATTGCTGTAAAGTGATGTGCTGTGAGCGCTGTAGGATACTGGCTGGTGTAGCATACCTGTGTAAGTAGTGTTAGTATGCGTTTATACTATACAAGAAGTGGGAAACTAACTACTCACCCCTACCGGTCTGAAGACTCGAATGCACTGTTTTAGCAAGCAGGAATAAAGATATAATAGTGAAGAATATAATGCTGAATGTTGTAATGCCACAGAAGACAAATGGTGAAATCATGTGTGTCTAAGAAAGTGGCCGTATGTAATAAAGAGATGGAGTCTGCAAGTTATATAAAAAGTTTCTTTATTTAAGTAGCATAAATGGACCCACTTGTGGAAGAGCTAAGGCATCCAGCAGAGGCAAACTCCAACCGCTTCTGCTGTATTCAAAGCTAAGCTCCTGCATCAGTGAATTCCACATGACATGTTACAGTTCCAAGTGACATAAACAATACCTATTAGACATGAATGACTCTAAATTATATAATGAAAATAAAGGTAGGATACGATTACCACATGTATCCTTTAAGAAAACAAAAAAATATATATATATTCCAAAAAGAAATCATCAAACTTCTTAGTTACCCCGGTACTCCTTTTTTGTAACACAAAATAATCAACAGCAGAACAGTCAGCAACCTCTTCTACAGTAAATTCAATCTGGTGCGCATAAGAATTGGTAATAGATCTACTCACATCGGAACTTTGAAGAGGAACACAAACATTGCGCTTCTCAGAAGCACATTCGGTACCTTTCTCGTCAAACCATTCATTATTGTCTTCAGTCCTTTCAAAAAATAATTCTTGTGCAAGAGCTAAGGCATCGAGCTGAGGCAAACTCCAACCGCTTCTGCTGTATTCAAACCTAAGCTCCTGCATCAGTGAATTGCACATTACGTGTTACAGTTCCATGTGACATAAACAATAGCTATAAGACATGAATGAGTAAATTCTATAATGAAAATAAAGGTAGGCTACGATTACCAGACTGTGCCAACCAGTTTCTGAACAATGTCTTGTTTTTTTATCTTGATTGCCAGCTTATGAGTAGAGGCTGAGGATGAGCTAATTTGTCTGAAAGGGCTTCGTGGAAAACAGGCAGGCAGAGAGACGTGTGCACAAAGAATAGACATGGTTTCAAAATGGATATCGAGTTTAGGCTAATTTAGCAAGTAAATAGCGTATTTGCATAGGCCATATATCACCCATGCCTGGTTCGGCTGGAGACGTAAGGGGCAATAATGAAAACAGAGTTCAAATGTATGAGCATACTTAGAAAGTTATTATATGAAAATAGTTCAATTGAAGTGTATTAAAAACTTTTATAGGAAAAAGTTTAAAAAGTTGGAAAAAAATCAATCCAAGGATAACGTAAATTTCTTACAAGTCTTGGAGATTGCAGTCTGGAAGTTCTTCAGCGGCTTGATATTCGTAATGTTCCAAGAGTTGATTGTTGCTATCGTGAGAGAAAAGAGAAGCAATCCAATTCATATCCTCGAAGGGACAGTAATGTTCCTCGAATGTTGGAGCGGCAATTTGAATTGGTAGGCAATCTGCAATGTTGTCAATGGTCACACGTTGCAGGATATCTTTCTCCGCCAGGATACCTTTTTGCATTGCATCCGCCATTGCTCCACTGCCCGAACAATCAAGTTCAGGGTTTTCAAGATACTCCATTACCTGCTGGATATCGGGAGCGGTTGTTGGGATGTTAGCAAGGCATAGGTCCATTTGCCAGTCGAAAGGCAAGTTTTGCAATAAAAAGATGGTTGCACACAGATTGCACATGTGTAAATAAATGTCATGTTGTAGCTGGCTCCGATAATAGATAGAGGCTGGCAGCAGAAACGTTGTTCCAATTTTTCCCGGTATTGATGTAGCTTCGCTTAGAGGCATATTCGGTCAGACATGATTGTTACCACAGGGAGCGCAGACATTTTTTACAAGCAAAAATAGTAGTAGCATGGCCGCAAACAGAACGAGAATTATGGGCAGTGTTCCTGTTATTCCAGAGATGATAGAATGAATGATGTTTGGTATTATACCAAAAACAGTTTGAAAGCCTGTGACAAGGCCGGAGGAGACAGTGTTAAAAAAATGTGCCAGACCTTGAGTGTCAGATGTGTTGGAAATTGTCTAACAATTCACAAAGTGTAATGGAAGGTTCATATTTAAAAGGGACTGTATTTTGCTTTAAGTTCGTGCTATCTGCAGTAGATAAATTTCTTTTGCAGAAGTGAGGGACACTTCTGTTTGAAACAAAAGCGCTTTCAGTTTGCTCCGTTTAATGAAATCTGTTTTCAAAGTAGGTATTGAAGGCCAAGTTGAACTGTGGGAGTTACTTTACGTGGGTGGGAAAAGACATTGTCACAGTAAGTTACTCGTTTTAAAACGGTAAGGACATACGGTATGCCAGCTCACATTCCGTAGCAGTCCATGTTATTAAGAACCACATAACTGCCATTAGAAAGCTATGTGAATGTTGGTCTGATTGTGGGAGTCGGCGTGCTTTTAAGAAAACACGCAAGATTGGGGGCTGTAAGCTTAGAAGAGTCGTGCAGTTGGATATTCTTGCATAGTAATGAATGACTGCCATTGTGGTCGCAGTTTTCACTTGTGAGTATAACTTCTGTATCCTCTTTAGGACAGCGATATGTAAATGGGAGAAACCACTGGTCGTGAATAAACGCGCTACCTTATATAATCACATACAACATGACAAACAACATGTACACCTAGCAGACACAACAACACTACGTACTTTGGCTAGCCATGTACACAAACCAAAAATGGCAATGCACCTCTGCCACACAATGCAGAATGCAAGGAGAGATGGGAGCAAATTATGTGCAAAGGTGGCAAGTGATTCTCGATTATAAAAGTATACAATGCAAAGTGTTGAGGGGATGTGCCGGACAGAATTGAGCATGCAGAGCACAGATATGTACATGTCAAAATACACTGATGGTCTATTGAGTGAAGTGGACAGTGGACGCAACCATAATAGTACAGTCAGTAGGGAAGTTTACAAAAACATAGCGCGTACGTGCCCCCTCCCCCACCCCAATCTTTAGCGTAGTGGGATGGCTCGGCGTACGCAAGGCTAGCGTAGGGGTATGAATAAAAGGCACGTTTCTCTGGGTGCAGTTCTCTTCTGGAATGACGAACGTGTCTGCCAGGTCTGCGCAGCTTACACCACCACAAGGCTGATGCCGTGAGCAAAGGTGGCTGCGTGAATGATGCTCTCAGCCTGCTGGTACCCAGAAACCGTCATGCCGGTGGGCTCAGAAGGCTCCTGAGATCAACGCTGGCTACCGCGACACAGGCACACAGTGCCTAGCCTGAGGCCCAGCACAGTGGAGTGTTTTGTATACTACTAACATACTAGTCCAACAGGTACCAACAGTGGAACGGTGTCTTGATCCTACAATGGATGATGTTAGTACTGCATCTGAGAGTGGAGATGAAGGTACTCCCTTCGACCAGGTGCAACCAACTCTAGGTCCCAACAGTGGAACAGTGACTTGGTCCCACAATGGACGATGTTAGAACTAACCCTGGGCGTAGTTCGCGAAGTAGAGCTATGCGTAGCTACGCAAAATGCACTTCGCACTACGCGAGCTACGCGTAGCACTTCGCGAATTGCGTAGTACCCTGTTCGCACTGTGCAAGATGCCGTTTTCAATGATTGCACAGTGCGGACAAGCATCCGGCACTGTGCAATCATTGAAAACGGCATCTTGCACAGTGCGAGCTGTAGTTTTCTGCCGCTCGAGTAGATTTTTATTCGAGCAGCAGCTTTCTCAACGCGAACTGGTAGTTTCTCATCGCGAGCGGTCGAGAGCATACGCGACCACTGGCAATGAGAAACCTGACCTCCCCGCATTGAGAATTTCGCCAGGAGGTTTATTTTCCACGCTCGCGATCGCCAACTTGATGTTGCTGATCGCGAACGAGGAAAAAGTCTCGCCGGGATGTCATTTTGCTTGCTCGCGGTCGCCAACTTGACGTTGAGGACCGCGAGCAAGCAAAAAATAACCGCCGCACTACGCAAAGCTACGCTACGCGTGTTTGCACTGTGCTACGTGCTATTCGCGTAGTGTGAAGTAGCGCAAACTTCGTAAACTACGCGAGCGTAGCCTAGTGCTTTGCCCAGGCTTAGTTAGAACTGCATCTGAGAGTGGTGATGAATGTACTCCCTTCGACCAGGTTCAACCAACTCTAGGTCCCAACAGTGGAACGGTGTCTTTATCCCAGAATGGACGATGTCCGATATTACCTGCTGCTTGGTTTTCACAGAACTCCCTCCGTTGAGGTGCATCACACTCTGTGCTTCTGTAGCTAACTGCTGCACATGATTATTGGACTTGGCTGACTGCAGTCGTTGGAGTACAGCGCAGTCCAGCAGGCCCGAACAGTGAAACGGGGTCTTGATTCTATGATTGAGGATGTTTAAGTCTGTGATGATTTCTGTGTACCCCTCTGATCAGGTGCAACCAACTCTGTGCTTCCGAATCCAACGGCACATGGCTGTGAGGTGTTAATGACCACTGCCACTGGCCTTCACTGCGGTCAGCAGGGCTCACAATTCAGATTGAGTGGTGAGTGTTAAATTACAGAATCCAGTAGGCAACTAACTACAACGTCTATTTAAATACTCACAATATCCTTTTAGTATACATGCTTGAAGAACTTTTTTTAGATGAGTTATACGTTTAGTACAATGACCAAATTATTCTTGGTAGTGGAAAAGAACAATGATTAACAGTCTACACTGTGGACAGCAGAGATCGTAATTTGAATTGTTTTGATTTATTTATTGCAGACTTTTTTGTAAGTTATGTTGTTGAGTTTTGTGAAGAGGAAGTGAGAAAAAGTATAAATGGATGTCTGTGCGGACTACTGCCTTCAATTTACACTGCAGACAGTAGTGTTCACAATTCAGATCGAGTCGCTATTGTAGATGACGCAGTCTTGAAGGCAAAAGACTTTGCTCCAGTGTGCTCTGTCTACACTATGCATATGCATCATCGCAGGCTCCGCATACGTTTTTGGTTGATTTTGGTACTGCAAACAGGACAGCTCAAGTCAACGCCAAGTGGCTGTGGGCCCTTGCTGACTGCTCTCTCTGGCCTACACAGCAGACGGCAGTGTTCACAATTCAGATTGAGTCGCTATTGTAGATGACGCGGTCCTGTAGGCAAAAGACATTGCTCTAGTGCGGTCTGTCCGTACTATGCACATGCATCATCGCAGGCTCCGCACACGCTTCTTATTGCTTCATGTACAGCAAACTGGGCAGCTCAAGTCAATGCCACTTGGCAAGGGGCCCATGCTGATCGCTCTCTGGCCTACACTGCAGACAGTTGTGTTTAGAATTCAAATCGAGTCGCTATTGCAGATTATGTAGTGTTGTAGGCAACAGACATCGCTCCTAATATGGCCCACCCGCAGCATGCATCATTTCTGGCTGTGCACATGCTGAATGCTATTGATGTGTGTGCGCACTACAACTGATGGACCCTTTATGATACAAACTTATTGTGTATTATTTCACATCTACTGCTTGTATCTCAGTATACCACAAGTTATGGTTCTTTTTCAATAGAATCGTTTGTGTATTATTTCACATCTACTGTCCCTACCTGCCTTACTGCAGCACAAACTATTGACCCTTTTATTATTGAATCTCTGTGTGCGATCCAATGATTACTGTTGTAGTTGATGCTAGCAGCAACCATTCCCTGAGGGTTGGTTTACACTCACCCCACACGCATCCAGAACAGACGTCACTGGATATGTGACCCTGGTAATAAAAAGGAGTCGAGCGCATGTGCTGGTACCCATTTCCACTATCTATCTGTGTCCGTGTGTTCATTATCTATGCATGATACTGCTCCTGGACTGTACCACATTACATTGTGCTGTGGACAGCATCTGCAACCATGTTACCTCTGGCAGTGGGGAAAACTTTGGTTATGTAACCTTTAGGTGCATGGCCATCACAGCTGGAAGGCTACTTTACAGACCATGAATATTGATGAAGATGATGGTTGCATGTTGTGTGTAGTGTACTATATGTGTACATAGCAAAATGTTTTCAAAAAACCTCTCCAACCAGAAGAGGTGTGTCTCATCAAATGCTGTAGAGAGAATGACTAAAACGAGTGGCGTTCTCCAACTACTACAATGGGAAATGTTATGGACTAATCAAATGCTTTTTTTAAGGTCACATGGCAATAGCGCACCCAGCGCACAAGGAGACTGCACCCGGCCCTAATATAACCCTTGGTACACCCACTCTAAAATACATCGTATTCAAAACCATCAAAACACCAATACCAGTTAGTACATATCCACTAACTAATTCCTAGCTCTACACACACATCCACTCATTCACCAATACAATCACTCATACATACAGTCAGCCATCAATACAGCATTATCATATGCACTCACATAGCTATACAGACACTCACACACCGCCTCTCATTCATAGAGATACTCACACACTTAGTCAATCATGGAAATAATCAATCACACTTTCATTTACTCACCGACACAGTTATATAAACACCACCTCACTAATTTAAACATATACTAGCACATACCTACACTCTAATACAATAACTAAAATAAGCACATACTGATCGATACAGCCACTCTCACAATCACTCACTCTCACATATAGTCATTTATACACACCAACACTCACATATACTGCCTTTCTCATATGTAGTTACTCACACATGTACCACTGACGCATCCATTCACTCACTAACACACCCATACACGCACTCACCCATCCATACAGCTCTTCACAGATGCACTCTTGAACCTCTACACCCAGTGAATCATCAACTCACACATTTATGGACAGTTACACCCAACCCCACCTACCCACACACTCAGGCACCCATAGAGATACTCAATAAACTAATCAATAACCCATAATGATCCTCATTTAGGTGCTCACCAACCCATGGAACCACTTACACACCAACTGACAATCTAAACTGTGTGAATGTCTGTATTAGTCACTTACACATGCATTCAGTAAGACACAATGAATCGCTCAGTTATACAGTCAGTCACCCACCTACTAAATCATCCATCCTGACTCTTATACACCCATTCATTCTTCAATACACCTTGGCATATATATAAAATATATTTACATTTTATAGACACGCATAGACACTGGGTGATGTCATCAGTGATGTCACTGACCATGTCATGAATGATGGAATATGTGACGTCATCCGCAGTGCATTGTGGGGGCGCGAGTTATAGTTAGCTCAACTAACTATAACGGGGGAATTTCTATGGTTTTGTGTGAGTGAAATGTCCAACTAACTATAACATCCCTGAAACGTATGTTTTTTTCAGTGAATTTCTAAGGTTTTTTAAATGCTAATTTCTAACTATAACGTGCCTGAAACCTATGTTTTTTTCAGTGAATTCCAATTTTTTTTTTTAAATGCTAATTTCTTACTATAACATGCCTGAATCCTATGTTTTTTTCAGTGAACTTCAAAGGTTTTTAAAATGTTATTTTGTAATTATAATGTTCATTAAAACTATCTTTTTTTCCTGTGTTTTTAAATTATCCTCCCATTCTCAGCCTAGTCAAAACTGGAAATCTAACCACTTTTCCATCGATACCTTCCACCCAAAAAATCACCACAAATGAGAGCCACAACTAACGCTATTGATATGCAAAGTAGGCGTTTCTGTGGAAACAAGCCTAAAACACCACTTCCCCATATTTTGAACGACCAGCCAAATCTGCAATGCGATCCAAAAAGCAGGCGATGAGGCGAGTTAGCATTAAGAAATTAACATCAGCCTTTTACTGATGTAAGGAGGTTGACTATCTACAGCGTGAATTGGACCCAACTCACAGCCACATCTAAAGACCAACACGTGATACAGCTACTGATAATGCAGCTCTGACACCCAAGAAGGCCACAACACCCACCGCCACCACCACCAGGACCTCCTCCCCGGACCACCCCCCCACTACCACCAAGGCTTTGCAAAACAGGACAACAGACCTTCCCAAAATGCCATGGCCCCTCAGCTGCACAATAGCTGAATGTTGGGAGATGTGGGAACCAAGTATCTGTGAAGGAGGCAAGTCACCCATCAATAATAATGCACACAATACCAAGTGTAGCGGTGATGTGCTGGACAGACCTCACTATGCAAAGCACAAACCTCTCCATATGGACATATACTACTGATATTTGTAGTGTTGTGCACAGTGGACGCAATCATGTTATCTCAGGCAATGGGGAAGATCTCAGTCATGTAGCTGTGTTGTACCCCCCTGGAAGCGTAAGCAGAGTGGGCTGGTCTAACGTAAGGCACTCCAGCGTAGGAATATGAATAAATAGGCTGGGGCTCTGGGCGTGGTTCACTTGTGGGAAGGCCAAAGCGTCTGCCAGATCGGCAGCCCTCACCCTGTCACGTGGCTGCTACCATGACCAAGGGCTTCCTCGACACAGGCCCCCTGCGAACCCAGCGGCACAGCACCACAGACTTATGTCTGTACAGACTACAGCCTTCGATCTGCACTGTGGACAGCAGGGCTCACAATTCACATGTAGTGGCAATTGCAGATGACGCAGTCCAGTAGGCAAGACACGTTGCTGCAACTGCGGCCAGCCCAGACCACGCAAGATCGCAGGCTGCGTACACGCTGAGCGCCAAAGGTACCACTAACTTACTGCACCATAAGTCATCACAACGTGGCCTTATTAAGGCAGAATTCATTAGACAAATGACATTGCTCCCATTGCGGCCCACCGGGACCACATATCATCGCAGGGTGCGCACACGCTGAGTGCTCGAGGTGCCACTACCTGTGCAGCTCAACTCAACACCACATACTGTGAGCCCATCCTGACCGCTGCCTCCGGCCTACACTGGGGTTAGCATGGTTCACAATTCAAGATTAGTAGCATTGCAAATTGTGTAAGAGAGTATAATGGGTTAACAAGACCAAATTTTCCCAATCTGTTCAGCTCAAGTCAACGTCACGTGGCTGTGGGCCTTTGCTGACCACTGCCTCCGGCCTACACAGTAGAAGACCGGCGACACGTGGTACCACTAACCCTGTTCAACACAAGCCGATCCCACATGTGGAACTGTGTCCCAAGTCCTGAATGGCAGTGACTCCAACTCTGTGAGAGAACCACAGCAGCAGACTCCCTTCGATTAGTGAGGTGTATTTGCATATGGAAGGCCGGCGACACATGGTGCCACTAACCCCGTTCAACACAAGCCGATCCCACATGTGGCACTGTGTCCTGAGACCTGAATGGCAGTGACCCCAAGTCCGTGGCAGCAATCATAGCACCAGACTCCCTTCGATTAGCGAGGGGTATTTGCATATGGAAGGGTGGCGACACTTGGTGCCACTGAACCTGAACTACGCAGGCCGGTGGGGCCATCAACCTATGCAGTTGGCTGTGGGCCCTTGCTCACCGCTACCTCTGGCCTACACTACAGTCAGCAGGCCTCACAATTCACATAGAGTCCCGATTGCACATGACGCAGTCCAGTAGGCAAGACACATTGCTCCCAGTGCAGCCAGCCCGCACCAAGCATCATCAGTGTCTCATACAGTCTCAATGCTTCTGGTGCCACTAACTGTGCACCTCAACTCAACACTACGTGGCTGTGGGCCCTTGCTGACTGCTACCTCTTTCCTACACTGCGGTCATCAGGGCTCACAAATAAAATTATTTCTTGATTCAGAGCCAAGTAGGCAAGTAAGTATCACAGTCCTAAACCCTACATAATATCCTTTCAGTGTCCTATCTTCAAGAACTTTTTATATCAGTTATAATTTAGTACAATGACCAAATTCATCTTCAAGTGCAAAGGAACACTCAATAGCTGTCTACACTGTGGGCAGCAGAGCTCGCAATTCGAATTTTAAAGGCTAATTTCTAACAAGAAGATTGTACTCAGAAAATACAACACTTCGTCAGTGTATTCTATACTTATTTCATCTTTTCATGATACGACTACACTGCGGTCAGTAGGGCTCACAATTAAAATTAAGTATTGATTCAATAATTACTGAGTCCACTATGCAAGTAACTATTGCAGGCCTAAAATCTACATAATATACTTTGAGTATCCTTTCTCCAAGATTTTTTTTTATATCAGTTATAGCTTTAGTACAATCACCAAATTCATTTTCAAGTGCAAACAAACACTCATTAGCACTCTACACTGCGGGCAGCAGAGCACGCAATTCGAAATTTGGACACGTGGTGCCACTAACCCTGTTCAACACAAGCCACGACACGTGGTGCCACTAACCCTGTTCAACACAAGCCTGCGACATATGGTACCACTAACCCTGTTCAACGCAAGCCGTGACACGTGGTGGCACTAACCCTGTTCAACACAAGCCGGTGACATGTGCTGCCACTAACCTTGTCCAACACAAACCGATCCCACCTGCTGCCACTAACCCTGTCCAACACAAACCAATCCCACATGTGGAACTGTGTCCTGAGTCCTGAATGTCAGTGACCCCAAGTTTGTGGCAGCGACCACAGCACCAGACTCCCTTTGATTAGTGAGGCATATTTCCATATGCAAGGCCGGCGACACGTGGTGCCACTAACCTTGTTCAACACAAGCCGGCAACACGTGGTGCCACTAACCCTGTTCAACACAAGCCAATCCCACATGTGGAACTGTGTCCTGAGTCCTGAATGGCAGTGACCCCCAACTTCATGGCAGTGACCACAGCACCAGACTCCCTTCAGTTTTATTTGTTGTTGATTTCTTTAAACAAAATGTTTTATATGTAAACCTATACATGACTAAGATTCCTGTTGTCCAACCGCACAGGGACACTTCCGGGCCCAAGAAGGTTGTTGGGGGTATGTTGGTAATGTGGGAAAAGGGTGCGTTACCTGCTGATGTGGGGAGAGGCAGACTGAAAGGGGTATCTCTCACAGAAAGAACTCCGATATGTTTGCAGAAATGCCTCGGACAGATGCCAGCTGATGGACTGAATCACAAAATGGTTTTTCAATGCTTATGTAGTTTGAGTTATGAACAGTTCGCAACCAGGCTGGCAGAGGGACAACTGTGGCCCGTCCACTCAACTCACAGACTCAGTAATACAAGCCGTCCTCTCCCAATGGAACAGCAGCGTAGTAGCTCGTAGAGGTACAGACAAAGTAGCTTACTAGCTCGCAAAGGTAGAGAGCTGCGAGCCGACAGACTGGCTTCTAACAGCATAGCTGCGAAGTGGTGATGTTGGGCAGAGGGAGCATGAAAGAGTTATCTCACAGAAACAGAGCTCCTGTATATTAAATTGCCCCTGAGACCTTCCTTTTATATTTTCACTTGTTGTGAGAAAGCGTGTTTTCTTGGCCAAGACCTTTCTCCCTGCCAAATTTGGCATAATTCGTTCAGCAGTTTGACCTGTAGCCTCATCTAAAGTTTCCTATGGAAAATCCATTGTGAAAACACGTTTTCACACCACCCACATAGCTACCTGTCGCAGGCGTACTCGCTGTTGGTGTGCAGGTCAGTGGTCTAGTTGTCAACATGTCACAGCCACTCCTTGAGGGCATGTTTGCACACACACAACACCCATCCGGCAAATCCGGCACATGCATCACTGACCATGTGACCACGCAAATATATTGAATTGACAACGTCACATCCTTTATTGCCGGTGGTGACTGGATGGCAGACGCTCCACGGGTCTCAATCACAAAGAGTTCATGAAAAGTTGCGCAGAGGGTTAGTCGTACCCTGCACTCTATGGCCATCAGGGGCCTACTACCATGTGGCATGGACTTGAGTTCCACAGGGTTTGTGCCACCCGAAGCTGATGTGGCCGTCAGGGGCCTACCACCACGTGGCATCAACTTAAGTTGCACAGGGTTAGTGCCACCCGAAGCTAATGTGGCCATCAGGGGCGTACCACCACGTGATGCGGAATTGATTTGCCCAGGGTTAATGCCACCCCGAAGCTGATGTGGCTGTCAGGGGCCTACCACCATGTGGCGCGGACTTGAGTTGTCCAGGGTTAGTCACACCCTAAGTTATATGGCCGTCAGCGGCCTACGACCATGTGGCAGTGACTTGCGTTGCACAGGGTTAGCGGCACCAAAAGCTGATCTGGTCTCCGCCATTGATGACTCAGGACTCAGAGACATGTGTGAGATCTGCCGGGCTGCAGAGAAGCTGATGTGGTCTCCGCCATTCATGACTCAGGACTCAGCGACATCTGCCGGGCCACTGAGCTTTGACAGGCACGTGGAGTGCCGACTGGTAGACACAACTTTAGTTGCATTAATGTACTGATAATGAAATGCAGAGTAGGCGTTCCCATGCAAAAAGACACAAGGTGCACCTTTGCGATTTATTCTAAATCCCAAAATCCTGTATTGAATTGCACTGTGGTAGTGGGTGCACTTACAGTGTGCACTAGGGGTGGGTGACAATTTCCGTTCCGCTCGCGGAAATTGCGAAATTTCAACATTTTCGCGTTCCGCGCGGAACGCGAAAATGTCGAAACTTCTGCGATCCGCGGCCGGAACGGACATATGCAGGTGCAGGACAGGATTCATTCTGGCACGATGCTCCTGTCACAAAAATTAAACCTCAACAGGAAGCAAAGATATAAATAAAGCAAGAGCCTGAGTTGAAGCTCAAATTCAGTAACGCATTAATCAGCCAAAACATTTGTGAGCGTGGAGGTGGTTTAGCAGATGTGCCTTCTCCCTATTTCCACCCTGAAATGTTAGCTGATATACTTGACGGTGGTGTTTGCATCCTTCATTTTCTCGAGCGCAATCCTTGTGTAGAATTCATGAGCGTGGTTAAGCAGATGTGCCTTCTCCCCATTTCCACCCTGAAATGATAGCTGTAATCCTTGATGGTGGTCGTGCATCCTTCATTTTCTCGAGCGCAATCCTCGTGTAGAATTTGTGGGCGTGGGTAAGCAGATGTGCCTTCTCCCCATTTCCACCCTGAAATGATAGCTGTAATCCTTGATGGTAGTCGTGCATCCTTCATTTTCTCGAGCGCAATCCTCGTGTAGAATTCGTGAGCGTGGGTAAGCAGAGGTGCCTTCTCCCCATTTCCACCCTGAAATGATAGCTGTAATCCTTGATGGTGGTCGTGCATCCTTCATTTTCTCGAGCGCAATCCTTGTGTAGAATTCGTGAGTGTGGGTAAGCAAATGTGCCTTCTCCCCATTTCCACCCTGAAATGATAGCTGTAATCCTTGATGGTGTCGTGCATCCTTCATTTTCTTGAGCGCAATCCTCGTGTAGAATTTGTGTAGCGTGGGTAATCAGATGTGCCTTCTCCCCATTTCCACCCTGAAATGATAGCTGTAATCCTTGATGGTGGTCGTGCATCCTTCATTTTCTCGTGCGCAATCCTCGTGTAGAATTTGTGAGCGTGGGTAAGCAGATGTGCCTTCTCCCCATTTCCACCCTGAAATGTTAGCTGATATACTTGACGGTGGTGTTTGCATCCTTTATTTTCTCGAGCGCAATCCTCGTGTAGAATTCGTGAGCGTGGGTAAGCAGATGTGCCTTCTCCCCATTTCCACCCTGAAATGATAGCTGTAATCCTTGATGTTGCTCGTGCATCCTTTATTTTCTCGAGCGCAATCCTCGTGTAGTTCCTGTGCCAAGGCGGTTCCTTCTCCTTGTCTGCCTCAGAGACACTGCTCTGACCCTTTATAAACAAGAGGCATGTGAACTGCATGGAAGCCCCGCATGTTTGGCCCTGCCCCACACACCAGCGGTGGGCAACGTCTTCCCGCCATATCCCCCACTATGATGGACAGCTGACTCGAGGGACCCCGGGGCCGTCGGCGCCCTGGCAACTTTACAGACACACATGGTCACTGTAGACAACTCTTCTGGCCCTTTACACAGCTGTAGTGTAGGAAAAGTACTATACATTTACCCAACGAGGTAGAACTTACTGATTAGCCAGTAGAAAGTACTCCAGTTAAGTAGAGGTACTGCACAAAACGGTGGCATCTTTTTGGGTAAATATGCAGGGCAGGATTCATTCTGGCACAATGCTCCTGTCACAAAAATGAAACCCCAACAGGAATTCAGTAACGCATTAATTCAGCACACAAAAATCTCAGCGATCGCGCGAAATTTCGCGTGATCGCGGAGATTTTTTTCCGTTTCGCGATATTTTGTGAAAGGCAATTTCGCAAATTCCGCCCACCCCTAGTGTACACATAAAATCAATGAAGAAATGTCATTGTATTTATGTGTATTGGGAATAGTGGGTCAGTTGCTGGATCTCGACTGGATACAAAGCCCAGTTTGTTTATTTTTCTGTACATGAAAAAACCACATCACAACTTTCACAACAACTGCAATGCAAAACAAATTCCGGCGATAAGCTGCGTTAGCACCAGGGATTTTACACCTGCTTTCTGCTGGTGTTAAGCAGGATGACTACCTGCAGCATGAAAGGCAACACAGCCAAGAGCCACATCGAAACACCCACAGGTGCCATAGAGTCAATGACCATGAGGTCCACAACACTCATCGCAACAACCTCCCCCGACCCCGCATCTGAGCAAGTGTGTCCATGTGGTCATTGTGTTAGCATGATAGGCATGGGCCGTGCAACATCACAGTGTCAGCGGACGTTACCATGTCACCTCAGCGTTGGCAGTGAGCCTGGACATGTAGCTACGCACGCATCCTTCTGCATGCACAAGCGGCATGTGCAGGTCTTGCGTACACAGGTCAGCGCAGGGTTCTGCCTGTACGGCAAGGGGAACGGGGTGTCTAGGACATGTCCGTGTTCAGGAAGTGCGGTAAGTGTGACTCTGTGTTCTGGTGTGGCCGCCTGTTTGCATATCCAACACCCTGACTTCATGATTGTGCACTGTGGTGGAAACAACCTAGGCACATTGACTGGGGTAGGTTTGGAAATGCTAATGAAGGACACCTTTCGACAATTGATGTTGCTTTTGTCTCAAACATGTCCTTGTATATTCCAATATATACCAAAGACAGAAGTGGAAATAGTCAAACCAATTTTGTCCTCAGATTGAAAAATCTAGTAAGAATGTCAACAAAGCTGTGTCTGCATACCTGAGACCATAGAATGGGGTTGATCTACAACAACAACATACGTTTTCATATGGCTGATATCTACAGAAGTGATGGAGTACACTTCACAGATCAGGGAAATCGAGTTTTTCTGAATAACCTGAAGCTGTGCATCCGCACTTAATGTAGCTCCAACTAATAAACACATGGGCTCTTTTTAGAGCCACCTTATATTCCCAATATTGGTTCGCAGAGTGACAGCTGCGATCCAGCTCGCACAGGGAGACCTGCGGGCCATCGAGCAGCTTTGCAGACGGACACCTGCGGCCCATGGGCTCAGGTCACACAGGGACTGCTACGGGCCATCAGCTCGGCTCGCACAGTGTGAGCTACGGGTCATCAGCTCGCAAACGCACACACCAGAGTGCTGGCTCGCAGAGGGAGCGCTCTGGTCTAACTTGCAAAGGGACACCAATGCCCAACTAGCAGAGACACAACAATCACCTGACGGACTGACTTGCACATCTACAGCTAGGGACACAACGGATCGTAGACGCACAGCTGCAAGCTGACGGACTGCTACTGTTTTATGCTTTAGGGTAGTACAGTGGTGTATTGGTAGTGTAGGAGGTTGTGTTGGGAGTAGTATTTTAGGATTTAGGGTAGTGCAGTGGTCTTTGGGTAGGGGGTCATGCTGGGGGTAGATTTAGGGTTTAGGGTAGTACACTGGTGTTTGGGAAGTGTAGGGGATCGTGCTGGGGTAGTGTTTTAGAGTTTACAAAAGTGCAGTGGTGTTTGGGTAGTGTTAGGGTAGTGTAGAGGGTCATGCCGACAGACTGACTCACAGAGCTCCGAACCGACGGATGGGCTTCTAAAGGCATAACTGCAACCTGGTGATATGAGGAGAGGCAGCGTGAAAGGCATATCTCACACAGATACCATTATTGCCTCGCACAGGTAAAACTGCGGACCCGATGGGTTCTACATGGAGAGATGAGAGCTGATGGAGTAAATCACAAAATGGCTGCCCACACTTCCTAGTTTCAACCATTCACAGCCAATAGGCTGCAAGCTGGTGCTTGTAACCCCTCAGCCAATCACATGTCAGAATTCTCAAATTGCGATATCTGTAAAATGTGAAACTACTGAATTGATTTACATAATTTAAACAAAAGCGTGCTTTCTGGACCATCACCTTTCTCCCTGCCAAATTTGGCGAAATTCTGTTCAGCAGTTTCACCTGTAGTCTTCTGTAAAGTTTCGTATGGAAATTCCATGGAGAAAACATGTTTTAGAACCCTCTTTTTTCTCAGCCCCTCCTACACCATTCACCCCCAAACTTTCAATATATGAGCTAATCAAAAAAAGAGAAACTTTTTGGATAATTTCATAAAGATTCGTCAAACGATGCCTAAGTTACAAGCACATAGATGTCTCCAGGAGGGGGGCCGCAAAACTCCCCTTCCAACATAAGTGAAGCTCCGTGGCTGCGCGGACCCCAGCGGACCCCGCAACCCCTGCGAGCCCCTGCTAATATTTTATAAGAAATACCCCCACAACCTAGCCCTCCCAAGGGCCTCATTAAAATAAAACGTGAGAACCTGTGGACCCAGCGCAAATGTTTGCCTTTTTTTTTTTTACGATTTTTTGGGCCCTGGGGTTTATCTTGAGACCCCCTCAGCAGCCCTAGTGGGTCAGGGTTTTTCTACCCTGCCCCCTTCTCTTGTTTTATAGGGAAGTACTCCTCCTCACAGCTCTTCAGACTTTCTCCTTGGCAAAGGTTCCTCTTGATCTAGAAGAACTCTACATTTTTTGGGTATTAGGACTAATTCTTATACTCATTTTTCCCTTTGAAGTCTTTGTCAGAAAGTTTCTCTTGTTCAGTAAAACCAGTTCTGTTCTCCCTGGTCTAGCTACACCACAAGGGGTGGAGACAGCATTGTGCAAGGCAGCCACAGCCTGTTCATGTATTAGTGACAACTCCTCCCACCACTCTAACCCAGGATAACTCATCAGTATATGCAGGGCACACCTCAGCTCCATTTGTGTGAGAGTCTGGAGTTAATGCACAAACAGCCCCTGCCAATGTAAATCAAGATGGTGCATACATAAGCTGGCAGAGGCATACAGAATGGCCACTTTCTAAAAGTGGCATTTTCAAAAACAAAATTTTAAAACCATTTTCACTAAAAGATGTATTTTTGATATCTCTTGCTGTTCCCAATTAAAAGTTACACTGGTAAAATGTTGCAAGGGTGGCACAACCAGTGCTACATGCTCACTAGTGTAATTTGATTTAAAGGCCCTGGGCAATCATAGTGCACTTTCCTAGGGACTTACCATTAAATAAAATATGCCAATCGTGGATGACCACTCAGAATCATAATTCACACGAAGAGCATATGCGCTTTCGCACTGATTAGAGGTGGCCCAGTTCTAAAGCCAAAAAAAAAGAGGGTCAGAAAATAGGCAGAAGGCTAAAAGTCAGGGGATAACTCTGCAAAAAGGGCCAGACCCAACATCGACACACTCTACCAGATGGGTATCCAGGCTATACAACATAACATCCCAACTATACAAAGCTGAGAATGTCTGCAGTAGACAGGTGAGGAGCTCTGAAATGGAAATTCCACTGCACACATATAGAACTGGTCTCCATTAATCATAAATATTGATTGCTTCATTTCAATCTTTTAAACAGAGCACACTACACAGCAGAGCAAAGACCCAGAATAGACCCTACTATAGCACACCATTGTCAGTGATGTGGTATGGCATACAATGGGTTTATCCATTTGACCTGGGTATGTCCTAAATAGTTGAGGCACAGTTACACAAATTGCACCTGGATTGGCATAGAGTGGTGTGGAGCAAAGTTGAGTGGCTTATAGTGCAGTGGTACACAGTGCAGTGGCCTATAGTGGAGTGGCATACAGTAGAGTGGCTTACAATGGAGTGGCTTAGAGCAGAGTCCATGGAGTGGAATTGCAAACAAAGGAATAGTATACGCTAGAGCAAAGTGGTGTAGAGTGCGGTGGTGTAGAGTGTAATAATCAAGAGTGGAGTGGAGTATAATGCTGCAGAGTCGAATGTGGTACAGTGGAAAAGAGTGGAGTGGCATAAAAACAGTTGTGTACAGTGCAGTGGCGAACAGTAGAGTGGTGTGGACTGAAGTGGCATGCAGTGGAATAGCATAGAGTGGCACACAAAATTGCCAGGCCTGCAAACAGACCCTGTGGACATTGACAACCCCATAAAGGCAGCCTACTCCCACACTGTGCAAAAAGGGGTTTGGCCACAGGGCCTGTCCTGGGCCACATGATGTGCATGACCCTCAGCCATTCATGGTGAGGGGGTTGGCCACAAGGCCTGGCCTGCAGACAGGCCCTACTGCCAAACCCTACAAAGGCAGATACTCTGAAACTGCACACAGCCTTTGGCCTTAATTATTTTAAAGGGGAAGGTGCTGGCTGTCCCCCTCCCTGAGCCTCATTAGATTTGGTAACTCCATACCCTAGGGTTTTCTTTTATTAAAGGGAGAAGGGCCACATGGCCCTCTCTCCAAGCCTTATTAGGCCCTGCTGACTCCATCCCTCAGGGCCTTTTTTTAATGAAGGTGGAGGGGTTGGCGATCCCAAAGGCAGTTTTTTTTTAAGGGTAGGGTTGTTGAGTTGCCTAATTAAACCCTAATGACCCCATCCCACAGAGCCACTACTACAAAGTAAGGTGAGTGTGCCCCCCTTATTAGGCCCTAGTGACCACAACCCAGAAGGCTGTTTTTTTATTACAGGGGAGGGGACATGTGATCCCATCAACAGCCTTATTAGGCCCTGGGACCCCATCCCCCAGGGCCTTTTGTCAAATTTAAAATGGAGGGGGCTGCAGGACCACCCTCCCCAAGTCTTAATCGGCCCTGGGACCCAATCCCTCAGGGTCATTATTTTGATTAACAAGGAGGTGGGCTACCTGGCACCCCTTCCAAACCTTATTAGGCTATAAGGACCCCAATCCCAAGGCATGCCTCGCCCTCCTTCCCAAGTCCTATTAGGCCCTGGGAACCCCATACCCCAGGGCCAAAGATTTCAATTATTGTCATGTTCTTTTAAAGAAATGAGAGAGGGGCCAAGCAGCTATTCTCCTTATGTCTACCCCTTGTACCCCACCCCAGGGTCCAAGTGTGATTTTTAGGGGAGGGACACGCTCCCCCCTCATATGCTAATTTTGGCCCATGGGCACCTCAACCCCCACGGCCTACACACATATAGGTGGGTGCCCTGGTAATAATGCAGGCACCCAACATACTCTTTTTGGAGTCCACAGGGGAGTTCCAAGGCCTCAGTCAGCTCCCCACATGTACCCAGAAGGAGCAGCAACTAACACTGCTCTCTCCAGGCAGGGCCAATATTTATATCTGTTTTCCTGCCCGCATAAGTGTGGACATGGAGAATGTTAGCCCTGGGAATATGATCCCTGGGGCCTTTGGAGTCTAGGAGAGGGGGCTACACATCCTCCCTTTCTAATTTGTACAATTCTGGCCCTGGCGAGGGCTTTGTGGGGCCTTTGGAGCATCAGGGAGTGGGGCACACCTCCTCTCTCACTGTTTTGTGCAATTGTGGCCCTGGGGCCTGGAGGTTTAGGGTACTGCATGCCCCACCAGTTTTGTCCAATTTTGACCCAGGGATTTGGGCTCCTCAGGGCCTTTGGAGGATCGGGGAGAGTGCCTGGATACCTCACGGATGATATGTGCCCTCTACATATCTGGAAACCATAACAAAACAATGGCCAAAATAATAGCTCAGCTTTATAGAGCTAAGGCTTATTGCTTTGCCAGTTCATGTTAACAATGTCTTCCATTTAAGGTTGAGCATGATTGATCTTCTGTGCTATTTTTAATCAGGAGTACTCTTTCAAACCACAGACGATATCACATGATTCACTTCTACATCTAGCAGTGTTTTTGACTTTTTAATTGCTCTTATTGTTCCAATACCCTATACTTCAGTTCACTCTGAGCGAGGAAATTGATCTCTTTCTAAACGTGGAAGTATACTGAATTGTGTGCACTTTTAAAATATGGATACAGATAAAGTGTATCAAAAACAAAAACCCTATCTAGTAAGCAGTGAGGAAAATGGACAAAAAAGTCAATTGTTAGGCATCCATTAACACTTTTAATTCGAATTCATGAGCACAAGTACCACTTCATATCCTCAACTTATCCTTTCAATGTTCTGGTATGATCAGGTTTACAATTTGTCAAACTTGATTCCCTCAGTCTCCTCATAGTGACCACCCATGAATTGAGAAGAGGTTTGCATTAAAAATGCTAGGAATAATAATGATTGTTTGATAGGAGACAAAGGGACCCCAATATACGAACCTGGGGTGGTACAATGTGAAGAGAGACACAATGGTTCTAAATGGCCTAAAAAGGTCCAGGATAGTAAAACCTTAAAAAGGTAAACATTTAAAAAAAGGTTTTTGAAATTAATTTTGAAAAAGAGAGAGCGATAGTTAATATAGAACAGAGACAAGAAGGTCAAGGTATAACAGATATTTATTATACAATGAAATAAATTCAGATGCTCACATATTCAGTGACAGTAAGCGTGACATAAAAAGTGAAAGTGAACTTTAAAAGAAGACATCGCATTGACAACAAGAGTTGAACCACTTTCTTTTAAACTTAATATGAGGGGTTCATGTTGTGAGCGGTCGACGACGTTTCAAACTCAGTTAGTTGAGTTCATCTTCAGGACAAAAATGAGCATCTATAATCTAGAAAGCAAGAATACAAAGTATAAGTAGACCATAATCTAGTCCCTGAGAGTAGCATCACATTCAGAAAAATAATATAGCCTACACATTGCTCTCTATAGAGTGATGCTGTGTATACATGATTTGAAAAAGCATAACCCAGAATTATTATAGTGAATAATTATGCATTTGACACAGTCTACAGAAGTAAAAGATTAATTGGGTTCAAAGTGCTGGCATAATTCCTAATCTTAAGGAAGGACAGGAGAATACAAATCAGCCAAATAGTCCGTGAATCAACATGAAGAAGGGTTATTCTACATCATACCCACTAATTAAAAAACACTTACTGTCAGTGTAGATGTAAGGTAGGATTTTAGTTTACTGATCACGACAGATTCAAGTGCAAGTTACTGCATCATAGTAGGGCCCTTTGTCATAGCAGGAGGCCTAGGGAAAAACGAGTGTTTTAAAGCAATTAAAAGGAGAGGAAGTCAGGGGTGGGAGGGAGCAGGGAAGGGAGCGAATACAGACTTACTTGAGAAACGTTCTTAATTCATTTTACCGGGACCTCAGGGATTCAGGTGCCGGGCGGATTTAGTCTGAAAGGAATGGAGGGGGTGTGTGAGTTAGGACGCTGAACAGCTGAGCCAGCGAGGAAAGAGAGCAGTTGAGGGAACGCAAGGAGGGGAGGAGAGAATATCCCAATGTGAACTTACAATTTGTCCGATCGAATTGCAATGAATGCGAGCCTCCCGGTGAGATAGAGCGAGTCCTGTTCAAGTGCTGCTAGCGCTGGGACAGAGAACTGGGGCTGGGTTAACTCGACATTTATACACGTGAGTCTGGAGGCGTCGGGATTTCAAGCTAATTGGTGACAGCTGAACGTGCAGGTGTGCACGTATAGACACCGGGCAGAAATTAGTTCAGAGTGAGCAGGTGGGAGTGGTCTAAGCTCACAGCTGTGAAAGAGCGTGTGAAGGGCAGACTGCAGATCTGCGAGCGCAGGTGAAACCAAATCTGTGCTAATAATAGCGTTAAAAACCGAGTTACTCAAGGGGTGTGGGAATAAGCTGTGTTAAAAAAAAGAGAGGATATGTACAAGTTAGAAAACCGCTAGGCAATAGGGCTGTGAGACATCACCTGAATAGAAAAATACGGAAATGACAGAAAGTAATTGCATCATTCTCTGGGGATTACTTGTGTACATGGCATACTGTATTTACATTGTCAACAACCTATGTACTCAATCATAGCAGCATGTACCAATGGAATAGATGTATACATAACATCCAGTGTGTTATTATCAACTTAGCAATGTACATAGTAAACAATAAACATTTGTAGAAGGCCAAGGTGGCTGCAAAACCAAAAAATGACGAAATGAAAAAATGAAAAATTGAAAAAATTAATGCGGAGGAATCCCAGAATAGTGACAGCAGTTATATGTTATAGAATGGTATTATAAGCGTCCAGGGTGTTCAACCCTTGTTCGACGGTACGACATTTGAAGATCCATTTGCATTCCAGACGGTTAAGGATTTGTTGTTGATTCCCTCCTCTGTGGTTAGGATGTAAGCTTTCAATCACTTGCCACTTGAAATCAGTCTCTGAGTGTCCTTTGGCCATGAAATGTTCCACTAGTGGTGCAGTTAGTATTTTGCAGCGGATCCTACTTCTGTGTTGCGAGATTCTTGCTTTGATTTTCTGCGTGGTTTGTCCGATATAAAGCAATTTACATGGACACTCAATACAGTAGATAACATTATGTGAGTTACAGTTAGAAAAAAACTCCAAAGTGTGCTTAGTGCCATCAAATTCAAACAACTTAGTGTTGACAGTAGAATCACAAGCCATGCAGCTGTTACATTTGTAGTGGCCCTTAAGAGGAGGAAGACCGAGAAAAGAATGTAAGGTGTTGTCTTTCTGTGTGGGTTTTTGGGCCCTGACTAAGTGGTCCTTGATGTTACGGCCTCTCTTGAAAGCAAAAAGAGGGGTTCCTGTGGAAAGCTCCAAAGGCCTTAGTACTGACCAATGTTTTCTTATCATTTTGGTGAGTTAATTACTGACTGGGCAGAAAGTGGTCACACACGTGATCTTGGAAGTAGGTGCTCTTTCTTTTGGCTCTAGTAAAAATTCCGGATGTGAGTACAGGCTCGTTTCATTGAGCGTTTAACTAGCCGTCTCGGATAGCCTCGGTCAGTAAGCTTTTTGCATAGGATTTCTGCCTCTAAAAAGAAATCCTCTTTGTATTTACAATTCCTTCGGATTCTGAGGAATTGTCCGTAGGGCAAACCGTCTCTTAAAGCTCTGGGATGGGCACTGTTATACTGTAACAGTGTGTTCCGCTCAGTGGGTTTCCTGAATAAGGTAGTGTAGAGTTCGCCATTGGCGCTCTTGATAGTGACATCCAAATAGTCAATTTTGTTGTTGTCAAAGTTATGGGTAAACTTAAGATCAGTTTGGGTGTTGTTAAGCCAAGAGCAAAATGAACGGAGTTCAATATCGGTACCAGACCAAATCATAAAGACATCGTCTATATACCTACGCCAGGAACGGATTTTTTGGAGAAAAGGATTGGCTCTATCGAAAATGATGTTGGTCTCAATATCGTCAACAAAAAGAATAGCAAAATTTGGGGCAAAACCGGCCCCCATAGAAGTACACTTGCATTGTCTGTAGAACTGATCTTGAAACATAAAGTAGTTCTTAGTGAGGGCTATGTCAAGTAGTGAAATTATAAACTCTGTGGGGACCTGATGTGGAGCCGGACGCAGGTAGAGATGTTTTTTAATAACCTGTATACCTTTGTCTTGAGGGATATTAGTATATAATGACTCGATGTCAAGGGTGACAAGGAGTTCTGTTTGGGGATCGAAAGGTTGAGATTCAATGAGGTTGATCAGGTGTGTAGTGTCTTTTACGTATGTGGTGGTATCTTGTACCATGTTTTTTATGAAGAAGTCAATGTATATCCCTAGAGGTTCTAGTATTGAACCACATCCTGAAAGGATGGGTCTGCCTGGTGGTGCTTCCAAATTTTTGTGGATTTTTGGGAGGGTGTATAGAACCGGTGTCCTTGGGTTTTTGTTATTAAGAAAGGTAAACTCACGTTTACTAATATAGCCTTCTTCTAGACCTTTCTTAGTAATATCAAGAATCAGGTTACTGATATCTTGAACAGGATTGCGCATCAGGTGTTCATAATGTGAGGTGTTACTGAGTTGGCGGTGAATTTCATTGTCCTAGGCGGTTTTATCCTGTAAGACAATACCGCCACTTTTATCGCAAGGTTTTAAACCCCACATCATCCAGATTTTTTACGGTGTTTAGACTTTGTCTTTCTTCTAGACTTACATTGAAAGGAGTAAATCTATAATTAGATCTGATTTCACTAAAGTCTTTAAGTACAAGATGTTCAAATGTTAGGACTTCCGGAGGCATGGTGCCGCTTGGTGGGTTAAAAGTAGACTTAGGACTAAGGGTGGGCGTAGTGGGCGTAGTGGGGCTACGTGAAGCAGCACGTAGTGTGCCCAAATCTACGCACACTACACGCTTCGCGTAGCCCCACTACGTGCCACCTACCTCCCACCCGCCATTCTTTTAAATAATATGAGCAATGAAAATTAAGTAAAGTAAGTCGACTTACCCGTAAGCGCGGCGTCTCCGGGGCTCCCTCTTTCAGTTTCTAATTTCTTCTGGCAAATGCGCATGCGCGGACGCCCGCGCATGCGCATTTCTCGCCTACTTCGGAAAGTGTGAAGCAGGCAGCGCTACGTACACTACGTGGGCGAAGCGTAGTGCTACGCCCGGGGTTACTTAGGACGTAGTCCTGTAATGTCAGTATTGGTGGTGGTTTCTTTTTTCTGAAAGAACACATTGAGTCGTACCTTTCTGAAAAACTGGAGAATTTCAGTATGGATATCAAACCAATTAGGTTTTTCCGTGATGACAAAGGACAATCCTCTGCACAGTAGAGCGATATCAGTGGAAGCCAATTGGTGCTTGGACAAGTTAAAAATTGGCATCTGGTCTATGTGGGGGGATCTAGTATTGGTAGCCCCATTGGTAAAATTTCCTGCGTGTTTGTCGTTCCCCTGGCGGGAAGTTGTATCTCGGCCTCCCTCTGCCTCTGCCTCTGGATCTCTCCCCTATGAAGGGTTGGCCTCTCCCTAAAAAATTAGGGTTGTGTGTGGAAGTGCTAGGGCCTTCTCCGGGGTCAGAGTTGTCAGATTCTATGGTGGAGACAGAGAATGTTACCGGTTGCCTGTTTCTAAATCTGCCCCAAGTACTTGTTGGGTATCTCTGTTGTTCTTGGGTATTTTGTGTGAAAAAATCTTCCTTGAGATAAGGGTAGGTGTGTTCGTTGTTATAATTTCTTATGTCTTTTGTCACCTTGGTGGATTTTTTGTGGTGTTCGAAATTTTGGAAATCAATAATCGTGCGTTCTAGTTTGTCTAGAGCTGATTTGGCATCTGCTAGACTATCTAATTCTAGGATTGCCTTTTCTAGTTCTCTGATCTCTATTAGTTCTTTCTTGCTGTGTTCCAGTGCAGTGTCGATGCCAAGCAGCATCCAATGACGGGAGCAAGTAGTACCAATGTGGGCGAAACCGTTCTTAAATTTAGGGTCTTGTAGAAAAATAGCAGGGATATTGCGCACTTGTAGGCCTACTGGGATAATGTCTGCTTTGAGATATTCAGTGAGCATGCGCGCGTGCAATTCAGTGCGTATATGCTTTTGTTTTAGTCTTTCTAGATTCGTGAGTTTTTCACTTGCCACATTAGATGATGCATTGTTTACAGGTATAGGTGTATGAAAAAGAGAGGGCCCACTGATCAGTCTAGCAATGTATTCCTCGGTGTATGTAGGAATAATGGGTGTAGACATAGTATCTGTGTGAGTATCCTCTATGAGGAAAAAAGTTTTGATCAAACTATGTATTGATAAATATACATAGAGCTAAATTAAGAAGAACACATTTTCTTAGGTTAATATAACCACTCAATGAGTGGAACCCTTGCAGTGAAGCCACTGCTCTTACAAGTGTTTGATAGGAGACAAGGGGACCCCAATATACGAACCTGGGGTGGTACAATGTGAAGAGAGACACAATGGTTCTAAATGGCCTAAAAAGGTCCAGGATAGGAAAACCTTAAAAAGGTAAGCATTTAAAAAAAGGTTTTTGAAATTAATTTTGAAAAAGAGAGAGCGATAGTTAATATAGAACAGGGACAAGAAGGTCAAGGTATAACAGATATTTATTATACAATGAAATAAATTCAGATGCTCACATATTCAGTGACAGTAAGCGTGACATAAAAAGTGAAAGTGAACTTTAAAAGAAGACATCGCATTGACAACAAGAGTTGAACCACTTTCTTTTAAACTTAATATGAGGGGTTCATGTTGTGAGCGGTCAACGACGTTTCAAACTCAGTTAGTTGAGTTCATCTTCAGGACAAAAATGAGCATCTATAATCTAGAAAGCAAGAATACAAAGTATAAGTAGACCATAATCTAGTCCCTGAGAGCGCCAAAGGTACCACTAACTTACTGCACCATAAGTCATCACCACGTGGCCTTATTAAGGCAGAATTCATTTGAAAAAAGACATTGCTCCGATTGCGGCCCACCGGGACCACGTATCATCGCAGAGTGCTCGAGGTGCCACTACCTGTGCAGCTCAACTCAACACCACGTACTGTGCGCCCATCCTGACCGCTGCCTCCGGCCTACACTGGGATTAGCATGGTTCACAATTCAAGATTAGTAGCAATGCAAATTGTGTAAGAGAGTATAATGTGTTAACAAGACCAAATTTTCCCAATCTGTTCAGCTCAAGTCAACGTCACGTGGCTGTGGGCCTTTGCTGACCACTGCCTCCGGCCTACACAGTAGAAGACCGGCGACACGTGGTACCACTAAACCTGTTCAAAACAAGCCGATCCCACATGTGGAACTGTGTCCCAAGTCCTGAATGGCAGTGACTCCAACTCTGTGAGAGAACCACAGCAGCAGACTCCCTTCGATTAGTGAGGTGTATTTGCATATGGAAGGCCGGAGACACGTGGTGCCACTAACCCTGTTCAACACAAGCCGATCCCACATGTGGCACTGTGTCCTGAGTCCTGAATGGCAGTGACCCCAAGTACGTGGCAGCAATCACAGCACCAGACTCCCTTCGATTAGCGAGGGGTATTTGCATATGGAAGGGTGGCGACACTTGGTGCCACTGAACCTGAACTACGCAGGCCGGTGGGGCCATCAACCTATGCAGTTGGCTGTGGGCCCTTGCTCACCGCTACCTCTGGCTACACTACAGTCAGCAGGCCTCACAATTCACATAGAGTCCCGATTGCACATGACGCAGTCCAGTAGGCAAGACACATTGCTCACAGTTCCAGCCCGCACCAAGCATCATCAGTGTCTCATACAGTCTCAATGCTTCTGGTGCCACTAACTGTGCACCTCAATTCAACGCTACGTGGCTGTGGGCCCTTGCTGATTGCTACCTCTTTCCTACACTGCGGTCATCAGGGCTCACAAATAAAATTATTTCTTGATTCAGAGCCAAGTAGGCAAGTAACTATCACAGTCCTACACCCTACATAATATCCTTTAAGTGTCCTATCTTCAAGAACTTTTTATATCAGTTATAATTTAGTACAATGACCAAATTCATCTTCAAGTGGAAAGGAACACTCAATAGCTGTCTACACTGTTGGCAGCAGAGCTCGCAATTCGAATTTTAAAGGCTAATTTCTAACAAGAAGATTGTACTCAGAAAATACAACACTTCGTCAGTGTATTCTATACCTATTTCATCTTTTCATAATACGACTACACTGCGGTCAGTAGGGCTCACAATTAAAATTAAGTATTGATTCATTAATTACTGAGTCCACTATGCAAGTAACTGTTGCAGGCCTAAAATCTACATAATATCCTTTTAGTATCCTTTCTTCAAGATTTTTTTTTATATCAGTTATAGCTTTAGTACAATCACCAAATTCATTTTCAAGTGCAAACACTCATTAGCAATCTACACTGCGGGCAGCAGAGCTCGCAATTTGAATTTTGGAAACGTGGTGCCACTAACGCTGTTCAACACAAGCCACGACACGTGGTGCCACTAACCCTGTTCAACACAAGCCTGCGACATATGGTTCCACTAACCCTGTTCAACGCAAGCCATGACACGTGGTGGCACTAACCCTGTTCAACACAAGCCGGTGACATGTGCTGCCACTAACCTTGTCCATCACAAACCGATCCCACCTGCTGCCACTAACCCTTTCCAACACAAACCGATCCCACATGTGGAACTGTGTCCTGAGTCCTGAATGTCAGTGACCCCAAGTTTGTGGCAGCGACCACAGCACCAGACTCCCTTTGATTAGTGAGGCATATTTCCATATGCAAGGCCGGCGACACGTGGTGCCACTAACCCTGTTCAACACAAGCTGGCAACACGTGGTGCCACTAACCCTGTTCAACACAAGCCAATCCCACATGTGGAACTGTGTCCTGAGTCCTGAATGGCAGTGACCCCCAACTTCATGGCAGTGACCACAGCACCAGACTCCCTTCAGTTTTATTTGTTGTTGATTTCTTTAAATAAAATGTTTTATATGTAAACCTATACATGACTAAGATTCCTGTTGTCCAACCGCACAGGGACACTTCCGGGCCCAAGAAGGTTGTTGGGGGTATGTTGGTAATGTGGGAAAAGGGTGCGTTACCTGCTGATGTGGGGAGAGGCAGACTGAAAGGGGTATCTCTCACAGAAAGAACTCCGATATGTTTGCAGAAATGCCTCGGACATATGCCAGCTGATGGACTGAATCACAAAATGGTTTTTCAATGCTTATGTAGTTTGAGTTATGAACAGTTCGCAACCAGGCTGGCAGAGGGACAACTGTGACCCGTCCACTCAACTCACAGACTCAGTAATACAAGCCGTCCTCTCCCAATGGAACAGCAGCGTAGTAGCTCGCAGAGGTACAGACACAGTAGCTTACTAGCTCGCAAAGGTAGAGAGCTGCGAGCCGACAGACTGGCTTCTAACAGCATAGCTGCGAAGTGGTGATGTTGGGCAGAGGGAGCTTGAAAGAGTTATCTCACAGAAACAGAGCTCCGGTATATTAAATTGCCCCTGAGACCTTCCTTTTATATTTTCACTTGTTGTGAGAAAGCGTGTTTTCTTGGCCAAGACCTTTCTCCCTGCCAAATTTGGCATAATTCGTTCAGCAGTTTGACCTGTAGCCTTATCTAAAGTTTCCTATGGAAAATCCATTGTGAAAACACGTTTTCACACCACCCACATAGCTACCTGTCGCAGGCGTACTCGCTGTTGGTGTGCAGGTCAGTGGTCTAGTTGTCAACATGTCACAGCCACTCCTTGAGGGCATGTTTGTACACACACCACATCCATCCGGCACATCCGGCACATGCGTCACTGACCATGTGACCACGCAAATATAATGGATTGACAACGTCACATCCTTTATTGCCGGTGGTGACTGGATGGCAGACGATCCACGGGTCTCAATCACAAAGAGTTCATGAAAAGTTGCGCAGAGGGTTAGTCGTACCCTGCGCTCTATGGCCATCAGGGGCCTACTACCTTGTGGCGTGGACTTGAGTTCCACAGGGTTAGTGCCACCCGAAGCTGATGTGGCCATCAGGGGCGTACCACCACGTGATAGAGAATTGATTTGCTTAGGGTTAATGCCACCCCGAAGCTGATGTGGCTGTCAGGGGCCTACCACCATGTGGCGCGGACTTGAGTTGTCCAGGGTTAGTCGCACCCTAAGTTATATGGCCGTCAGCGGCCTACGACCATGTGGCAGTGACTTGCGTTGCACAGGGTTAGCGGCACCAAAAGCTGATCTGGTCTCCGCCATTGATGACTCAGGACTCAGAGACATGTGTGAGATCTGCCGGGCTGCAGAGAAGCTGATGTGGTCTCCGCCATTCATGACTCAGGACTCAGCGACATCTGCCGGGCCACTGAGCTTTGACAGGCACGTGGAGTGCCGACTGGTAGACACAACTTTAGTTGCATTAATGTACTGATAATGAACTGCAGAGTAGGCGTTCCCATGCAAAAAGACACAAGGTGCACCTTTGCGATTTATTCTAAATCCTAAAATCCTGTATTGAATTGCACTGTGGTAGTGGGTGCACTTACAGTGTACACTAGGGGTGGGTGACAATTTCCGTTCCGCTCGCATACATTTCGAAATTTCAACATTTTCGCGTTCCGCGCAAATGTCAAAACTTCCGCGATCCGCGGCCGGAATGGACATATGCAGGTGCAGGACAGGATTCATTCTGGCACGATGCTCCTGTCACAAAAATTAAACCTCAACAGGAAGCACAGATATAAATAAAGCAGGTGCCCGAGTTGAAGCTCAAATTCAGTAACGCATTAATCAGCCAAAACCTTTGTGAGCGTGGAGGTGGTTTAGTAGATGTGCCTTCTCCCCATTTCCACCCTGAAATGTTAGCTGATATACTTGACGGTGGTGTTTGCATCCTTCATTTTCTCGAGCACAATCCTCGTGTAGAATTTGTGAGCGTGGTTAAGCTGATGTGCCTTCTCCCCATTTCCACCCTGAAATGATAGCTGTAATCCTTAATGGTGGTCGTGCATCCTTCATTTTCTCGAGCGCAATCCTCGTGTAGAATTCGTGGGCGTGGGTAAGCAGATGTGCCTTCTCCCCATTTCCACCCTGAAATGATAGCTGTAATCCTTGATGGTGGTCGTGCATCCTTCATTTTCTCGAGCGCAATCCTCGTGTACAATTCGTGAGCGTGGGTAAGCAGATGTGCCTTCTCCCCATTTCCACCCTGAAATGATAGCTGTAATCCTTGATGGTGGTCGTGCATCCTTCATTTTCTCGAGCGCAGTCCTCGTGTAGAATTCGTGAGCGTGGGTAAGCAGATGTGCCTTCTCCCCATTTCCACCCTGAAATGATAGCTGTAATCCTTGATGGTGGTCGTGCTTCCTTCATTTTCTTGAGCGCAATCCTCGTGTAGAATTCGTGTAGCGTGGGTAATCAGATGTGCCTTCTCCCCATTTCCACCCTGAAATGATAGCTGTAATCCTTGATGGTGGTCGTGCATCCTTCATTTTCTCGAGCGCAATCCTCGTGTAGAATTTGTGAGCGTGGGTAAGCAGATGTGCCTTCTCCCCATTTCCACCCTGAAATGATAGCTGTAATCCTTGATGGTGGTCGTGCATCCTTCATTTTCTTGAGCGCAATCCTCGTGTAGAATTCGTGTAGCGTGGGTAATCAGATGTGCCTTCTCCCCATTTCCACCCTGAAATGATAGCTGTAATCCTTGATGGTGGTCGTGCATCCTTCATTTTCTCGAGCGCAATCCTCGTGTAGAATTTGTGAGCGTGGGTAAGCAGATGTGCCTTCTCCCCATTTCCACCCTGAAATGTTAGCTGATATACTTGACGGTGGTGTTTGCATCCTTCATTTTCTCGAGCGCAATCCTCGTGTAGTTCCTGTGCCAAGGCAGTTCCTTCTCCTTGTCTGCCTCAGAGACACTGCTATGACCCTTTATAAACAAGAGGCATGTGAACTGCATGGAAGCCCCGCACGTTTGGCCCTGCCCCACACACCAGTGGTGGGCAACGTCTTCCCGCCATTTCCTCCACTATGATGGACAGCTGACTCAAGTGACCCCGGGGCCGTCAGCGCCCTGGCAACGTTACAGACACACATGGTCACTGTAGACAACTCTTCTGGCCCTTTACGCAGCTGTAGTGTAGGAAAAGTACTATACATTTACCCAACAAGGTAGCACTTGCTGATTAGCCACTAGAAAGTACTCCAGTTGAGTAGAGGTATTGCACAAAATGGTGGCATCTTCTTGGTTAAATATGCAGGGCAGGATTCATTCTGGCACGATGCTCCTGTCACAAAAATGAAACCCCAACAGGAATTCAGTAACGCATTAATTCAGCACACAAAAATCTCTGCGATCACGCGAAATTTCGGGTGATCAGTTGCTGGATCTTGACTGGATACAAAGCCCAGTTTGTTTATTATTCTGTACATTAAAAAACCACATCACAACTTTCACAACAAGTGAATTGCAAAACAAATTCCGGCGATAAGCTGCGTTAGCACAAGGGATTTTACACCTGCTTTCTGCTGGTGTTAAGCAGGATGACTACCTGCAGCATGAAAGGGAACACAGCCAATAGCCACATCGAAACACCCACAGGTGCCATAGAGTCAATGAGCATGATACACGGATACCCATGAGGTCCACAACACTCATCGCAACAACCTCAGGACCGCCAACGCCCTCGACCCCGCATCTGAGCAAGTGTGTCCATGTGGTCATTGTGTTAGCATGATAGGCATGGGCCCTGCAACATCACAGTGTCAGCGGACGTTACCATGTCACCTCAGCGTTGGCAGTGAGCCTGGACATGTAGCTACGCACGCATCCTCCTGCATGCACAAGCGGCATGTGCAGGTCCGGCATACACAGGTCAGCGCAGGGTTCTGACTGTACGGCAAGGGGAACGGGGTGTCTAGGAAATGTCCGTGTTCAGGAAGTGTGGTAAGTGTGACTCTGTGTTCTGGTATGGCCGCCTGTTTGCATCTCCAACACCCTGACTTCATGATTGTGCACTGTGGTGGAAACAACCTAGGCACATTGACTGGGGTAGGTTTGGAAATGGTAATGAAGGACACCTTTCGACAATTGATGTTGCTTTTGTCTCAAACATGTCCTTGTATATTCCAATATATACCAAAGACAGAAGTGGAAATAGTCAAACCAATTTTGTCCTCAGATTGAAAAATCTAGTAAGAATGTCAACAAATCTGTGTCTGCATACCTGAGACCATAGAATGAGGTTGATCTACAACAACAACATACGTTTTCATATGGCTGATATCTACAGAAGTGATGGAGTACACTTCACAGATCAGGGAAATCGAGTTTTTCTGAATAACCTGAAGATGTGCATCCGCACTTAATGTAGCTCCAACTAATAAACACATGGGCTCTTTTTAGAGCCACCTTATATTCCCAATATTGGTTCGCAGAGTGACAGCTGCGATCCAGCTCGCACAGGGAGACCTGCGGGCCATCGAGCAGCTTTGCAGACGGACACCTGCGGCCCATGGGCTCAGGTCGCACAGGGACAGCTACGGGCCGTCAGCTCGGCTCGCACAGTGTGAGCTACGGGTCATCGGCTCGCAAACGCACACCAGAGTGCTGGCTCGCAGAGGGAGCGCTCTGGTCTAACTTGCAAAGGGACACCAATACCCAACTAGAGGAGACACAACAATCACCTGACGGATTGACTTGTACATCTACAGCTAGGGACACAACGGCTCGCAGACGCACAGCTGCAAGCTGACGGACTGCTACTGTTCTATGCTTTAGGGTAGTACAGTGGTGTATGGGTAGTGTAGGAGGTTGTGTTGGGAGTAGTATTTTAGGATTTAGGGTAGTGCAGTGGTCTTTGGGTAGGGGGTCATGCTGGGGGTAGATTTAGGGTTTAGGGTAGTACACTGGTGTTTGGGAAGTGTAGGGGATCGTGCTGGGGTAGTGTTTTAGAGTTTACAAAAGTGCAGTGGTGTTTGGGTAGTGTTAGGGTAGTGTAGAGGGTCATGCCGACAGACTGACTCACAGAGCTCCGAACCGACGGATGGGCTTCTAAAGGCATAACTGCAACCTGGTGATATGAGGAGAGGCAGCGTGAAAGGCATATCTCACACAGATACCATTGTTGCCTCGCACAGGTAAAACTGCAGACCCGATGGGTTCTACATGGAGAGATGAGAGCTGATGGAGTAAATCACAAAATGCCCACACTTCCTAGTTTCAACCATTCACAGCCAATAGGCTGCAAGCTGGTGCTTGTAACCCCTCAGCCAATCACATGTCAGAATTCTCAAATTGCGATATCTGTAAAATGTGATATTTCTCAAAAACTACTGAATGGATTTACATAATTTAAACAAAAGCGTGCTTTCTGGACCATCACCTTTCTCCCTGCCAAATTTGGCGAAATTCTGTTCAGCAGTTTCACCTGTAGTCTTCTGTAAAGTTTCGTATGGAAATTCCATGGAGAAGACATGTTTTAGAACCCTCTTTTTTCTCAGCCCCTCCTACACCATTCACCCCCAAACTTTCAATATATGAGCTAATCAAAAAAAAAGAAACTTTTTGGATAATTTCATAAAGATTTGTCAAATGATGCCTAAGTTACAAGCACATAGAAGACTCCAGGAGGGGGGCCGCGCAACTCCCCTTCCAACATAAGTGAAGCTCCGTGGCTGCGCGGACCCCAGCGGACCCCGCAACCCCTGCGAGCCCATGCTATTATTTTACAAGAAATACCCCCGCAACCTAGCCCTCCCAAGGGCCTCATTAAAATAAAACGTGAGAACCTGTGGACCCAGCGCAAATGTTTACCTTTTATTTTTAACGATTTTTTGGGCCCTGGGGGTCATCTTGAGACCCCCTCAGCAGCCCTAGTGGGTCAGGGTTTTTCTGCCCTGCCCCCTTCTCTTGTTTTATAGGGAAGTACTCCTCCTCACAGCTCTTCAGACTTTCTCCTTGGCAGAGGTTCCTCTTGACCTAGAAGAACTCTAAATTTATTGGGTATTAGGACTAATTCTTATACTCATTTTTCCCTTTGAAGTCTTTGTCAGAAAGTTTCTCTTGTTCAGTAAAACCAGTTCTGTTCTCCCTGGTCTAGCTACACTACAAGGGGTGGAGACAGCATTGTGCAAGGCAGCCACAGCCTGTTCAGGTATTAGTGACAACTCCTCCCACCACTCTAACCCAGGATAACTCATCAGTATATGCAGGGCACACCTCAGCTCCCTTTGTGTGAGAGTCTGGAGTTAATGCACAAACAGCCCCTGCCAATGTAAATCAAGATGGTGCATACATAAGCTGGCTGAGGCATACAGAATGGCCACTTTCTAAAAGTGGCATTTTTAAAAACAAAATTTAAAAACCATCTTCACTAAAAGATGTATTTTTGATATCTCTTGCTGATCCCAATTAAAAGTTACACTGGTAAAATGTTGCAAGGGTGGCACAACCAGTGCTACAGGCTCACTAGTGTAATTTGATTTAAAGGCCCTGGGCATACATAGTGCACTTTCCTAGGGACTTACCATTAAATCAAATATGCCAATCTTGGATGACCACTCATAATTCACACGAAGAGCATATGCGCTTTCGCACTGATTAGAGGTGGCCCAGTTCTAAAGCCAACAAAAAAGAGGGTCAGAAAATAGGCAGAAGGCTAAAAGTCAGGGGATAACTCTGCAAAAAGGGCCAGACCCAACATCGACACACTCTACCAGATGGGTATCCAGGCTATACACCATAACATCCCAACTATACAAAGCTGAAAATGTCTGCAGTAGACAGGTGAGGAGCTCTGAAATGGAAATTCCACTGCACACAGATAGAACTGGTCTCCATTAATCATAAATATTAATTGCTTCATTTCAATCTTATAAACAGAGCACACTACACAGCAGAGCGAAGGCCCAGAATAGACCCTACTATAGCACACCATTGTCAGTGATGCGGTATGGCATACAATGGGTTTATCCATTTGACCTGGGTATGTCCTAAATAGTTGAGGCACAATTACACAAATTGCACCTGGATTGGCATAGAGTGGTGTGGAGCAAAGTTGAGTGGCTTATAGTGCAGTGGTACACAGTGCAATGGCCTATAGTGGAGTGGCATACAGTAGAGTGGCTTACAATGGAGTGGCTTAGAGCAGAGTCCATGGAGTGGAATTGCAAACAAAGGAATAGTATACGCTAGAGCAAAGTGGTGTAGAGTGCGGTGGTGTAGACTGTAATATTCAAGAGTGGAGTGGAGTATAATGCTGCAGAGTCGAATGTGGTACAGTGGAAAAGAGTGGAGTGGCATAAAAACAGTTGTGTACAGTGCAGTGGCGAACAGTAGAGTGGTGTGGACTGAAGTGGCATGCAGTGGAATAGCATAGAGTGGCACACAAAATTGCCAGGCCTGCAAACAGACCCTGTGGACAACCCCATAAAGGCAGCCTACTCCCACACTGTGCAAAAAGGGGTTTGGCCACAGGGCCTGTCCTGGGCCACATGATGTGCATGACCTTCAGCCATTCATGGTGACGGGGTTGGCCACAAGGCCTGGCCTGCAGACAGGCCCTACTGCCAAACCCTACAAAGGCAGATACCCCGAAACTGCACACAGCCTTTTGCCTTAATTATTTTAAAGGGGAAGGTGCTGGCTGTCCCCCTCCATATCCTAGGCTTTTCTTTTATTAAAGGGAGAAGGGCCACATGGCCCTCTCTCCAAGCCTTATTAGGCCCTGCCGACTCCATCCCTCAGGACCTTTTTTTAATGAAGGTGGAGGGGTTGGCGATCCCAAAGGCAGTTTTTTTTTCAAGGGGAGGGGTGTTGAGTTGCCTAATTAAGCCCTAATGACCCCATCCCACAGAGCCTCTACTACAAAGTAAGGTGAGTGTGCCCCCCTTATTAGGCCCTATTGACCACAACCCAGAGGGCTGTTTTTTTATTACAGGGGAGGGGACATGTGATCCCATCGACAGCCTTATTAGGCCCTGGGACCCCATCCCCCAAGGCCTTTTGTCAAATTTAAAATGGAGGGGGCTGCAGGACCACCCTCCCCAAGTCTTAATCGGTCCTGGGACCCAATCCCTCAGTGTCATTATTTTGTTTAACAAGGAGGTGGGCTACCTGGCCCCCCTTCCAAACCTTATTAGGCTATAAGGACCCCAATCCCAAGGCATGCCTCGCCCTCCTTCCCAAGCCCTATTAGGCCCTGGGAACCCCATCCCCCAGGGCCAAAGATTTCAATTATTGTCATGTTCTTTTAAAGAAATGATAGAGGGGCCAAGCAGCTATTCTCCTTATGTCTACCCCTTGTATCCCATCCCAGGGTCCAAGTGTGATTTTTAGGGGAGGCACACACTCCCCCCTCATATGCTAATTTTGGCCCATGGCCACCTCATCCCCCACGGCCTACACACATAAAGGTGGGTACCCTGGTAATAATCCAGGCACCCAACATACTCTTTTTGGAGTCCAGAGGGGAGTTCCAAGGCCTCAGCCAGCTCCCCACATGCACCCAGAAGGAGCAGCAACTAACACTGCTCTCTCCAGGCAGGGCCAATATTTATATCTGTTTTCCTGCCCGCATAAGTGTGGACATGGAAAATGTTATCCCTGGGAATATGATCCCTGGGGCCTTTGGAGTCTAGGAGAGGGGGCTACACATCCTCCCTTTCTGTTTTGTACAATTCTGGCCCTGGCGAGGGCTTTGTGGGGCCTTTGGAGGATCAGGGAGTGGGGCACACCTCCTCTCTCCCTGTTTTGTGCAATTGTGGCCCTGGGGCCTGGAGGTTTAGGGTACTGCATGCCCCACCAGTTTTGTCCAATTTTGACCCAGGGGTTTGGGCTCCTCAGGGGCTTTGGAGGATCGGGGAGAGTGCCTGGATACCTCACGGATGATATGTGCCCTCTACATATCTGGAAACCATAACAAAACAATGGCCAAAATAATAGCTCAGCTTTATAGAGCTAAGGCTTATTGCTTTGCCAGTTCATGTTAACAATGTCTTCCATTTAAGGTTGAGCATGATTGATCTTCTGTGCTATTTTTAATCAGGAGTACTCTTTCAAACCACAGACGATATCACATGATTCACTACTACATCTAGTAGTGTTTTTGACTTTTTAATTGCTCTTATTGTTCCAATACCCTATACTTCAGTTCACTCTGAGCGAAGAAATTGATCGCTTTCTAAACGTGGAAGTATACTGAATTGTGTGCACTTTTAAAATATGGATACAGATAAAGTGTATCAAAAACAAAAACCCTATCTAGTAAGCAGTGAGGAAAATGGACAAAAAAGTCAATTGTTAGGCATCCATTAACACTTTTAATTCGAGTTCATGAGCACAAGTACCACTTCCTAGCCTCAACTTATCCGTTCAATGTTCTGGTATGATCAGGTTTACAATTTGTCAAATTTGATTCCCTCAGTCTCCTCATAGTGACCACCCATGAATTGAGAAGAAGTTTGCATTAAAAATGCTAGGGATAATAATGAAGCGGTAGATTTGGAGGTAAAAACATAAAAATCAATACTTTACTTCACAATATTTTGGTACTTGATATTGTGGCGGTCATATATTTGTAGGTCTTTGTTTTTGACCTTGATATTGTGGCATACATTCTCAGCAAAGTAGCATCGATCTTGGACCATCATCCTCAATCACTATTGTTAGACTGAATGCCAACCACTCCTATTTACAGAAATGTCTTTTAAACAGATAAAGTACATTCTGTACAATCCACAAACATTTTCTAATTTGCATGAGATTCTCTCTACACCTGTAAAAAAGCAATATCTAATTTTATAAATTGTTGCTGCAGCCTTTGTCTCAACTAGTTTCCAGACGCCAACTACTTCTTGTCTTACTAAAGGTATTTTCAGATTTGAGGAAACATTTTTTATCTCTCAACAGGGCCTGATTCACTTTTGATTATGTTTATACTTGGTAGTAAGTTTACTACTTTCAGTATTCTACGCACAAATTCCAATACAATTACTATGAACATTGTAAAATAAATGTCTCTACCCCCAGAGAAATGCAAGTGACTTACTCTTATTTAGGTGGGTGAGGCCCCTCCCAAAAACCCTCCCTAGGACTCCCTAACCCCTCCTTACTCCTCTCTTATCCCATCATATTTGGTAGTAAGTCTTCTCCTTTTCTGGCCCACTCCCCTGTGGCACTCCCATATTTGTGATTAAAATCTATACTTACATGAGCGTAGACTTCACAGTCAGGGCAGACAACTCCACACATTGAAGTATGGGCAAAAGTTATACTTTATAGTATGTTTTCAGGTACATTTTGTAGTATTACAAAACATACTATACAAGCGCAGTTTGTAATCAGGTCTATTGTGCTCAGGATAGTAATTTAGAAGGTGCATAAGCAGTGCCATGTGCTGTGATTTTAAAAACAGATAAAATGCCATTGTATGCACATTTTCTCATTTATTTACCTGAAACCTACTGTCCTCATGGTACACTTTAAACTATGAAACCCCTGTCTATGGCACTGTCCACACAGATGTTCATGACTAATTTAGCAAGTATACCCATTTGCATCAACTCTAACTCATGCATAAGGAAAAAGATCAACATCTTTTCTTATATGAGCCCTTATTTAGGATGCTAACTGCCTCACATTATACAATGCCTTAAACTGTGTCTGTACCCATGACTACCTTGGAGTGTTATGCTAGAATATACTTTTATAACCCATAAAACCTAGTATTTATCAGATTCTTTTGAGTGTGAATCAAAAATCATAATAAATAATAATGCAATACATACATTGCACATTATAATTGATCCTCAGGTGTGTTCCTTATTCTTTAATCTTCTACCTGTTATTCTTTTCAAGGCATCTTTGAACTCTTTGTTTTTAAGAGTGTAGATTATGGGGTTGCACAAAGGGACAACTCCATTGTAGACCAAGAAGAACATTTTGCTCTGACTCATTGAATACATAGAGACTGGCCTTATGTAGACAAACATGAGGGCTCCATAAAATAAAATAACCACAGTGAGGTGAGAGGCACAGGTAGAGAAGGCCTTTTGTCTCTGTGTAGTGGTCTGCATTTTCAGAATGGCTGAGATAATTTTGATGTAAGAGGTGATAATTAAAGTCCATGAGAATATAACAAATATCACAGCAAGGATGAAAGTCATTGTTTCGATGGTATAAGTGCTGGTGCAGGAAAGCGTCAGAATGGCGGCGATGTCACAGAAGAAGTGGTTAATTTCATGAGTCTTACAGAAGGAAAATGTGGATATAAGAACAATGTAAATTATTGGCTCCAGGAGGCCTAAAATCCATGCCCCAGTGGCCATACACAGACACACAGATCTATTCATGATAAGTGTGTACTGTAATGGATTGCAGATGGCTACATAGCGATCAAAAGACATGATGGTCAGCAGAAGGAATTCAATTGCAATCATGGCCGAGAAAATGTACATCTGCAGCATGCATTCCTGAAAAGTAATATGCGTTTTCAAAAGAAAGAAGCTGGCCAGCATTTTTGGAACTGTGACAGAAGTGTAGGACATGTCTACAAAAGACAGGTTTGTAAGGAAGAAATACATGGGAGTGTGGAGGTGTGAGTCTGAGTAGATGACATATATGACGGTAAGGTTACCAGAAACTGTTATTATATACAAAAGCAACAATCCAATAAAGACGGGAACTCGCAAGGTGGGAAGATCAGAGAACCCCACAAGAACAAATTCTGTCCCGTAAGTTTGATTGATAACTCCCATCTGAAAAGAAATATAACATTGTTTTACAAAGTCTAAAAGATGAAAGCTGAATCAAGTTTCAAAGTAGATTGGCTTTGGGCACTTTGCATGTGACTGCATTCTGAGCAAAGACCTGCTTAATTAAGGGTTGTAAATGTAAAGTGATAGATTATTGCTACATTAAATCTAATTGTTATATTATTTATAGTGTGACCAGAGTTTTTTTATGTTTTATTTTTTATATGATATTTGATTTATAAAGCCGGATCAGGTGGCTTAGTGGACTAATGTAGGGGCATGTGTTTGACCTCATGGTCACTGGTTCACATCCTGGCAGGTTCACTCAGCCTTTCATCCTTCCGAGGTTGATAAAATGAGTACAATTGAGTGAGGTAGCAATAAACATCTGTTTTTCAGTGCCATGATGCCCACGATTGAATGTGCACTTTACAAATGCATATGTTATGAAGTCCAGACAGACAATTCTCCAGTGTATTCAGCATCCTACCAACCCCAAATAAGAAGACATTTTTTTAACACCGAACTCTAAATCACTCTTCATGTTGGTAGTTATGACTTTCATAGAACCTGTGGAAATAAGGGGATCAGCACAGACTTGCTAAAAGAGTAGTTTTGGGGCATATTTACAATCCCCATTCTGTTGATCCTGAACCACACAATGTGATGCATGACCGCCACAACTCAGAAATGAAATTTATGAAGCCACGCAAGGCCACCGTGCGTAGCCCTGAGTGGCATCATATGCAACACAAATCACTATGTTGCCTTACTATGCGCTAGTCAAGAGTTCAATTGGTGTTGCATGGGAGTTCCCACACAACTCCCATGCTTTTTGATGCATTCCCAGATTTACTAGAACTGGTAAACGGGGGAATGCACTAAAACAGAAATGCCATTCCAGGAGAGGTGTAATGAGAAGAAATATCTTTATTTCACCTCCTTAATTCCTCTTTCTATGCGTGCTGCATTTTTCATCACATTGATAGAGGAATATGACTCTCAGGAGTTTTTTTGTGCAGGAAGAAACCCCTTCCTGCACAAAACCAATCCTGCATGCAACACAAACACCCTTACACAATGGTGTAAGGGAGCCTGCATTGTTGCTAGGCAGCTAAAACAGTACCAGAGCAAGGGAAAAGGCAGGAATGTGCCATATTCCTCTAAATACAGTGCATTCTTGCCCTTTCCCCATCACTTAGGGCACCAAGGTGACTTCCTGCACTGCTCTGCATGAAAATGACATAAATATGCCCCTTGGTGTACAAACCACAATGCCTTTGCCTGTTAAGACACCGAGAGTTTTTTCAATCAATGACATACAAGTACAAAAGTGGATTATGAGTGTGTAATGACTGTTCCTGTTAAACAGTGTGGTAACAGTGTTAGGCGGAGTGGGTTTGCTGTGAGGAGACGCCGAGATCAGCTGCTGGAGACTAAGTGGACCGCAAGCCTACAAAGCTGTGAGCAAGGCTGTGAGTGGGCCCCGGAGAGAGAGAGGGACCCAGTGTGCGGTCTACGGCTACATCTTGCATCAACGCCTCTCTGTGACATGACGGGACGAGACGATCCGAGGCAATCGGTTGCTCGCCTGTTGCCTATTTTCAACTCCCGGACCTCTCGGGCTGCGATTTTGAGGTCATGAGCGGTGAGCAGTGGGCACTCCCGCAGGCATTGGAGGACTGTGGAGTTGGCGCCAGGGTACTGGTGAAGGCGATTCAATGTAATAGGAAAGCTCGGACGCCATTAGCCGGCGGCCACCATTAGCCGGCAGCTGCAGTAGGTGCGTGCCCTTTGAGGTCCTGTGGAGGCGGCCCAGCCATGCCAGGTGCAGCCTATGGAACCAACTCGTGATCCCCCCTTGCCACCTGATCAACAGATGATTAACAGCATCACCTTCAGTGCCCTAGCACCCCAGCCCTACCTTTAGGGCCCCCTTCCTTGCTTGAGAAGTCATTAGAAAAAAAATCCCTTACCTAAGAGCAAGCAACAACCCTCTCAGCACTTTCCCAGCACAAAAGAACAAGGCCCAAGGTCCCAGGCTCAGGCCCTGGGAAAGCAAGCAAAGCAAAGCAGGGCAAAGAAAGAATAAAGAAAAAGGCAAGAACAAGGAAAAAAAGAAAAGAAATGCCAAGGAAGCTTGTCGTTGCCTTTCGCCCCCACTTGTCTCACCCTTGCCCAAAACAGCAGCTCGGGCCATCTCCGGACAGTCCAGTTCAGGCCAGTCCTCACACAGGGTCTCAGCAGCAGTGAACTAGGATCTCAGGACTCTCAGTGCTCATAGTGGAGTCCCCCATAGTACCCGTATGCGACCTGCACTGAGGCACTATATGCGCATGCGCACATGCTTCACTCTGCCCCATAAGTACTTCCGGTTCACTAGTACACTCACCAGCGATCCTGCGTATTCCGAATCAGTACCCATATGGTAAGACCTTGCTCCTGCCTCGGCTGTCCGAGCAACCCCCTATTCCCACTCGGGACCATTGGCCCCTTGATCCCCTTCCTCCCATTAGGCTCTCCTTGGTATCGACAAGCAGACTGGCACCACTGCGGACGCTCCCGGATATCGTCTCCACAGCCTTCTTCCTCCCAACGAACTAATTACTCCTACATGGTTTAATACAACCCTGAGATTCGTCGTGTTCCGACTCGGATTCCATACGGTAAGACCTTACATCTACCTCACTGTCCAAACAACTCCCGCTGCCTATTGGGACCACTGACCCCTTGATCCTCTTCCTCCCATTAGGCCCTCATTATCGGCATATGGCAATATCTACTCCCTTGGATGCCGTGCTCCCCGCACTCGCTATCAGGAGAGCGCTACTATGCCGTAAATTTAGGCTCCCGCACAATTTACACTCTACAGCTGCTCCTTAGCACCATCCCCTTCGTGACCGCACAACCCCTTACCGCGGGACGCAACTACCTTGGCATGCTTCACTTAGTTCACCAAGCAGCGGCCCCGATTAACACCTCCCGCGCCCCCTCGTTGCCTGGGCACGATATCACTAGCTCGCAAACGGCTAATTAGCCCTCCGCACTAATTGTTATCCATTGTCTGGCAATTGTCAGTTATACTCGGCATTTTTTAAATATGCGAATTCACGTATGTCTCATTCACCCTTAGTTGTCTTCCAAAACACTTTGGACCTTCACTGCGTTTTTCTACATCCTACTGGTTAAATGGACCACTGTACGGTTGTGTCAATTGTCATTTTCTTCAATTCCTTAAATGCTAATGTTGTTCTCCCTGCCTCCCTCCCCGTTTCTTCATTTCTTTCGCAGGCAGTGTATGTTCAGGCTAATTTAATTCCGTCCTGATGATGATCTGTGTATCTTGATACAGATCGAAACATCGTCGACTCTTTAGACAGCATACACGTTAACCTCACTTGTTAAAGCTAGTGCATTAATGTCTACCTTTTAAAAGCTTGCCTCTACCATTTAAATTGAAGTTAAGCTTGTGTTTTGCCTGAAAAATGTTTAATTATGTGTGATTGTCGCTATTTGTTCTATGTTGAAGAATACAGGTCTGTGTCCCACTCTATTTCGTTCATTTTGATTCTGAATAATCATGGTTAAATATTAAATCTACATGTGCGGATGGACATTTCATCCTAATATAGTACTGATTCTGGTCTATATTCATTATTTTTCTTATTTATCTATGTTTGAAGGACCGTTTGTTTTCTTCAATTAGTAACTACCCTAGGTCCTCTTCACCCTATGGGTTCCCTTGTTTTGAATACACATAGTGGAGTCCCAGGCAGGTTCCAGCAGGGCACCGGCCAGCACTCACGATCCGTCAGGGTTGGCCTTAATGTACCCGTCATGAGGTCGGGGAAAACCAGAGGCAGAGACAAAAAAAATGCAAGGCAGGCCTAAGAAGGAAAAGTGGGGACCATTAGGCATGGAGCACACAATCAAATCACCTGGTTCAGAGTCAGAGCCATTAAACCACTTAGAATCAGACATTCCCAAAAATGGAGAGCCGTCTACGTCTACAACCACCATAATCACTATAACTGATACAATTGCCATAGATAGCGCAGGCAGGTGGGTCCCGGCCACTCAGACCAACTCATATATAGACCTAGAAGGAGACAAGAAAGGAGAACTGTCAGCACCCCCCACATACCTCTCAGGTCTCAAAGCCAGTAAGCGGGCACTGATTACAGACTTTCTAAAAATATGTTGCAAATCCTCCCCCGAGAGCCAAAAGGATCACACGGACCACAAGGATGCTAAACAAAGCAATAACATCACAGATACCCTAAGCGAATACAATGAGGACCTCTTGTTGCAGGGATTCTGCACCTACATAGAAAAATGCACAGAAAAACAGGACCTCAGTGTATTGGGGTATACCAACCTACCACATTAGTACCCAAAATCCCAAAACTGACTAGCTATAGAGTCTCATTCGTTCTCCTCCAAAATCATGAAGATACAAATGATTAGACAACCCAGAACACAACACTCCAGACTCTCTCAGGAATCGTGGAAGCAAGACATACTCTTTCGCTCACTCACTCTTACTTGTCCACAATAAGAATTGGCTGAGTCACTGAAATAGTTCAAAATGTTTGTTTTAACTATTGTGCTCTACAATACAGTAGACGAGCCACTACCAGCAGCAAAAAGGCCTAAACTCAAAACAATTAGCATTGTTACAATTCCATAGAGTATAAAGGGGGAAGTCATTATAAAAAGACAGTGGAAAAAAAGACAATGAGTCCTAACCACCCTTCCCTTGACTGGAAGAATTTTATTTATATAAAACAAAATCTCTGGGCTTTGACAGCAGACCCCATACCTTCAAGCCTGTATGTAAGTTTTCACATCATAGGACTAGCGGAGCTCTTCTCCATGGGAAGACTTTCTCCAAGTGTGTTAAAACAACAATATCAAAGCACAAGTCTCCAGCATTGCAGCTGTGTTTATCATGTTATGTAAAGGTGCTAGGGATTGACCAGAACAGAATAATAAGGGGTATTGTTTATTGACCTTGCACATCGTGTTCAGACTAAACTCCAGGAAAAGCAGAGAATGCGAAAAGTAGACTGCTCTCATGTGAAGGACACAAACAGAGTCTTGCAACAACAAAGTCATGTAGTAATGTGCACAAAAGTAGCATCATAGCAGCAAATCTCATGCTAACTTAGCAATGTCGACAATGTCCCCAAGGGCCAGATAACACTCTCACACGGCAGTTGCAACAATAAAAATAAAGAACTTCAGGGCACGGGAAAAAAACGTTCTCTTATCCCTTATTAGAGAAGCCTAAAGCTCGTAAATAACAAACCAGGATCCATCAATATCTAATGTCCTAGATTTACCTGCCTTTTGCCACAGGCACCACCATCAGCTTGTTGAAGGTTTTATTCCTCACCCAGCCTTACCATAGTTGGGACCTACTAATCAGCCAAATGCCCCTCCCAGACCAAAAGCAACAGCAATTATCAACTCAAAAAACTGAGGACTATTCAATGCATCTGCAAAACAATATCCTAAGCCCATTCAGAAAATCTCACTCTCCCATATCCTCGTTACAACAAACAATTGATGGACGGAATGCTGACAATGCAGACATTCTCCCCCAGTCAAGAGATCTGGGTTAAATCCATCGTTCTTTTGCCCACTACGCCACCCCAGTTCAGACATGGCCATATGCAAATCAGTCTTGACCCTGTGCCTCATGGGAACAGTCCAGCCCGAACTGCCAAGCCATGTCTTCCCTGGACCGGAATCAAGCATCCTAGGACCGGTTTCTGGCTATCAGCCGTCATCAGCCAGGATAGCTTGACTCCAATGGCGTAGTGAGCACGGGTCCCACGTCTGGGAATACCCATCCCACTTAGGGCGAAAAGCGTTACAACAAACAATTGATGGACGGAATGCTGACAATGCAGACATTCTCCCCCAGTCAAGAGATCTGGGTTAAATCCATCGTTCTTTTGCCCACTACGCCACCCCAGTTCAGACATGGCCATATGCAAATCAGTCTTGACCCTGTGCCTCATGGGAACAGTCCAGCCCGAACTGCCAAGCCATGTCTTCCCTGGACCGGAATCAAGCATCCTAGGACCGGTTTCTGGCTATCAGCCGTCATCAGCCAGGATAGCTTGACTCCAGTGGCGTAGTGAGCACGGGTCCCACGTCTGGGAATACCCATCCCACTTAGGGCGAAAAGCGTTACAACAAACAATTGATGGACGGAATGCTGACAATGCAGACATTCTCCCCCAGTCAAGAGATCTGGGTTAAATCCATCGTTCTTTTGCCCACTACGCCACCCCAGTTCAGACATGGCCATATGCAAATCAGTCTTGACCCTGTGCCTCATGGGAACAGTCCAGCCCGAACTGCCAAGCCATGTCTTCCCTGGACCGGAATCAAGCATCCTAGGACCGGTTTCTGGCTATCAGCCGTCATCAGCCAGGATAGCTTGACTCCAGTGGCGTAGTGAGCACGGGTCCCACGTCTGGGAATACCCATCCCACTTAGGGCGAAAAGCGTTACAACAAACAATTAATGGACGGAATGCTGACAATGCAGACATTCTCCCCCAGTCAAGAAATCTGGGTTAAAACCATCGTTCTTTTGCCCACTACGCCACCCCAGTTCAGACATGGCCATATGCAAATCAGTCTTGACCCTGTGCCTCATGGGAACAGTCCAGCCCGAACTGCCAAGCCATGTCTTCCCTGGACCGGAATCAAGCATCTTAGGACCGGTTTCTGGCTATCAGCCGTCATCAGCCAGGATAGCTTGACTCCAGTGGCGTAGTGAGCACGGGTCCCACGTCTGGGAATACCCATCCCACTTAGGGCTGGGTATTAGGTATACAACATGCTGTGTTTTTAATAGTGGGATAGACTCCTAATTGAAATAAATAAGAGAATAATTGTGAGTCTAACCCCTTCTTCGTCTTTGTTGGTACGTGTTATGATTTTGAGACATTCTTGTCTCTGTTTTCACGGTGCACATTTATTTGTTGTGTTCGTTTTTCTCTTTGCACTGGACACATCACTCTTTTCTCATGAGAAAGTCATCAATGATGAAACAAACGTGGGCAAGCTGGTGAGAACCTACCAGTAGCTCCTCTGGTGGTGCGCACGTGAGATACTTTCTCTTCCTTTACACATTTTTTTGTCACCTAGCTCTTAAAGAATAAGGGTGTGTGTAGAGTGAGATAAGCTGGTAAACTCTTTTGAGGACTGACTTTTCACTTTCTTGTTTCTACCTTTTCTGTCGTTCTGAAGTTTTAAGTATTGGTGGCTTACTGGATGGGGTTATACCATATGAGTAAATGGGTGCTGGAGGTTTTTGATTAATTTGTCTTTCCTCCTCCCAGTCCAGATCGCATAAAATAATGTGTCTACGCAGTGCCAGTTCTTGTTTGTTTAAATGGTATTTGACTGGAGGGTGTTCTGGCACGCCTTCCCTCTACAGCTCCTTTTTTTGACTTAGTAACAATTAAGAAGCCAAGACAAGAGCATAATACTTTGGCGGCAAGGAGGCCAAACTCGCTACAAACCTCCGAAGCACTCAACAAAACAGAACACAATACCACTCAAACCTAATCTAAGACTACTTAGAGTCCATCGAGGCTATAACAGAGACCCCAATCGAAAGAGCCAAAGAACAACAAAATGATCTTCCCTGTAAAGGCAGCAAAAAGATAAATCTAGTCCCACACTTCCTCTCAAGGGGAGCACACATCATCTTAAATAGAAGTGCATTAATAAAATTATTTAAGGCTCTCCCAACTCTGAGTCACATTAAAACCAGCGATCTGGAAAGCATAGAGTTTAAATACAATCCCAATCAAACTGGTCAAGAAATTACAACAGCAACCTGGACAGATCCCTCCTTTGTCGAACAAATCTGGTGGCATAAGGAGTCCTTCTCCAAATGGGGCATCAAGCTAAAAAAGGCCCCTGCAACCTAGGCCCGCTACAAGAACACAACCAGACATGGGTGTCTTAAAAGGTGCAAAAGGCCCGGACGAGCTCAGAACAACAAACGAAGATGGCCAAACAACAAGGAAAATTACCATCACATGTGCACACCCTGAAGCTGCCAAACACATGGACAACCCGCAGAGGACCGTCTTAACAACAAACTAGGGAGCTGCATGATTAAAACCACGCAAGGACTCCAAATCAATCCTAGGCTGCAATATCTATTCATGGAATGTGAACGGCCTAAGCACAAAACTTAAAGATGCTGACTTCATAGAATTCATTCTACAGCCTGACACATGTCTGTTATTAGAAGCATGACAGACCAGAAATTCATAAATAGCAGGTTACAAAGAATACCTCAACCCAGCCATAAAAGGTGCATAGTACAGAGGGGCAAAAGTTTGGCTTTCAACCTTCCTCTCAACAGACATTCCATGGAAAGTCGCTGCCATTGACCTCCACTCTCCTTGGAAGCAATGCATCAAATTTGACATTTCGCTCTCAATCAGCTTGTTAATCCTGAACATCTATATTCCTCCTACTTCCAAGCAAAAGGGGCCAAGAATCGAGCTACTGACTGCTGCACTTGAAACATTAAAATGTACTCATCTACAAGCCAACATAATATTGTCTGGGGACTTTATCATGAACCTACTGCAAGTCAAGGCAAAAACGTATCAGGTCTAATACAGGCATAACAATGCAACACAAGCAGACGGGACACCTAGGGCAACAGATGCGCGGCTCATCTGGACGATCTTTCACTGTACACGCTTAATGGACAAGGGCGGTCGGATTGTCCCACAGCATTCACTAGAGTAACGAACAAAACAGGCACAACCATTGATTACAACATGAAGGACCCAAATTCCAAATAAAGGAAAGAGCGGTAAGTGACCACCTTCCTCAAATGTTTACACTAACCACAACGCTAATAAGGTCTGGCTAAGCCAAGTTTCTGTTATTATGAATCAAATCCTGCAAATTAAAACTCCTGATTTGGAACAAGAGCAACATAGAAACCATCATGGAGACATGCTTTAAATCATTGGCGTCACCAGAAGCAGAACCGCTTCTCATAGAGGCCTGGGAGTCATTCATCGAGGATTTAAACAAACAGTTCTCCAACCAAGCTAATTTTCACAAAGCCCACAGACCAAATGGGGCAGCTTGGTACACAAACAGTCTGAGAAAAAAAACAAAAAACATTTGAACAAGCAATTAAGATCACTGCCAACCAAGGGCCCAGAACTGTCACAGCAGACTCTCACGTCAATAGTTAGAATGAAAAAAGACCTAAAACAAGAAATCAAGGTGGCCAAGCAAGCATATAAAGAACATTTTTGGATGACACTTCTCCACGCCAGTAAGCAAAGAGATTCCAAACTCTTCTGGGAAAACATCAATCTCTTATCAAACAGCAAAAAAACAGCACTTCAACTCAAACATTTGGGAACACACACGGAGAGCCCACATTGAAGCTACATACAACACGATCTCACTCTTAGGTGAGCTAAACACCCTTAAACCTGCAAAAACAATGGGGATGGATGGTAGTGAGACAACAAGTTACAGGGCTCAAAAACCAATAGCCATCAAGAAAATAGAGACCAAAATTGGCACACTACAATTAAAAAATCCATTCCACCATTAGAAAAATCCAAAAAGAGGATAATTCTCAACCAGATACTCAGGAGACAACAAGGTTAGAACCATCGGAATACCACCCACAGATTACACGAAAGCAGGTACTGAACACTATAGCAAATTTGAGATCATATGGGGCACCAGGGCCAAATGGCCTGCCAAATCCATTACTCAAACACAATCCATCCTTTTGGTCTGGCCATCTCACTCCCCTGTTCACACACATCCTAGAGTCCAGCACCATTCCTGACTCTGGTGAGGATGTATTCTACGACCAATATAAAAATCAGGGGCAAGCTCCAATCCATCCAACTACAGACTGATAACACTAATTAATGTTGAGGCACACATCTACGCATCTAACTTGCTAGCAGACCTGGATGATTGGGCCAGCCATACAAATCTCATTCTGAATACAAATACAGGATTTCGGGCAGGGATCGCAAAATCGAACATCCTTTATGCGAGCTTTGTAAACCTCAAAGCAGCCTGATAAAGTACCGAGAACTAAGCTATGGGCAAGTATTAAAGCATGGGGGGCTCCCACCAAACTACTAGAGGCAATTATCAATCTTTACATACAAACATAGGTTCAAATATAAAAAGGAGACAGGTGAAGCCTAACAAACAAAATTCCAACTAGAAATGGCTTAAAACAGGGGGGTGTGTTGGCCCCTGTTTATTCAACATCTATACAGCCGACTAAGAGAATAATCTTTGCTTATCACAAGGCGACCCTCCAAAATAAGGTAAAAACCAAATAGTAAGTTTCCAATATGTGGACAATATTGTCCTACTATCTTAAATGCCTTGAGGTGTGCAGCAGCTGAGTTTCCAACTAGCAGCATATACCACCTCAACTCAATTAGTAATGAACTATCAAAAATCGAAGGTTGTGTGCTTTTTTAACAAGCAGCAAACAAAGCTATCAAGCAACAATTGTTGTTAATAGATAAAGCTGCCCTGGCCCACAAAACTCATGCATGGGCTGTGATGTCATCTTACAAAATGTTGAAACCCCAACCGCATTTGTTAGAACATTTCTCAAACCAAAATAAGTGGAACTTGACCGTATTGAGGCTGGGATCATTCCCCTTGAAAGACCTTACTCTAAAATGGAAACATAAGTGAACGAAAAAGAAATGCCATCTCTGCGGACATGGAGATGAGTCAGTACTACATCTTCTATGTATTTTTGCTGCACTACAAGACACTCGGAAAACCCTCTTTCGGGACACACTAGGGAGAGAACAAATAAGGACCTGCAGAGCGGCCGTTATAACATGTCTCGGAGGCTCGTCAGTTCAACTGTTGTGTAATGCAATAAAACTTTGGAATTTACCAGCAAATTAACTAGAAAAGAACGAGTGCTGAATTGAACTTGACAACACAGATTCGCTTTGCTTATTTATTTTTAATCTTGCTGCTCATATTCTCTTAGCACTTGCACTTTATTATATCATGGAGAAGCAAGCAAGCCTGTGTACAGTTTTAATCAATTAATCTACAGGTTTGCTCTCCTGTACACAAATGAATCCCCATGCGTTCTTTTTTTTATTATATGTAATTTTAACTTGAGCCATTGTTTTAATCTCTTATGTACCCTGGTGGTTTGCTCCTCCCTTTTATGATTTTAAAGAAATAAAATAAAAGTATTTTCCAGTAGACTCATACTATGTTGGCATGCCCACACAAGAAGACAGTTTCACCAATTCAACAAATGCAAAGTTACTTACATGTGAATATTCAGTCTGTCACGGTCTTATTTGCTTGCCTCTCAGTTGTAGCATTGGTGTAAATGCCTCCAATCTTACAGGAGAAGTGTTGCTGTGATTGTCCCTCACTTCATTGAAGTTCCCATGTGCTCACCTTCCCAAAAAAGGAACAATATGCAGCTTTTCAGGGTCTCTCTAGGGCTGTTCACTGTGCTCTTCATTGCACATACTTGTGCCTTCACATCCCATCTATGTGTCTGTGCTGCACTGGAATGGATGGCCTCATCTATTGGTGTACCTGTACAAAGAGACAGATTGTGATATATTAAGGTGCTAAAGACCCTACCAGGTGCTTGCCTGATGGTGGTGCCTATTTTCTACATTCCAATAAATGAGCAGTTAGAGCACAGAGATGCAGGAAATAGCTGTGTGTCCTTCCTCCTTTAGATAGGGTGTACACTGGGTGCACTCTTGGATCTTATCCTGATCTGTACTGCTACCCTGTAAAGTATTGTCTGCTTCTGAAATCTTGTGCCTTCTGAATCTATCTCTCCTTGTCAACATATGTCTCTCTGTGGATCCAACATAACTGAATTACATTTGGAGCACCGATTCAGCACACATACCACTAGACAGACAGATCTGTGAGAGATTCAATAATTAATTACATACTCATATGTGCAAGTAAAGGTAAGTCATTAAGATGACGAGAACACTATAATGTATGCTTACATGATTCTGGGCCTTATTACGATGTCGGTCGGACTTGCGCCTGACCTTCACTGTTGCTGAATGGAAGCGCCTGACCATATGATGGTGGTTACCCCTGCGGAATTTGGATCAGTGATGTCATTTGAGATGTCATCAGTGATGTCATCAGTGATGTCACTGAAAATGTCATGAGTGATGTAATATGTGACGTCATCAGCAGTGCATTGTGGGGGCGCGAGTTATAGTTAGCTGAACTAACTATAATGGGGGAATTTCTAGGGTTTTGTACGAGGGAAATGTCCAGCTAACTATAACACCCCTGAAACCTATGGTTTCAGTGAATTTCTAAGGTTTTTTAAATGCCAATTCCTAACTATAACGTGTATGAAACCTATGGTTTATTCAGTGAATTTCAAAGGTTTTTTAAATGCTAATTTCTAACTATATCAGGCCTGAGACCTATGTTTTTTTCAGTGAATTTCAAAGGTTTTGTAAAGGAAAATTTTTAATGTATTAATTGTTATACTGATTTTTTTGATACTGATTTACTACATTATTTAAAATATTTATTTTTAGATATTTTTTTTAATTACATTATAATTACATTACAATACAAAATATACTTTCTCAGAATGAATTACTTTAGTTTAAACACTTGGCAAATAGGCAATAGACTTTTAAGTAGAGTAGTTACAGTTGTTGCAATATCCAACACAATTTCAAACACAATGCAACATTGAGCTCAATGTGAATTTCTAGTTAAATGCAATTAGTTACTTTATGGATTACTTTTCTAACCACAGGACTGGATCCTAGATGCAATCCTTGGACATCTCCTGTAAACAGTTGAGTAAAAGCATTTTGGTTACAGTAGTTTTTTTTAAGGAATATTATTGTATTTTAAAAGTTGACACTTAGAAACATTTTCACATAGAATCACCAATGTTATCCTATGGCAGAAAATTCACTTAGCAGGTAAGTAGTGTTATTGTTACTTTTTCTTACTCAGTAGTGGATCCTGGATCCAGCACTGGCCAACCTCCTGTAAACAGTTGAAAGAATGTGTTTAAGTCATACAGATGATTTTTTAGGAATATTTTTAATTTGTGAAAATAGACACAGAAACGTTTCTGCTGAAAACCACACAATGGATTCCTATGGAGGGAAATACAAGTTACTGGTAGGTATGCTTAAAATTACTTTTCAGGGTCAGTGCTGGGCTAAAAGATGCAGCACTGGGTTCTCTCCTGATTACAGGTGAGTAACTCAGAATTCGTAGTTCAGCTGATTTTAGACGAATATTTTTAGTTTGTGAAAATAGACACTTAAGGGCACATGCATCAACAATGCCATTTGCGATTCCTTATTAGCGAAAAATAAGGAATCGCTAATAAGGAATAGCAAAAGGCTATGCATGTAGGAATCGCTATTCAAATAGCGATTCCTTAACTTTCCTTAATTGCTACTAGCAAATTGCGAGTAGCAATTAAGGAATGCCATCCCAATCATTCCTATGGGCCTCCAGGCCCATAGAATGAATTGGAGATTGCATGAGCAAATAGTGAGTACCAGTAGGTTCTCGCAAATTGCTCATGCAATTTCAAGGGTGCAAGGGTGTCAAAATGACACCCTATTGCACCCCTGAAATTGATGTGTGCACATATGTTGCACACACACATGCTCTAACGGCATATGTGTGCGCAACATGAAACTTTGAAAAATGCACAAAAGTGCATTTTTCAAACTTTTAGCAAATTACCATGCAGTTCATCTTCATGGTAATTTGCTCCCCCTATTAGCGAATTCGCTAATGTTTTAACTTTCATGCATTGCATTTAAGGAATCCCAAATTGAGATTCCTTAAATTAAGGAATCTCAATTTGGGATTCCTTAAATGCTATTGCTATTTAAGGAATCGCTATTTAAGGATTCCTTAAATAGCGATTTTTGCTTTTGGGTTGATGCATTGGGATTGGGTATTTTCAACTCAATACCGGGAGCTATTAGCGAATCGGTATTTTACCGACTGGATTTTGGCTTGATGCATGAGGCTGCTGGAAACTTTTCTGCTGAAAACCACACAATGGATTCCTATGGAAGGAAATACAAGTTACTGGTAAGTACGCTTAAAATTACTTTTCAGGGTCAGTGCTGGGCTAAAAGATGCAGCACTGGGTTCTCTCCTGATTACAGGTGAGTAAATCGGAATTCGTAGTTCGGCTGATTTTAGAGGAATATTTGTACGTTTCAAAAATGGACACAAAAAATTTTCTGCTGAAAACCACACAATGGATTCCTATGGAAGGAAATACAAGTTACTGGTTAGTATGCTTAGAATTACTTTTCAGAGTCAGTGCTGGGCTAAAAGATGCAGCACTGGGTTCTCTCCTGATAACAGGTGAGTAAATCGGAATTCGTAGTTCGGCTGATTTTAGAGGAATATTTGTACAATGGTGAAGGAAGGGGGCGGGGCCTGAGGTGACGTGTGCAAACACGCCCTGTGGTGCGTTTTAAGTTGGGGAATTAATTCCTCTTCAATCCTGAGGTCCCCTGGGGGCCAACTAGCCCACCAGGTACCTCCAGTATGCGCCAGGGGGCTGCATTGCAGAGAGGTGTTCAGAGGACACGCCCCTTTTTACAACACTCTGCAACGCAGCTCCGTGGCGCTTACTGGAGGTATCTGGTGGGCTAGTTGGTCCCCAGGGTCCCTCAGGATTGAAGAGGAATTAATTCCCCAACCTAAAATGTGCCACAGGGTGTGTTTGCACACATATCACCTCAGGCCCAACCCCCTACCTTCACCACTGTGCAAACGTGCCCTGTGAGGTGTTTTAAGTTGGGGGATTAAGTCCCCTTGAATCCTGAGGTCCCCTGGTGTCCAACTAGCCCACCAGGTACCTCCAGTATGTGCCAGGGAGCTGCGTTGCAGAGAGGTTTACAGAGGCCACATCCCTTTTTACAACACTCTGCAACGCAGCTCCGTGGCGCTTAGTGGAGGTACCTGGTGGGCTAGTTGTCACCTAGCGGACCTCTGGATTGAAGAGGAATGAATTCCCCAACTTAAAACGCGCCACAGGGCGTGCTTGCACAGTATCACCTCAGGCCCCACCCCCTACCTTCATCACTGTGCAAACGCGCCCATGGCGTGTTTTAAGTTGTGAGATTAAGTCCCCTTGAATACTGAGGTTCCCTGGCGGCCAACTTGCCCACCAGGTACCTAAAGTAAGTGCCACGGAGCTGTGTTGCAGAGAGGTGTACAAAGGGGCGTGGCCTCATTACACCTCTCTGCAACGCAGCCCCCTGGCGCATACTGGAGGTTCCTGGTGGGCTAGTTGGCCCCCAGGGACCCCCAGTATTGAAGGGGAATTCGTTCCCCCTCTGAAAACGCGCCAGGGGGCGGGTTTGCAGAGTGATGAAACCCGTTTTCTTTTTTTTTTCTTTTTAAGAAGGGGGGCTCTGTAGCTCCCCTTCTTTTTCTTATTTTTTGGCCCTGGGGACCCCATCCCCTATGGCCTGCCCCTTATTTATCTTTTTTTTAACTGTGGAGGGGGGGCTGCGTGGCCCCCCTCCCGAGACCTTAATTTGCCCCGGGGATCCCATCCCCCGGGGCATGGCCCTTTTTTTTTTTGGAGGGGGGCTGCCTTGCCCCCCTCCTGTGGCCACTACAGGCCCCGGGGACACCATCCCCTGGGGCCTGGCCTCCGTTGGGGACCATGGGGGGATCCCCAATCCCCCCACTGCCCCGCCGGCTTCCCACCTCCTGCGGGAGCCGGCCTTGCTTTTCCACATGGGTAGCAGCTAACATGCTGTTCCCCATGTGGAAAAGCAATCTGCTTTGCTATTTGGAAGCGAGAGCAGGTTTCCCTGCTCTCTCTTCCAAATAGCAAAGCAGTTTGCAATGGCAGGGTGGGAGCCACGAGGCTCCCGCCCTGCCATTGCAAACAGCAGTGTTCCAGGGGTGGGCACCCTGGGACACTGCAGGAGCTGGCCCTGGGGGGTGGTGGTCCCCAGGGCCATCATTGGCTCCAGGAGGGGGGCTACGCGGACCCCCTCCCACTTAAGTTAAAGCCCCGGGGGTTGGTGGTCCCCGGGGCTTGGGGGTCCTTAACGGACCCCCTACTTTAATAGTTAGTGCCCCGGGGAGTTGGCAGCCCCCGGGGCATGTGGGGGGGCTCGAGCCCCCCAAACAGGGTTTTTTTTTTAAAACAAGCCCCGGGGGTGGCGGTCCCCGGGGCTGCGGGGGGGCCATGAGCCCCCCCCGCATACATTAAGAAAAGCCCCGGGGGTGGCGGTCCCCAGGGCTGGGGGGGCCCTCTGGGCGCCCCATTATAATTTTTTTAAACAAGCCCCGGGGGGTGGCTGTACCCGGGGCTGCGGGGGGGCCATGAGCCCCCCCGCATACAATAACTTTTAGCCCCGGGTGTGGTGGTCCACGGGGCTGGGGGGCCCTCCTGGGACCCCCATTACAATGAAAATTTGCCCCCGGGACTTGGCCCCCCCGCAGCGACGATGTGGTGTTATTGCTTCTTGCAGAATGTCATCATCCTCTTTTTCAGACAGCGTCCCATTCAGGCGTGCATCGCTAAAAGGTACAAATCGTGGAACTTTTTCGCTTTCAGAGTCACCAATACCCCTACGAACCCACTGATCGAAGGGCAAAGGCAAAGGCACTTTCTTGCAATGCACGCCGTGAATCCAATTTTTCTTTCCTTCAATTTTGACTGATGTTCTCTTTGTCAAAAGCACTAAACGAGGCTCCTTCCACCTGGGCTTCAAATTCTTCGTCCTTTGGAAATTCTTTGTGCAGACCCAGTCACCTGGTCGGATGGAATGACCTGGATCGGTGGAAACCTCCGATAAAGCACTCTGAACCTGTTGATGGAGAACACGCAATTTAGTTGTAAGTTCATGCAAGTAGTCAATCAACATTGGATATGGCAAATCTGAGTATTTCTTAGGGCGAGGGACTCCCCATACATTAGCTGGGTGCCCAAAAACTACTTCATAAGGGCTAAGTCCCAAACGAGAGTGCACAGCAGTTCTGGTGGACAGGAGAGCCAGTGGCAAAGCATCGGGCCAATTAAGTCCTGTACTAGCTTGAATTTTCGCTAGTTTTAGCTTAAGTGTACCGTTATAGCATTCCACTAAACCTGCTGACTGTGGATAATTTGCCGCATGGAACTTTTGCTTGCTACCAAGACCCACACAAACCTTTTGCATGACTTGGCCAACAAATTCACTCCCATTGTCACTACAGACAATGGGCGGCAAACCAAATCTGGGGAAAAATTCTTTCAGTAAAATTCTGGCTGTGGATAAGGCTGTATTGTCTTTTAGAGGGTATGCTTCTATCCACCTAGAAAAGGCGCATACCACCACCAGAACATATTTGAGATTGTTGCATCGTTCCATGTGTATGCAATCGATCTGCAATACCTCAAATGGATATGTCGGAGGAGCAAAGTGACCCGCTGGAGTTGGGGTTCCCTTTCCTGGATTGTACATTAAGCAAACGATACAGTGTTTCACTACATTGTCTGCGCATTTTGGTATTCTTTCATTTTGCCACACTGGAGCCAAAAGCTTGCATATACCATTTGCACTTAAGCTTGGCTGTAAATAGAGGGACTTTCACAATAGCCCTGAGGTGAGCGCTTAAACCGGAAGCTTTGGCCTCCAAGAGAGAAGCCAAAAATATCCCTAATCTCTTCGGCAATAGGAATACTAAAAAAGGCATTCTTTAGATCGATAACAGAAAACCAAGTCGCTGTGGAAGGTATCATTGTCAACAGAGCAGTGATATCTGGGACGACAGGATATTGTGGTACAACAATTTTGTTTACCTCCCGAAGATCAATTACGAAGCGATATACAGGTGGCTGAGAAGGATCAGTGTGTTTAAGAACAGGAAGAATAGGACTATTGCATATGTTTCCTCTTGTTTCTTCAACCACACCCTTCTGAATCAAATCATGAATGATTTCCAAAAGCGCTTTTTCACCTTCAGTGGAAATTCTATACTGTGGAATACGCGGTAAATCAACATTGGGCTTGAGAGTAACAACATAAGGTGGAATCTCAAGACAACCCACATCGTTCGGACATGTAGCCCAAAGAGTTGCCGGAAGAGAAAGCAACTCAGGTGGAAACTGATCTTTGGACAAATACATTGGAGAAGTCAGTTTCTGTCCTCAAGTAAAATACACACCAGAAGGAGAACAAGATATCGTTGCATGCATTCTTTTCAACAAATCCAAGCCCAACAGACTCTCACCACAACCATTCGTCAAGAGAAGCGGAGCTTCCAAATCATAAGGGCCAATTGCAATAGGCAAAGGGCAAGAAACCGGATTACAAACAGGGGCGCCAGAGAATACTACAGATACATTCGTTAAGCCAGACAAAGGTGCCCCGGGGAGTTTTGAATGGATGATAGAACTTCTCATCGCACCAGTATCTAAAAGAAATGGCTCTGAAACACCCATTGTAGTGACATTAACATAAGGTCCATTCTGATCTACTGGAATCGACACAACTCCCTTACTTTGTCCATGGCTGTCCTAGTTAGCATGAAGACTTTCATTCCCGTCTTCAATATAGCAATCCTCATTATAGTACTGTGTAGACCTAACATTCTGCTGATCAAAATAATTAACTGAATTAGGAGGAGGAAGGGAACGCTGTTCTTGAGTCAACACACCTCGACCTCTACCTCTACTGACTGGAGGCCAGCACGACCTCGTGGAGCAGATAGTGTCCCATTACGCTGCAATAAAACCGGACAACTATTCTTAAAATGACCTTCCTATCTACAATAAGCACATTGATTAGGACCTAACAAAGGTCGCGGAATATATGGCTCAGGCTTTTGATACAACCTCTGAAACTGCGGAGGCTGTTGAAACTGAGGCTGAACATAACAAGGTGAATAAGCCTGTTGCAAGAGAACCATCGTTTTTAATTCTTTCGTCTTTTTCTCTTGCTTTTCTCTTTCTTCTTTATCTCTGTTTTCATAATATTGAGCAGTAGCCAATATCTGGGCTGAAGAAGAAACGGCCCATGAACTTTCAGAATCTTTTAACTTATGCGACAGCTCGGGAAGCAAATTAAATACGAACTTATCTACAAATAACCGCTGTCCACCTTCCGTAGTCATATCTTGACCACTGTGATCGACGAATGTCTCCTCGAAACGAGTAAAGAAATCAGAGACACTTTCATCTTTCTTTTGTTTACATGCCGCTAATTTATCCCAATTAACTCTCAATGCAGGCATCATCGTTTTCATTAGTGTAATAATCCTACCAGGGAGTTCTGAATTCAAAGCATCAGGTTTTGCACCACCCACTTGGGCTGTATCCGCGGCAGTGATAGCATTCCATGTACCACCCAATTCTTGAGCGTGATCCTCTCTACGAATCCTAGCCCATAACGCTTGTGGGACTACATTCCCCATCAACAATCAACATATCAATATCTGCTAAATTCATGATGCAGGCTTCAACAGTTTGTGACAATTCTTTATAATAACCTGCAGGGTTCTTAGGAGGATCTGGTAGAGACTGTTTAAGGGCTAAAACTTCAGGTCTTTTCCAGGGAACATGTACCCATATACGCTGGAAGTGAGCAGGAATAGCTTGATTAGCACCTGCTGCTGGAACCTCTTCTCTCCATACCGGAGGAACCTCTCTCATTGGATAATTCTTCAATGTTAACCTAATTGAAGGATCGGAGTCTAGAAAAGTCTGTGAGGTAAATAAGGTTCTGAAGGAAACAAGTGTTTTTACAGCGTCCTCAACCTTAGAACCTACAATAAGTCCTTTGTCAAAATTAGCCTGAATTTCTAACAGACCCTGAGGAACCGAACCCAAGTCCATATCCTCCCACCCTTTAATAAGAGTATCACACATAGCATTAAAAACATATCTCTGCGTAGGCGCATTCCACTGTGAGAAGGTAGGCATAATATCAAGCACACTATACCTAGGACCCTTTTCAATCCATTTACGAGCAAGAGAGTCCAACCTCTCTCGTTCTTCTGAATCTGGGAACTGACTACGAGACTGTCTTCGAGCAAAAGCCGGAGACACATTTAAAGCTTCAAAGAAAGGAGATAGGATACCAGTGACAGTGTCTGTGAGTCGCTTACGCATAGACGGAGAATTGGACATGAGAATAGAAGACAAAGTATTAGGCGAGCTAATGGATGGAGAACCAATAATTGCAGAAGGTGCAGAAGGCAAAGGAGACCGAAGATCAGGAGATGAGGGCGAAGAAGTCAAAGTTAATGGTAAAACTGGCAGAGGCGGAAATACTAGAGGAGGCAAATGCGGAAGAGCCGGAACAGGTGGAGGTACCGCTGGCGGCTGAACAGGCTGTAACAACTGGGGTGCATTGGCACCTTGTGCATAGGGCGGAGGCATTATCAATAAGTGAGACATTAGGGGATCTTCTTCTAAATCTCTCTTGTTTTCGGAAGGGGAAACAGGCAACACCGGATAGCTTTTATCTATCGCCATACGATGCTGTCTCTCTGAGATTTCTGTCGCATTATTAATTTCATCGTCTTTAAATCGTTGGGCAGCCTGTATAATTGTCATACCCTGTTCTTTTCTATCTCGTTTTATTTGCTTAATTTCCTTCTGTTTGGCTTCCTTACGCCAAAGGCGGAAAGAATCAAACATTGCCGGCCGGGCTTTTCTTTTGAATAAAACTGCTTCTAAATTGTCTAAGACATCAGGATTGAAACTACCATTTTCTGGCCATTTTAGAACACCATCTTTCTTCGTGTATCGGGTCCATGTCTCGTTAAAGGCAATGGGGCCAATACCATGTTTTGAATAGAGCTCATATGTGGGAGTTCCAACCGAAGGATTCGGACAAGAGTCCTCAAGCCGGAAATCCCTAGTACAACCAAAGCAACAAATTTTACCAAACTTAGTCAGATCAGGCATCTCGTGATGTCTCCGGACTGTTCACAAACTTCAAGGGTGTAAACTAGGGGTGGGCGTAATTCGCGAAGTAGCACTTCGCGAAGCTACGCAAAGTGAAGTTCGCACTACGCGAGCTACGCGTAGCACTTCGCGAACTGCGTAGTAACATGTTCGCACTGTGCAAGATGTTGTTTTCAATGATTGCACAGTGCGGACAAGCAACCGGCACTGTGCAATCATTGAAAATGGCATCTTGCACAGTGCGAGCTGTAGTTTTCTGCTGCTCGAGTAGATTTTTACTCGAGCTTCAGCTTTCTCAACGTGAACTGGTAGTTTCTCATCGCGAGCGGTCGCGAGCATACGCGACCACTCGCAATGAGAAACCTGACCTCCTCACGTTGGGAATCTCGCCGGGAGGTTTATTTTCCTTGCTCGCGATCGCCAACTTGCAGTTGCTGATCGCGAACAAGGAAAAAGTCTCGCCGGGATGTCATTTTGCTTGCTCGCGGTCGCCAACTTGACGTTGAGGACCGCGAGCAAGCAAAAAATGGCCGCAGCACTACGCAACACTACGCTACGCGTGTTCGCACTGTGCTACGTGCAGTTCGCGTAGTGCGAAGTAGCGCGAACTTCGCAAACTACGCGAGCGTAGCGTAGTGCTTCGCCCAGGCTTAGTGTAAACTCGTTACCCATCACAAATGCACTTACCCCTCGGCTTTGGCTATTGCAATAGTCAAACCTAAGAACCAGAGGAACTAAGAAACCAAGAAAACAAAGGACCAAAATTGAGGGCGCGACCCACCAAAATACTTAACTAAGAACTAAGGACGTCTTCTTACGCCAACAGAGGCCCGTCTATCGTCTCGCCTTACCATACATCACCAAAGGAAGGGCCAAGGCAGGGCGACAGTCAGGGCAGCGGTCATCAGTAGCCGTCAGGAAGGAGTAACCACGCTGCAAAAGACCTTCGGACCACTTCGACATACAGGGGTCGCTTGACGTGGCTCGCGAATCCTCCGGAATTTTCTTGCGGGGTTCCTCACGACCTTCAGGCAGAACCGGTACCACTGAAGCCGCCCCACATTGGGCGCCAGTTGAAGAACCAGAACCTTATGGGTCTGGCGGCGCAGGGTACGCCTTAATCTCCTAGGTTCTCCTGCTCAGCTACACAGAGACACGGGGACACTATGTCGGCGTAAAAGATCGGATTCATTAGCTGCAGCTAGTACAGTTATCCTAGAAGTACACGAGGTAGGTTCTCAGGAGACTGCCCCTTCACTCCATGGCGCACAATCTTTTATACTACATAGGTGACATATACATTAACCAAATTCACACAGAACATATAAGAAAGAGCCAATAAGAAAAGAACTGTGTTTGTCACCCCTCCCGAAGAACTAATTCATTAACAGGTTTGTGACCGACTCGCAGGTGACGAGATACGTGTGTGTATTTTGGAGGACAGTTGTGAAACGAGAGAATGCTAGCAGAGGACAGTGATGGCCAGACAATAAGATAAAGTCAGAAGAGAATAGTGTGAACCAATAGATAGTTGAGACTGGGATTAGGAAAGCCAGACAGAGATTAGTGTATTCGGCCAGTCCTAACACCAGCTTTGCAAATAGAGGCAGAAGGCTTATTTTGGCACGAAGCTGCAGAAAAAGCAGAATAGACTTTGTTTACCATGCTGCCTGAGTGAAGGCAACACAAAATGGTGGCGGAGCACAAAATGGCGGGTCGATTCGATCGTGATCGCAAATCGAAGTTCCTCAAGTGTAAACCAGCCCTCAGGGAATGGTTGCTGCTAGTATCAACTACAACAGTAATCATTGGATCACACAGAGATATTCAATAATAAAAGGGTCAATAGTTTGTGCTGCAGTAAGGTAGGGACACTAGATGTGAAATAATACAGCAAAGATTCTATTGTAAAACAATCATAACTTGTGGTAAACTAAGATACAGGCAGTAGATCTGAAATAATACAGAAAAAGATTGTATCATAAAGGGTCCATCAGGTCTAGTGCATTTTGATAGCCACATCATAAGCATTCAGCATGTGCACAGCCAACGATGATGCGGGCTGCGGGTGGGCCATACTAGGAGCAATGTCCGTTGCCTACAACACTACATCATCTGCTATAGCGACTCGATCTGAATTCTAAACACAACTGTCTGCAGTGTAGGCCAGAGAGCGATCAGCAAGGGCCCACAGCCACGTGGCGTTGACTTCAGCTGTCCTGTTTGCCGTTCTCGAAGAATAAAAACCGTGTGCGGACCTTTTGGTGACTCGTATGCATGGTGCGGACAGAGAGAACTGGAGCAATGTCTTTTGCCTACAGGACTGCGTCATCTACAATAGCGACTCGATCTGAATTGTAAACACTGCTATCTGCAATGTAGGCCAGAGAGCGGTCAGCAAGGCCCACAGCCATGTGGCTTTGACTTGAGCTGCCCAGTTTGCCGTACGCAAAGAAACAAAAACCGTGTGGGTACCCTGTGATGATGCGTATGCGTGGTGCAGACAGAGTGCACTGGAGCAATGTCTTTTGCCTACAGGACTGCATCATCTACAATAGCGACTCGATCTGAATTGTGAACACTGCTGGTTGCAGTGTAAATTGAAGGCAGTAGTGAGCACAGTCTTCCATGAAGACTTTTTCTCACATCCTCTTCACAAAATACAAAAACATAAATTAAACAAAACTCTGCAATAAATAAATCAAAACAATTCGAATTGCGATCTCTGCTGACCACGGTGTACACTGTTATTCAGTGTTCTTTACCACTACCAAGAAGAATTTGGTCATTGTACTAGACCTATAAGTCATCTTAAAAAACTTCTTCAAGCAAGTATAGTAAAAGGCTATTGTACATATTTCAATAGACGTTGTAGTTAGTTACCTTCTGGATTCTGTAATTAAACAATCACCACTCGATCTGAATTGTGAGCCCTGCTGGCCGCACTGTAGGCCAGAGGCAGCGGTCATTAACGCCTCACAGCCACGTGCCGTTGGATTCGGAAGCACGCAGTTGGTTGCACCTGATCGGAGTGGGTACACAGAAATCATCACATCCTCAATCACAGAATCAAGACCCCGTTTCACTGTTCCGACCTGTGGTACCACGGTGTACTCCACCGACTGCAGTCAACGAAGCCCAATAATCATGTGCATCAGTTAGCTACTGAAGCACAGAGTCTGATGCACCTCAACGGAGGGAGTTCTCTCAAAACCAAGCAGCAAGTAATATCGGACATCATCGATTTTGGGATCAAGACACCGTTCCACTGTTGGGACCTAGAGTTGGTTGCACCTGGTCGAAGGGACTACCTTCATCTCCACTCTCAGATACAGTTCTAACATCGCCCATTGTAGGATCAAGACACCGTTCCACTGTTGGGACCTAGAGTTCGTTGCACCTGGTCGCAGGGAGTACCTTAATCTCCACTCTCAGATACAGTTCTAACATCGTCCATTGTGGGATCAAGACCCCGTTCCACTGTTCGGACCTGCTGTACTGCGGTGTACTCCACCGACTGCAGTCACCCAACCCCAATAATCATGTGCAGCAATTAGCTACTGAAGCACAGAGTCTGATGCACCTCAACAGAGGGAGTTCTGTGAAAACCATGCAGCACGTAATATCGTACATCGTCCATTTTGGGATCAAGACACCGTTCCACTGTTGGGACGTAGAGTTGGTTGCACCTGTTTAAAGGGAGTACCTTCATCTCCACTCTCAGATGCAGTTCTAACATCGTTCATTGAAGGATCAAGACCCCGTTTCACTCTTCGGACCGGCTGTACTGCAGTGTACTCCATCGACTGGTATCAACCAAGGACAATAATCATGTGAAGCAATTACCTACGGAAGTACAGAGTCTGATGCACCTCAACGGAGGGAGTTCTGTGAAGACCAAACAGCAGGTAATATCGGACATTGTCCATTCTGGGATCAAGACACCGTTCCACTGTTGGGACCTAGAGTTGCTTGCACCTGGTCGAAGGAAGTACCTTCATCTCCACTCTCAGATGTAGTTCTAACATCGTCCATTGTGATATTAAGACACCGTTCCACTGTTGGTATCTCTTCGACTACTGTGTTAGTAGTATACAGAGCACTTCACGGTGCTGGGCCTCAGGCTGGAAGCTTTCTGCCTGTGTCGCGGTTGCCAGCGATGATCTCAGGAGCCTTCCCAGCTCACAGACCTCGGCCCAAAAGCTTCCGCCTGCAAGTAGTGGGCCCTCTTTCACATACGACGGTGTTGAAAGGTGAACTGTGGGGCATATGCGCGTTGCAACGGCCATGATGGTTTGTGGGTAGCAGCAGGCTGAGAGCATTATTCCCGCAGCCACCTTTGGTCACGGCGTCAGCCTCGTGGCGAAGTAAGCTGCGCACACCTGACAGGCATGGTTCACCATTCTGGAAGAGAACCACACCCAGAGAAACGTGCCTTTTATTCACACCCCTACGCTAGCCTTGCGTAGGCCGAGCCAGCCCACTACGCTTAAGATTTGGAGGGGGGGCACGTACACGCTATGTTTTCATAATCTTCCCTACTGACTGTACTATCATGGTTGCGTCCACTCTCGACTTCACTCAATAGACCATCAGTGTATGTTGACAGGTAAATATCTGGCCTCTGCATACTCAAGTCTGTTCAGCACATCCCCTCCATACTTTGCATTGTATATTTTTATAATCGAGAATCACTTGCCACCTTCGCACATACTTTGCTCTCATCTCTCCCACCATTCTGCATTGTGTAGCAGAGGGGCCATGCCATGTTTGGTTTATGTGCATGGCTATCCATGGTTCCCACAGAACATAGTTTTGATGTGTCTGTTAGGTGTACATGTTGTTTGTCTTAAGGAGGATACTGAAGTTTTTCTCACTGGTGAAAAGTGGGACCACAACGGCAATCATACATTACTATTCAAGAATGTCCACCTGCACAACGCTTCTAAGCTTACAGCCCCCAATCGTGCATGCTTTCTTAAAAGCACGCCAACTCCCACAATCAGACTGACATTCACACAGCTTTCTAACGGCAGTTATCTGCTTCTTAATAACATGGACTGCTACACAATGTGAGCTGACATACCGTATGTCCTTACTGTTTCAAACTGGATAAACTCCTCTGGCAATCTCTATTCCCACCCACACAAAGTAACTTCCAAAGTTCAACTTGGCCTTCAATACCTACTTTGAAAGCAGATTTTATTAAACGGAGCAAACTGAAAGTGCTTTTGTTTCAAGCAGAAGTGTCCCTCACTTCTCCAAAAGTAATTTATCGACTGCAGATAGCACAAACTTAAAGTAAAATACACTCCCTTTTAAATATGAACCTTCCATTACACTTTGTGAATTGTTACACAATTTTCAACACATCTGACATTTAAGGTCTGGCCCACTTTTGTTAACATTGTCTCCTCCGGCCTTCTCACAGGCTTTCAAACTGTTTTTAGTCTAATACCAGACTTCATTCATTCGATCATCTCTGGATTAACACCAACAGTGCCCATAATTCTCGCTCTGTTTGTGGCCATCCTACTGCTATTTTAGCTTGTTAAAAATGGCTATGCGCCCTGTGGTAACAAGCATGTCTGACAGAATACACCTCTAGGCGAAGCTACATCAATACCGTGAAAAAATGGAACAACTTTTCGGCTGCATGCCTCTAACTATTATCGGAGCCAGCTACAACATGACATTTATTCTAGGGGTGGGCGGAATTTGCGTAATCGCGTTACGCAAATCTCCGCGAAACGGTAAAAAATCTCCGCGAACACGCAGAAATTCCGCGAACACGCGGAATTGCTTGTTCGCGATACTTTTTTCCTGTTCGCGATCGCTGTTTGCGTGCTCGGGGTGAAATATCTCACGAACACGCATATTGAGAACGCGAACAAGCAAAAAATTTCGCGAAGTCGCGGAACGCAGATTTTTGGGCAATTTCGCGTTCTCCGCGGAACGCGAAATTACCCAAATTCCGCAAATTCCGCGAACGGAACGGAATTTACCACCCAGGCCTAATTTATTCACACATATACAAGCTGCGTGCAACCATCTTTTTATTGAAAAACTTGCCTAATTGACTGGCGAATGGATCTATGCCTTGCCATCATCCCACCAAATGCTCCTGATATCCAGCAGGTAATGGAGTATCTTGAAAACCATGATCTTGATTGTTCGGGCAGTGGAGCAATGGCGAATGCAACGCAATAAGGTATCCTGGCGGAATGGGATTTCTGCGCACCCGCGAAAGATCTCCTGCAACTTGCGACCTTTGACAATATCACAGATTGCCTGCCAATTCAAATTGCCGCTCCAACATTCGAGGAACATTACTGTCCCTTCGAGGATATGAATTGGATCGCTTCACTTTCCTCACAGGATGGCAACAATCGCCTCTTGGAACATAATGGATCTCAACCCGTTGAAGAACTTCCAGACTGCAATCTCCAAGACTTGTAAGAAATTCACTTTATTTTTGGATTGATTTTTTCCAACTTTTTTGACTTTTTCCTATTAAATTTTTAAACACACTTCAATTGAAATATCTTCATATAATAACTTTCTAAGTATGATTAGCCATTTGAACTCTGTTTGCATAATTGGCCCTTACACCTCCACACTAACCAGGGATGTATTGATCCCCGAGTGTACTGGCACCTCACCTCAGCACCATCTCACTCTGGTCAAAACAGCACTTTCACACCACTAGGTGTGAATACCTCACTTCACACTCCCTGTATAGCACACCCTAACCACCACCCCACAGAGCTCACAGCGCTGTAGTCTAAACGCATACTAACACCACTTGCACAGCTATGCTACAGCGGCTAGTATCCTACAGCATCCAGAGCACATCAGTTTATAGCAATCAGCTCACGGTTTCATCTCCGAGTGTACCAGCACGTCACCTCAGCACCATCTCACTCTTGGCAAAACAGCACTTTCACACTGCTAGAGGTGAATACTTCGCTTCACACTCCCTGTATAGCACATCCTTACCACCCCACAGAGCTCACACCGCTATACTCTAAACCCATACTAACACCACTTGCACAGCTATGCTACAGCGGCCAGTATCCTACAGCACCCTGAGCACATCAGTTTACAGCAATCAGCTTACGGTTTCATCCCCCAGTGTACCGGCACCTCACCTCAGCACCATCTCACTCAGGGCAAAACAGCACTTTCACACCGGTAAGGGGGAATAC